>NC_141549.1:92481000-92825000 GCF_021556685.1 Rattus norvegicus
AAAGCTCAGCTATCACAGGCCATCCAAAATGGTGGGCCATTCCTAGAAAACTCGTTTACAGGCCTCAGTCTTTTCTAGATGACTTCTGACACCTGTTTCAACAAGCAAGATAGATAGCTCTTGAGGAGCAAGATTCAAGGATGACCCCTGACCTCTACAAATTACACATATACATGGAAATGAATCTGAATTCACACATTATCTGAATACAACACGTACACATACAAGTACACACAGGTTCAAATGGATACAAACAAAACAATGGAAAGACAAAACAATATGTTCAGAAAAACGTGCACCACGGGAGAAAGGAAGTCTGATCAACAACAGGAAGGAATAGGTAAAGACATTAGACCAGGCATGTTATTCTGACCAAGTCTCTCCACAGGGAATGATCAAACCAAGGCATTGCACACAGGTATAATATATATATATATATATATATATATATATATATATATATATATATATATATATATATATATATAATTTGAAGACTACTACATTAACTGGAGTAGAATAAACACAAAATAATTTTTCCTTACTGTTAAGTACCATATATAACTTTAAGTCATGAAAAGATCATGTACTAAGCAAACATCCACTGAAGCTTCTCACCCAGACTTTTTGAGGACAGTCATTGCTGCCATACCAGTGATCATACAACAACAACAACAACAACAACAACAACAAAACAACAACAACAACAAAGAAAGAAAGAAAGAAAGAAAGTTGGTTTGTCACAATAACTCCAGTCTGTAGAAAATACAAACTGCTTTCTGAGCTATACAATGCAATCACTGTTTGAAATAAATTTTCAAGGTGCCGTTCTGAAATTTACTTGACAACCCCTCCATATATTGTCTTTTACAGTGTATGTCACATACAAGAAATGTCATGGAAAAAATGATGCTGAGTTTCTAGAGAAAACAGACAATGATATGGACCCCATGCCATCATTCCAGGAGACAAACAAGGGATTTCAACCAGATGAGAAATAGACACTAAGGAGGCAAAAGAAGAAAGCTTCTGGAACAACATTCATTAAACGAAAACTAAAATTATTTCTTTTGGTGGAATAATCAGCAGAAAAACAAATTTAAAAGTTAAATTCAAATTTAAATTATTGGGTTTTTTTGTATAAAGGGACTAGTGATCCATTCTTTTGTGTGACAAAGGGGTGTGTGTGTGTGTGTGTGTGTGTGTGTGTGTGTGTGTGCGCGCGCGCGCACGTGCGCGCGCACGTGCATGTGTGTTTACAGGAGTCATTTTTCTGTATCCATGGTCAGATTGGTCACAAGATATTCCTTGATTCCAAATTCACAGAAGCTTAAGCCTCTTTTATAAAAAGGCAAAGTGTTTGTATTAATCTCCTATATACTTCAAATCAATATTATCTTACTAAAATATTTAACATGATGTAAATGTTGTGTAAATAGTTGTCCACTGTATTGTTTAGAAAATGATTGTTTTATGTTTAGTACAGATATCATTTTTCAATATTTTGGCCATAGTTAAAATCATAGATGTCAAACATCTTTGGGAGGCCAAAGACATGTACATAGAATGTATAGATAGATAGATAGATAGATAGATAGATAGATAGATAGATAGATAGATAGATAGATAGATAGATAGATGATAGACAGACAGAAGATAGGCAGACAGAGAGATAGCTGATTATCATTAATATATTATCAGAAAACATCTATAGACCTAACTTGATATAGGTCAAACTTGAAACTTTGTCATATGTAAGCTGAATTCAGAGTTAAATACTTTGGTATGTAAAAATATAGCATATTACTACTGTAAAATGATTTTTTCTTGAGTGCTTATGATTGTAAGAAGATTGATGTGAATGAATTTTAATTATGAATTTTAAATTTTTGCAACATATTTACTTGTGATTTTGGACTATACTCTGGCAAATGTCTATATTTATATTTTAGAAAAGTAGCTTCAAATGACATTCTAGAAGTAGAAATGAGAGAAAGCATTACTAATTAATTCAATAACAAATTAGAATTGGATTAACTTATCTTTTTTTTTATCCATTCGCATACCTCTAGGATCCATTGATACTCATTTTATCTTTCCAGAAATAGGGCTAATTCAATACAGTTTAAATTTGACAATAATTTTTGGAACTCTGGAGAGGTTTATTCAAATATGACCTGTATGAAGCAGGTCCAAATGGGCCAATATGATAGCTATTCAGCTCATAGGAGGTGCCATACCAGCCACCACGAGCAGGAAGATGTCAGAAGTTACAAAGGAAAAAAGGTATCAGTCTAGAAAATGACAATGGAGAGACAAATAATACAATGACAAATAATACAATGGAGAGACAAAGAAGCATAAAGAAAAAGAAAAAGATAAAAGAAATATTGCCAAAACTTAATATGGCAAAACTGATGTGTGACAGGAAGTAGATACAGGAAGATTCATATCTGAAAGTGAGATTTGAAGAAGATGAGAAGTCTCCAGGCAGCAAAGCAGGAAAGTCACCCCTCAGATGTCACAGATATACCTATAAATATGCCTGTATATATCCATAATGATAGAAAACAAATAAGATTTGGTAAAAATCAGCAAGATTTTATGACTGCCATAGGGAAGGAATTTGTCAAGTGCTGGGTCTTGAGACCCAACTTGGTTTACTTTTCTTCATTTTGGAGCAGATACATGTTTTTAACTAGCCTTTAGTGGTTGGTCTTATGGAAACTTTTGATACCCCCATATTCTTGTGGATTCCTTTAACTTATAATGTTCTGCCTTCAAAGAGTATATTACATTTGATTGATCTGACTTTAGATCACGAAGAAGGCTTCTGGTTGTAGACTTAAAATGTTGCAATATATTTAATTGGAGATATTGTCACTGTCTGTACAGCATGTTTGTTCCGACAGCATGAGGGTCTGAGCTTGACTATCAACACTCATATAAAAATGCTAAGTATGATAATGTGCAGCCGTAATCCCAGTGCTAGAAAGGAGAAGCCAGGAGGATTAGATCCAGTCTAGCCAATCAGTGGGCTCTATGTTCAGTGAGAGACCATGTTGGAAATACTAAAATGAACAGCTATAAAGGGAGTTGCTTACAATTGACCACATACACATCACACACACACACACACACACACACACACACACACACACACGGAGCATCTTCTATCACTAGACAAAAGAAGTAAGTTGAACTCAGAATGTTTGCTTTTTTTGTGTGTAAGTCTAATTTATTTTTTTCTTAAATTGAACTGATTATGGAATGTGAAGGTTAATTTCTTTTTTTTTTTACTTTTTTTTATTAACTTGAGTGTTTCTTATTTACATTTCGAGTGTTATTCCCTTTCCTGGTTTCGGGGCCAACATCCCCCTAATCCCTCCACCTCCCCTTCTTTATGGGTGTTCCCCTCCCCATCCTCCCCCCATTGCCGCCCTCCCCACAACAATCACGTTCACTGGGGGTTCAGTCTTAGCAGGACCAAGGGCTTCCCCTTCCACTGGTGATCTTACTAGAATATTCATTGCTACCTATGAGGTCAGAGTCCACGGTCAGTCCATGTATAGTCCTTAGGTAGTGGCTTAGTCCCTGGAAGCTCTGGTTGCTTGGCATTGTTGTTCATAAGGGGTCTCGAGCTCTATCAAGCTCTTCAGAACTCAGAATGTTTTAAAGCACTGGGCATTGACTGGGATACAAGAGACTGGATTTTCTTCTCAGTAATGTCAAGAAAGTACCTCCAAGGATACGAAAGGAAATCTAGCTGTTAAAATACCTTGTGCACTTTCCTCATCAAGAAGAAAACAGACAGATACACTAAAGACACCCTGTGAATTTCTATCAAGTTTTCAACATACCCAATGTGCCTGGATGCCAGCAGCTGATTCAGCTGGGTTTTCTTCCCTAATGATTAAAGAATGTGAGTGACATAGATCTTTGTTTTCTTACCAGGTAGGGTGGCTTGTGTTTATTTTTCCCCTAATACTCTAGAAGGAAGAAAAATAGTTAAGCTTTCTAAAATGACAAATCTCTATTTTTAAATGATTTTGAAAAGCTGATTAACTCATGTATATTATTGCCTCTGTTTCATATTAAATGAATATTTATATTTTAAAGGAAAGAATAAAAATTATTTTGTAATATCTGGTTAGTGGAGTCTCTGAATATTGTCAAGAGGTCCTCAGTGCACAATACTAGGGATATAAATAAGGCTGAGTTTCTGAGTTCTTAAATTGTTCTTTGAAAAGTGAAATAAGGAAACTCTTAATTAAATACAATAATAATTGGATCTCCCACTGACACTAAGGTTTTCCCACAAGAAAATAATGCAGGAGAAACATTAATCAAAGGTTCTTAATAGTGATGTGACAATGATTGCTAATTTAAAATAATAAAAGTACTTCAATGACTCATTAATAAAACCACCACCCTATATGAGAGACATATGCCTCTCTCTCTCTCTCTCTCTCTCTCTCTCTCTCTCTCTCTCTCTCTCTCTCTCTCTCTCTCTGTGTGTGTGTGTGTGTGTGCGTGTGTGAGAGAGAGAGAGAGAGAGAAATCAATTACTCAATTTCTCATGTATTGAAATCAATGCCAATGAGAAAAATTCAGAGTCTCAACCTTATTCAACTCCTCTTCTAACAAAAAATGTATCTTCCTTGGAATGTTTAATATCTCACTGAGGCACCCATAGAAAGACAGTGGGATGTTGAATATCTCTTAATGAGACTTTTTGATTGGGGCTTACATTTAAAACACAAGTCCTCAAACTATACCTTAGGTACTCACAGGAACTCATGGGATTGCCCAAGGAGTATGTACACATGAAACAATATAGAGTTTCACGTTTTATGTTTTCCATATTTATGTTTTATAAATCTATCTGATATGTTCAGTGTTTGAGTTAACCTCTATCCTTTCTCAACTCCTGTCCACAGCCAGCTCTCAGCATTCCTAGTCTTACTACAAGGTATTGGCCCAAAGAAGAAAAAAACTTAGTATCAACCAATCCATCCAACATATTGATAATCTGAGAGAAAGATTCATATCTTTTTCTAGTTCTACACATATTTAAGATTTGATTTTCAAAAAAGATGGTTTGGGTCTAATTTGGAATTTATTTTTAATGTTGAATTCTTTTATTCTGTAAACGGTAACAAAATATACAGAACAAAACTTTCCTTTTTTAAAAATGATGTTACAAACCCATATTATCACATATATAAATATTATTCTCTAGCAGAACACTAGGAATATGTTCAACAATGTATGCTAACAGCTAATCATGAGAATTTTGTATAGGAGAGTCCTGTACCATAAACTCTGAAGGACTGACGTAGACTCTGCCAGAGGTTGGGAGGAAAGAGACTGTGTGAGGGCCTGATTTAGACTCAAATTTCAAAATCATTTCACCCCTCAACAGAAAGAGATGAATCCTTCATACAAATCAAGAACAAATTCAATTTGAGCTCATTGTAAAACTAGAGAAAGTATAGTGATCCACAGTGTTGTCCCAAGTGACACTGAATCTTGTGTCATAAAGGCCAGCCATCAGCACAGGAAGTGATTCAGTAGCTGTCATAAAAAAATCTGCCCCAGTAACCCCTTCCCCACTCCCCCTGCTTCTATGAGGAAGATCCCATTCCCTCCCATCCAGCCACTCTGACAACAACACCACAGCATTACCCTACATGGGGAAACAAGCCTCCACAAGACTGACAAAGAGTAAGGAGTCTCTCTCTCTCTCTCTCTCTCTCTCTCTCTCTCTCTCTCTCTCTCTCTCTCTCTCTCTCTCCTCTCCTCTCCTCTCCTCTCTCTCCTCTCTCTCTCTCCCCCTCTCTCTCCTCTCTCTCCTCTCTCTCTTTCTCTCTCTCTCCTCTCTCTCTTTCTCTCTCTTGAAATTTGCCTTTAAATTTTCCTCTTTTTTTCCTTTATTTTATTGAATTTTTTATGTACCTTTCAAATGTTATCCCCTTTCCTGGTATCCCATCCATAAACCCTTAACCCATTCCTCTTCCCCCTTCATCTATGAGGTATGAGGGTGTTCTCCCACCCATCTACACACCCCTTCCCGCCTCCCCACCCTGACACTCCCCTACACCAGGGAGAGTGGGATAGGGTCAAACCTTGGCAGGAACAAGGGCTTCTCCTCCCATTGATGCCCAAGAAGGTCATCCTCTAATACATACGCAGCTGGAACTATGGATCTGTCCCTGTGAACTCTTTGGATGGGGCTTTAGTTCCTGGGAGCTCTGGTTGATTGGTATTGTTGTTCTTATGGGGTTGAAAACCCCTTCAGCTCCTTCAATTCTTTCTCTAACTCCTCTAATAGGGACTACATTCTCAGTTCAATGGTTGGCTGCAAACAGCATCTGTCATGGTATTTGTCATGCGCTGGAAAAGCCTCTCAGGACACAGCTTAATCAGGCTCCTGTCAGCATGCACTACTTGGCATCAGCAATATTGTCTGGGTATGGTGGCTGTATGTATATGGGCTGGATCCCCAGGTAGGGCAGTCTCTGGATAGACTGTCCTTCAATTCCTCCTCCAAACTTTGTCTCCGTATTTCCTCCTATGAATATTTCCATTCCCCATTCTAAGAAAGACTGAAGCATCCACACTTTGGTTGTCCTCCTTCTAGAGCTTCATGTGGTCTATGGATTTCATCTTGGGTTATCCGAGCTTTTGGGCTAATATCCACTTATCAGTGAGTGCATACCATGTGTGTTTTTTTGTGATTGGGTTACTTCACTCAGGATGGATCTAGTTCCATCCATTTGCCTATGAATCTCATGAAGTCATTGTTTTTAATAGCTGAGTAGTACTCCATTGTGCAAATGTATCACATGTTCTATATCCATTTCTCTGTTAAGGGACATCTGGGTTCTTTCCAGATTCTGGCTATTATAAATAAGGCTGCTATGAACATAATGGAGCATGTGTCCTTGTTATATGTTGGAGCATCATTTAAGTATATGATCAGGAGTGATATAACCTGATCCTCATGTAGTTCTACGTCCAATTTTCTGAGGAACCTCCAGACTTATTTCCAGAGTATTTGTACCAGTTTGCAATCCCACCAACAATGGAGGAGTGTTCCTCTTTCTCCACATTCTTTCCAGTATCTGCTGTTACCTGAGTTTTTGATCTTAGCCATTCTGACTGTTGTGAGGTGGAATCTCAGGGTTGTTTTGATTTGCATTTCCCTGATGACTACAGACATTAAACATTTCTTAAGGTACTTCTCAGCCATTTAATATTCCCCAATTGAGAATTCTTTGTTTATCTCTGTACCCCCATTTTTAGTAGGGATATTTGATTATCTAGAGTCTAACTTCTTCAGTTCTTTGTATATATTGCATATAAGCCTTCTATTGGATGTAGGATTGGTAAAGATCTTTTCCCAATATGTTCTTTGACATTTTGTCCTAATGACAGTGTCCTTTACCTTACAGAAGTTTTGAAATTTTATTAAGTGCCATTTGTCAGTTCTTTATCTTAGAGCATAAGCCGCTGGTGTTTAATTCAGGAAATTTTCCCCAGTGCTGATGTGTTGGAAGCTCTCCCCCAACTTTTCTTCTAATAGTTTGAGTGTATCTGATTTTATGTCAAGGTCCTTGATCCACTTGGACTCAATCTTTGTAAAGGGCCATAACAATGTATAGATTTTCATTCAATGTGTAGATTTCATCTGACCACCAGTTGAACCAGCACAATTTGTTAAGAATGCTCTTTTTTTCACTGAATAGTTTTAGCACCTTGGTCAAAGATCAAGTGACCATGGGTGTGTAGGTTCATTTCTGAGTCTTCAATTCTATTCCATTGATCTAAGTACCTGTCTCTGTACAAATAAAATACATTTTTATCACTATTGCTCTGTAATACAACTTAAGGTCAGGGATGGTAATTTCCCCAGAATTTCTTTGATTGTTGAGGATAGTTTTGGCACTCCTTGGTTTTTTCTTATTCCAAATGAATTTGCAAGCTACTCTTTCTAACTCTATGAAGAGTTGAGTTGGAATTTTCATGGGGATTGCATTGAATCTGTAGATTTCTTTTGGCAAGATGGCCATTTTTACTATATTAATCCTTTCATTCCATAAGCATATGAGATCTTTCCATTTCTGAAATCTTCAATTTCTTTCTTCAAAGACAAGATGTTCTTGTCACACAGATCTTTCACCTTCTTGGCTATAGTCACACTGAGATATTTTATATTATTTGTGACTATCGTGAAGGGTTTCAATTCCCTAATCTCTTTCTCAGTCTGTTTATCTTTTGAGTAGAGAAAAGCTACTGACTTGTTTGAGTTCATTTTATATCCAGCTACTATGGTGAAGTTGTTTATCAGGTTTAGGTGTTCTCTGGTGAAACTTTTAGGGTCACCTAAGTATACTATATCATCTGAAAATAGTGATATTTTGACTTCTTCCTTTCCAATTGGTATTCTTTGACCTCCTTTTGTTGTCTGATTGCTCTGGCTAGGATTTTGAGTGCTATATTGAATAACTAGGAATAGAGTGGGCAGCCTTGTCGAGTCCTTGATTTTAGTGGGACTGCTTCAAATTTCTCTCCATTTAGTTTTATGTTGGCTACTGCTTTGCCGTGTATTGCTTTACTATGTTTAGATATGGGCCTTGAATTCCTGATCTTTCCAAGACTTGGAACATGGAGGAGTGTTAAATTTTGTCAAATGCTTACTCAGCATCTAATGGGATAATCATGTGGTTTTTCCCTTGATTTTTGTTTATAAAGTGGATTATGTTGATGAATTTCTGTATAGTGAACCAACCTTGCATTCCTGAAATGAAGCCTACTTGATCATGATGGATGATTGTTTTGATGTGTTCTTAGATTTGGTTTGCTAGAATTTTATGAATATTTTTGTGTCTATATTCATAGGCGAAATTGGTCTGAAGTTCTCTTTCTTTGTTGGGTCTTTGTGTGGTTTAGGTCTGGTAGTCTGTCTTTTTATTGATGAATCGAGTCCATTGATCAGGACTCAATTTGATTTGCGGGATCAGGGACTAATGATTGTTGTTTTCTGTCATTAGGATGGAATCATGTTTGTGTGGTTGTCTTCTTTTGGGTTAGTTGAAATTAGATTACTTTCTTGCTTTTTCTAGGTTGTAGTTTCCCTCTGTCTATTCAAGTTTTCCATCTATAATCTTTTGTATGGCTGGATTTGTGGAAGATACTGTGTAAATTTTGTTTTGTCGTGGAATATTTTGATTTCTCCATCTATGTTAATTGAGAGTTTTGCTGGATATAGTAGCCTGGGCTGGCATTTCTCTTATCTTACCGTCTGTATGACATCTGCCCAAGATCATCTGTCTTTCATAGATTCTGGTAAGAATTCTCAGGTAATTTTGATAGGTCTGCATTTATATGTTACTTGACCTTTTTCTCTTACAGCTTTTAATATTCTTTCTTTGATTTGTGCATTTGATGTTTTGACTATTTTGTGACAGGAGGAATTTCTTTTCTGGTCCAATCTATTTGGAGTTCTGTAGGTTTCTTTTTATGGGCATTTCTTTCTTTAGGTTAGGGAAGTTTTCTTCTATAATTTTGTTGAAGATATTTACTGGCCCTTTAAATTGGGAATCTTTGCTGTCTTCTATACCTATAGGTTTGATCTTCTCACTGTGTCCTTGATTTGCTGGATGTTTTGGGTTAGGAGTTTTTTGAGTTTTGCATTTTCTTTGACTGCTGTGTCAATGTTTTCTATGGTATCTTCTGCCCCTGAGATTCTCTCTTGTCTCTCTTGTAGTCTGTTGGTAATGCTTGCATCTATGACTCCTGATCTCTTCCATAGGTTTTCTATCTCCATGGTTGTCTCTCTTTGTGATTTCCTTATTATTTCTATTTCCATTTTTAAATCCTGTGTGCTTTTGTTCAATTCCTTCATCTGTTTGGTTGTGTTTTCCTGTAATCCTTTAAGGAATTTTGGCATTCTACCTGCTTACCTGTATTGTCCTGTATTTCTTTAAGGGAGTTGTTTATGTCCTTCTTAAAGACCTCTAACATCATCATGGGTTGTGCTTTTTAAATCCAAATCTTGCTTTTCAGGTGTGTTGGTGGTATCCAGGGCTTGCTGTGGTAGGAGAACTGGGTTGTGATGATGCAAAGTGGTCTTGGTTTCTGTTGCTTAGGTTCTTGCCCTTGCTTCCTGCCATCTTTTTATCTCTAGTGTGAGCTGGTCTTGCTGTCTATGACAGTGGTTTGACCCTCCTGTAAGTCTGTATTTCAGCACTCCAGTGGGATCTGGATACAGAGAGCTGTGCCACAGGGTCAGCTCCAGTGCTGACAGAAACCAGGATTCTCTCGCAGACTGCTCCTTGGTTCCTGTGTCCAGAGGGCTCCAGGTGGGTTCTTCTTGGGACAGGTATGTGAGCAGAAGTGGTGTTCTGACCTGTGCTCCCAGATAGTCCACACCTCTGAGATAACAGCTCTCTCCCCACAGGATCTGGGCACAGAGAGCTGTGGCACCAGGTCAGCTCCAGGCACAGACTGACAAGGGAGTTTCTAGACTTAAGAACCAAGTGTGACACCTGCCTACTGTAAGGTGCCCCATGCTCTTGGTCCCAGCCTGGGCTCTACATGGCCTTGAACTGGCAGGTGTGCTGCTTGGTGTTTCCTTGCCTGATCTGCCAGAGCGCCTTATACTTGTCATGGCCTTTCCACATGTTCTCATTGTAGATGATGTCATTGTGGCTTCTCTTATTCTCATCCCAGGCCTGGAACAACTCATTGCTCAGAATTAACAGCTGCAAATTTTGCAAATGTTCATTTTTCTCTGCCTCAGTGATCTGCTTCTCCTCTTTGATGTCGTCATCTAGGATGCCCTCACTGGAGAGTTCAACCCTGTAGCCCATGGTCTCTGCTCTCTCATCCTGCAGTCCCTCCTGCATATGGAAATCATGGCCCATACACTGGGGGTGGTAAGGGAGGGGGTTTTCATCTATGGCTGCAGCTCCTCCTTGATCTTCACTAGGTCATTCTGGGCTGCTTTAGCCCAGTTCTGCCACTCCTCCATGTTGACCTCCTTGCACCTCCTTGCCTCCTCCAGTGTGAAATCTTGGCCCTCTACTCTGCCAGCTCTGCAGCAAGCTGTTCCTGACTCTTTATCTGATCCTGTACCTATCTCTCCAAATCTTCCTTGGCCTGGGTCAGCCTGCAAATGTTCAGCCTCTTCCTGAGCTTGCCTCCTTTCTTCCTCCAACTGAAAGACCTTTTCTTTTTTTTTTTCTTTTTCTTTTCCATCTTTATTAACTTGAGTATTTCTTATTTACATTTCGATTGTTATTCCCCTTCCCGGTCTCCCGGCCAACATCCCCCTAACCCCTCCCCCTTCCCTTCTATATGAGCTTTCCCTCCCCATCCTCACCCCATTACCACTCTCTCCCCAACAATCACGTTCACTGGGCGTTCAGTCTTGGCAGGACCAAGGGCTTCCCCTTCCACTGGTGCTCTTACTAGGCTATTCATTGCTACCTATGAGATTGGAGCCCAGGGTCAGTCCATGTATAGTCTTTGGGTAGTGGCTTAGTCCCTGGAAGCTCTGGTTGGTTGGCATTGTTGTTCATATGGGGTCTCAAGCCCCTTCAAGCTCTTCCAGTCCTCTGAAAGACCTTTTCAATCTGCTCAGAGAGCTCTTTCACTGCCCTCTTGGTCTTCTGCTCATAGTCCTGCAACCAAAGCATCATCTCCTCCTCCTTCTAGAGCATCTGTTCCTTTTCTCTCTCTACAATTTCTCTCCTTTTCTTGGTTTCCAACTGCTGTCACTCCAGCTACTTTTGGTGCTTCTCCTCCCAAGCCTGGGCCTTCTTCTGTGTCTTGATGTTATTGGGCTTCCTGTGGCTCATGTACACCCCATGGTTCCCCATTCTCAGGTGGGGAACATAGAACACAAAAAAGGTGCCTTCTTGACAAATGGGCTTGATGACAGACTTCTTGTTCCTAATTTCACTCCAAGGGAAACCAATCTTCAGGGTCAACTTGTCATTTTTTTCATAAATGTTAAGTTCAAGGACATAAACTCCAAGCCAAAGATCTGTTCCTTTCTTGTTTTTGATCTCGAAATAGTTGATCCCATACATTTCCAAGTCCTGGGCAATCTTCAGATATTCTAGCATACCACTGTTCTTGAGCATCCCTTGGTGTTCTATGTGCCACACATGGATCTGGTTTTCCTGCTGGTCCCTGCTAAGCTTGAGCTGGCTCATGACTCTCTAAGGGATCAGTTATTCAGACCTGAGGTACCCAGACTTCTGCATTTCCTTGTTCTAATCTCCGAACTTGGCCTGAACCTCATAGAACCCCAGGAGCATGAATGTCTCTGGGGAAAGTAGATCTCATTGCTGAGGATCCCTTCCTTGACTTGCAGGAAGAAGAGCTTCTGTGTGATGCCCTGGATGAGCTACTCCCTCAGGGTAGAGCATGGCTCAGAATTTGAACTGGACAGGGTTCTCCTTTAGAATTTCCTATGCAGAGACCTTTTTATCAAGTTTCAACCAGGCAGGAAATCCTTTATTGTCTACATACTGTAGGCCAAAGTACCACACTTCCCAGAGGCCAATAATCTTTATCACCTGATCAAAGACCTGCTTCCTGGTGGTGTTTGGCTGGATGACAAACTTCAGTTCCACACGCATGGTGGTTAACTGGACATTGATTGACTTGGGCATCTTGGCTGGCTGATGGGTCCTCAGCAAGTCTGATGTGCAGTGATGGTGGAGACTTGTTGGGACCTGCTGGTGGAGGCAAGCCCTCTATTTTGGAATATTTTTAATGGTGGAAGTGGAAATATTTTTGTCAACCAGAGCATAGCTGCTGTAATTCTCCAAAAACCTTGGATCATCACCGAGACATCGAAAGAAGACATATGGATTCTTTTTTCCTATAAAATACACTAAAAAAATGGCTGAAGATTATCTCTCTTAGACTCAGCATTCAAATTTGAGATGTTTTCCATAACATTCTACAATGACACTTTTTTTTCAGTTGAAGACTGAATTCAATATTTTTTTCTGTTAGAAAGATCTAATTTGGCTAATTGTTCTGACAAGATCCTTTGATTTCATCAAATACTGGCAACTGGAGCCAATGAGCAGAAGATAATGACAATGAAAAGATACCATGACAGTTAGGTAAGCATTAATTAAATCACAGTGAGGAACCACTGCATGTCCAGAAAAAATTGCTAGCAAGATAAGACAACAGAGATGACAAGAAGCAAACAGCAATTCTCATAGACTCCTGGTGGTGCTTTAAAAAACACTTTGCAGTTTCTTTAAAAGGTAAAACAAGCTAGCAATCTCAACTCTTTATAATCAAGCAGTATCACCTGAAATAAACATTATTACAAAAAGCCACTCTTCTAGGCATATAGAAGATATTGAATGCAAGGAAACATGAAAGAGCAATTTAAGATCATATTGACTTTGGAGGGAGTTTTGTATTTGTCATAGTTTATGTAGTATCCATCCACGCAGTAGAGTTTATGAAAAGAATGTAATCTATAGGAAAATGGATAAAACTAACAATCATTTTGTTACAGAATATAGGCCAATTTCAGAAAGAAAAATTATTACATGTTTTCTCATAATTTAGATTTTTAAAAATAATAATGAGCCATGGTAGAAGTGGGGAGAATGAAAGGACATTCACTGAAGTGAGTAGAATCAAGGGAAGAGAAGGAGGTTGGAAAATGAGTAAAGCACAATGCATGATAGGAATATATAAATATCACAATGATATTCATTATTTTGTATAGTGAATATAAACTACAAATTCATAAAAATGTTCTTTTAATTTTTATCATCATCTTAATTTTACATAATAATCAGTATTCTTATGCTACTTTCATATATATTCAGAGTGTATCCCTTAACCTCTCTTGCTCCCTTTCTTCTTCTACTGATATCTTTCCTCTTTCAAGTAGTGCATCTGCTTTCATGCCTTTTATGTGTGTGAAACCCAATACCTTCTATTATAGTTATATAGAAGAATATGGGAATCTTACCAATGTCTATACATGGTGATTTGACTGAAAAATGTACCACAAAGGCTTAGGCATTTGAATTTGGTCCCAGGATGGTGGTGCTGTTTAGAGAGGTTACAGAACCTTTCAGATGCAAAAACAAGAAAGAACATACATCACTTGGTATGGGCTTTGAGAATTTATAGCTTCATTCATCTTCATGTTCACTCTCTCTGGTTTCTTTGTGTGATTGGAGATGGTATCTCTCAGCTTTTTATTTCAGCACATTGACCCCATGCCTCCCAACTATTATGGACTCTTACACCATGGAATCATAAGCCAAATAAATTTTTGATAACTCGTTTTTAATCATGGCATTTTTCACAGCAACCAAAATTAATTAATACAATACCACTAAAGAAAATGTTTCTCCCTTCCTCATCAAATATTAATTCTGTATGGATCTTCAGGGAGGAGATGAGTCTTATGAACTCTTCCCCCTTCTACAACAGGGTGTTGACGGGCCCAATATTGTGAAGGTCTTGGGTAGGTAATCACAGCTACTGTGAGTTCAAGAGTACAACTACGTCATGCCCAGAAGTCAGCATTTCATACCACACCCTTACCCTTCCTTCAGCTTTTGGCACTATCTTCCAAGATGTTCTCTGGGCCTTTGAGGGAATAGCGTGAATGCCCAATTTATGGCTGTGCCTTCAATAGTCATTTATTCTTTGAACTTTGACTGGTTAGAAATCTCTGAAGTTACCACCCACCACAGCAAAATAAAGTTTCCCTGTCCAAAGCTGGCATTGACACTATTCTGTGGGCATAAACAGTTATTTTGAAGCCAATTTGACAGGCACATCATGCCCATTTGGCAAGACACTAGCAGGAGCTTCCCCAGTAATGACCTACACCTTCCTTATCTAGAGATTTTAACTGAGTTTATAGCTCCAAACATGAATCCTTCCTATAAATCAAGCCTCAAATCCAATAATAATGTGATTGGTTATCCAATAAATAACTTTTCACTGTTTCAGTAGTGAGGTCGTCTTGACTGGCCTATCAGGACTGCTGCATACAAGGTCCACAGCTAAGTAGGAGTATTGGTGACAATTCTTCCCAAGACCCTGCATAACACCTTTTGGTGGTATAAAAGCTAGCATGAAGAAGAAAATTTTCATAGTTAAAGCTAGATTTCTCTATTTCACATGATGGAGAGGCATATCGTATCTTCAGTCATAATGTCTTACCACCTAGAACAACTATACTTTTTAAGCTTGGGGAATCTTGCTTTATATACATTTCTCCATAATAAAACTGACTGAAAATTTCATTGGCAAAGACACAGCAGCAAAATTTTATTCAACATTTTTCCAGCACTTTCAAAGAATATTATACTAAATTTGGAGCCTCTAAGTAAAAAATAGCAGGAACTAAGAGTTATTTTTAAAAACAAAAACTAGTAAATTCTTTGACTGCCAACTTCTCAGAAATTGAAGTGATGAATACCTTCAGTTAGAGAAACAATTTGAAAGCTCCAATTCAATATTTTCAGCAAAAATGGTAAAAAAAAAAGATACCATCAAATTGTTCATAGAATTTTATAAGCCATCCCATACCATCTAATTCTTTATGTAAACAAAATTCACTCTTAATTAAATATAAAATACGTCACCATCTAACAGCAACAGAAGACTTCAACATAATATTACCACTATCCTTACTTTCTTCTAGGTTATTTGCATACAGCAATTCAATTAGTCCCCACAATAATTCCATAGCGTAGTATCCCCTTTTACAGTTGGGTTAATTTAAGCACAGGAAGTCTAGGTAACATTTTTAAGATCTCTTAGTTGAAAAGTGACAAAACTTGAACTAAATAAATCAGGCTCAGCATTCTGTAGATTGACCAAAATACTAAACTGTGAAATATCCACAGGCAAATAAATGTCAAAGCTTGCAATAGAATGAAATTCTTTCCTGAATGCATGACAGTTGATAAAGTGCTTATCTACCAGGCAAGAAACACTTTTTCAGTACCACATAAACCAGCTATGGTGGCACACCCTTGCAATTCCAGCACTCAGGAAGAGGAAGCAGCAGGATATGAAGCTTAAGGTCATCCTTGGCTACCTTTGTGTTGATGCTATTAAAAGGCAATATATGCTAGTATTGATCTCTTTCTAACTTCTGCTTTTAAGGTAAAAGGCTTCTTGCTGATGCCTTCTTGTGATTAAGAAGGGAGGGACAGAAACAATCTCCCCTACCAAATGAGCCACCATAGAATCATAACCAGTAACTACCTCTAACTATATTGACCCAAGAGCAAGTTAAACATATGTTTACTTAAGTTGTAGATGCCCAGAGCCAATTCCACTTAAAATCTGCTGATCTCTTATAACCAGAGTTTCCTTAAGTATCATATACCTTCACAAATGCTTGAAGAATCAGTGAAGACAGACAAGAGTAAAAACAATGTAGAAGGTAATTGAAAACAAAGTTTTCCTATAAAACATTTTGTCTGAGGAACAGGATGAGAAATTCCATAAAGACAATGATTGACATTTATTTCGCCATATCTCTCATTATCACAAAAGGAGTTTAATTGCACTTGTGAAATTGAGAATATTGGTCTTGAATTAGATTATCAAATCCTGCCCACTTTCAAGACAATCCTCCTCATAGACATGCACTTAAAGGTAATTAACACAGAATTGAGGGTAATTAACACAGGAATTAATTTGTATTTCTGAACAGCTAATATTTCACATTGATAAAGAACAATTATCATGTCTTTAATTACCACTTTCCTAACTATACACATTTCTTTCAAGGGTAAATACACAATTTATTTGATATAGGGAAAATTAAGTAACTATCAAATAGCAACTAGAAGGATGGGACAGAACACAAAAAATAAAATAAAATAAAAATGATGAATTCCCAATGATTTGTTTCTTCAAAACTTAAAATGCTCATTTAATACTTTAAATTTCTGTACATGGTTTTTTTTTTCAACTTTGTAAAGACAAGTGTAAACCTACACTTAATTTGCATTAGGTGTAGGTTTCAAGCACTCATTATTATAAGCTCAGCCAACCAGAACAAGACCATTAACAATAAGTCTATCCAATTTATCAAGTGAATCTAGACTGGGTCTTTGGGAATGGCTCACATGTTAAATTGATTCATTAGAGTTCTATTAAATACCAAAGTAATATGTTCATTATACCAGGGATTTTTAATACTGTGCCAAATGATGGTCCTCAAGATTCTGAAGCAGTAGGAAATTCTTTATCCTGCAGCACAGGGGTCAATTTTATTTTTAAAGACTTATTTTATTTATAATTATGGAGGTTGTATATGCACATGTGTTCAGTCACCATAGAGACTATAAGAGATTGTCAGATCCTCTGGATCTGGAATTACAGGTGGTTGTGGGTCACCATATGGGTGCTGGGGACCACTGAGATCTTCAACAACAACAGTATATACACTGAGCCATTTTCTGATGTAACGAAATACTATCCTCTGCACATAGCAGAGTTGTTACTTCTTAATCAAAGTTACTATAGTTATCTACATGAGACTCTAACAAAATAGGGCCTGTTGGCATTCCTTCACATAAAGAAGAGGAATGAGGAAAGTCATTAGCTTTCTCACGAAGATTCCAGCTATTGCCTTCCTCTGTACCTTTCTATCAGCTGGCCCAGCATTTCAGGAAGGCATATATGCACGTAGACTAACTGAATCTAAAATCAATGCAGTTTGAGGAGACCATCACCTACACTGGGTTGGAACTTTTCAGTGATTAAGCTACTATGAGGTCATCAGCAATCACAAGTAAGCTCTTAATGATGGTTCAACAAGTTAGCACAGCAAACATAGTGGTTCAGCAAGCTAGACCCTCTTTAGGTTAAAAAGGTGTTTGTTCAGGTCTCCCCAGAGAAAGTTAATGCAATGCCTATTATTTTCTACCTACCCAAACCCCTCATAACTTTTATTATCTTTAGAATCATTTTGACGCTTCTCAAAGTGTTATTAGTTTTCTCTCCCTTTTTCCAAACGTCATAAAGTTTGACAAATAGTCCCTGAATAATGGATACTTTAAAACAGTAGTTCTCAACCTAATGCTGTGGCCTTTTAATACAATTCTTCATGTTGTGGTGACTCCCAACCATAAAATTATTCTGTTGCTATTTCGTAACTTCAATTTTCTACTGTTATAAATCATACAGTAAATATACAATAAACAGGATATCTGATATGTAACCCCCAAAGGCATTTGATGACAGGTTGAGAAATACAGCTTTAAAGTATTGTAGGTTGTAAATTATTTATACTACTCTTAAATCATTTCTATAGTTAGCTAAAAATTATAGATTTCAAAGTTAAATTGTCTTTATCTCTTTTCAATCACATACAGCAAAAGGTTCTTGTCTTTCAGATAATCATTAGCCCTACAGTGTATTATTACATAACACAAAATATATATTGGCTTTATATATATTTAATCAGGAAGCCATGCATGGTTATCCTTGCAGTTTATGCCAAGTTTTTCTGGACTATAAAAACATAACATAAAACCCATAATAGACTCTGTTCTAGAATAAGAAAGTCCTTGCAAAGTCTGTGAAGTATGATGCTGTTTACCAATGAATGAATGGTGAGTGTGCCTGTGAAGGCATAGCTGTGCACGTGCACAGGTGCGTGCTTCATGTGTCTAGTTAGTATATACAAGATCCTGTTAAGTGTTCTCCCAGAGATAAAATGCATATATAAAAAAAGAAAAGACTTCTCTATTATGAGCTTAGTACATCATACAGCTACCTACGTATTGTTTTCCTTGTTTGTCACTTTTCTGACAAATCACTAGAGGTCAAAACTAATGGTTAAAACTGACTCAACAGCTTTATTTCTCAAGGGAGCATGTCTTAAGTATCTTGTCTTAAGCCTTGTTAAGCCTTGTCCCTGCCGCACCCCTTCTACAACCAGCCCTTTTCAAGGTCTCAGGCATTTTATGGTCTTGTAAAGAAATCATATTCTATCTGATGATGGTTGAGATACATATCAGTCATAAACATAAAGTTCTGTACAATCTTCACTTCCTTATATCGTTTTTTATAACTAGTTTCTTGTCATTGGTATTACTGAATCATAAACTCAAGTGAAAAAGTGTTCTATTTAAAATATTTTTATTATTATTTTATTGCATGTTTATTCTGAATGTTCATAAAACATGCCCTGACATTTAGTTAAAATGTTATCTCACATGAGACAGTAATATTTCCTTTTTTCTTGAATTCACCTACATGTATGCTCATTCATGCAACCTTAACACTTAACAAAATGCTTCACCTGTATAAGGCAAACAATAATATTTATTGAATGAAAATCTGGGTTATCTTATGTTGAAATTTTCTTTCTCTATAATCCAACAGTCGCCCTCATGTAAGATAATTACATCATCCACCTAATTCCCCTTATCCCTTTCTGTCTCTTACATAATCTTGTACACTCAATACTTGACATTATGTCTATCAAATATTAGGAGCCATATACTATTTGTTTAATGTATGAAATAAATAATGACTGAAAGGCAACAATGGCACCATGTAAATTAGATATGGAGCTCTTCATAGTCACTTTGATTCTAGTATGTCTTAACCCAGGCTTCAAATATGTCTACAATGTCTCTAACTTCTGCCGTATATTTCCACATTAAGATACTGTCCCAGGAAGCTTTCCCTAAGCAATGCAGACTGCAGCTTACAACCTCTAGAAAGCATGCTCCTTTCTTTCTACACTTGTAAGATGTGCCCCATTGTCTCTATTAGCAGATATCTAAAATGACTACTGCTCCTCCTTAGATTCCATTCTCTCTAAATTATGGAACATTTTGCACATAATAGTAATCAATTTTGACATTCCAATCTGCTTATCACTTTGGTATTTCTTATACACATATCTTTTCATATCAGTGAGATCTGTATAATCATGGCAGACCTAAACAGTATCTCAAGGTATTTTCTTGGCTAACTTGAATGATTTAGATGCCTTAGTATTTCTTTAACTGAATTTATACTTCAGTTTACCTTTCTGTAGTTTCTTAAAAAATAAAACTGAAACCAACTTCAAGGCATAAAAATATCTGTGCATAATAGACTATTTAAAGGAGAGAAAACCACACATTCTATATCAATTAATTAACATGGATTACATGCCTCACAAGGACCTTGAGAAACAGTGCTTTCTAAGTGTTTACATTTCCAGCTACAAGATTTGTGACAGGGAAGTCAAATACTAGAATCTAAAATAGAATATTTTTCTCTTTTCACAATTCCTGCCTCACAAATGTGCTCAAACTGACTGCTAACTCAAAATATTAAAAGTTAGCTACAATCAGAGAAAACATGCTTTTTGCTCCAAATTTTATATAAAAAATTAATGGACTTATTTTATTAGGTTTTTTTAATACATTTAAGAATAAAATTTCTCCACAACCTGTTTCTTGAAAGCATCCAGTAATAGTACGTCAAAGGAAAGAAAATCATCAGTGATAAAATTCATGTAGGAAAGAATGAGTCATAGGACTTTTTTAAGAATGCTTTTTCTTGCAGTGGGAAAGTAGAAAGCACTCCTATTGGATACATTCCAAAGATAAGAAGTATGGCCAAAGATAAAAGTTTATTTTAATCCTCCAAAGACTAGTGGGCAGTTTGAAAAATATTAAAGAAAATAGCCCACATCTTTTAACTACAGGAAATACTGGGCTGTTAAGGAAATGTTTTCCTAAGTTTTAATCTCTGTTTCATTTTGCTTTGCTTTCACATAATTATTACAGTATCCACTTAGCCTTGATACTTTATAATTAGAGGTTTTTGAAGAAAAATGTTAGACAAAACCGTGATTATATGAGCAGTCCTAACTCAAGCCAACATATAAGATGAACTTCAAACGCCCCTTTGCCCTAGCGTGGTTCCTTCTTCATGCAAGGTTTTCACTATGATTATTAAATTATCTTGAACAATTTCTTCATTAAACATGTTCCCTAATAAGGCAAATAACTCAGTATTTTACAATCACCTTTTATACATACTTTATGCTGGTTCTTTACCAGAACCAGCTGTGTCCCTTTCTGATCCCATTAATCCATGTTATAGGTCTCAGAGATGTAACAAGCAGTGAAGTGCTATGCTATTCCTGAGGTGCTATGCTGGCTAGTTTCTATCTTAACACAAGATAGAAACTTGGGAAAACAATATTTGGGGAAATGCCCCCATCAGATTGGTCTTCAGGCAAGACTTCTGCACAGGTTTTAGTTGATGACTGATGTGGAAAGGCCCCTAGCACTCTAACTTGATGAATGACTTATCGTCTTGAGGAGAACATAAGCACAAGTTCTCCTATTGGGGATTGTCTTTTATTTTAGGACTCAGTGACCAGTGTTATTCCATATTCAATTAGTAAGAAGAAAAAAAGAACTTTATAAACACCTCTTCAGTGCACACCTGTGGTCATCTGAGTTGGAAAAGGTTGGAACCAAATCATGGTTTATCCACTTCTATGTCCTCCTGTGACTGGTTTTGTTATTTGTCTAGTTTCCTTTCTGTTGATGTGACAAAATTTGCTAACCTAAAACACTTTTGGAGAAAAGACTTTATCTCATTTCATAATTCCAAACCAGAGCCCATCAATAGAGGAAATCAAAGCATACACCAAACCAAAGACAAGACCCATGGAAGAATGTTTCTTTGTGACTCACTTATCATGCTCAGCTGTACTCTTATACAGCTCAGAACCATCTGCCTAAATGATGGTGCCACCCACAGTGTATTAAGCCCCATATGTCAACAATTAGAGACAACCCTCCTTAGATCTACCCACAAGTCAATTTGAACTAGGAAAATCCTCAATTGAAGTGTCCCTCAACTGAGGAATGGATACAGAAAATGTGATACATTCATACAATGGCTATCAAAAACAATGACTTTATGAAATTTGTAGGCAAATGGATGGAAGTAGAAAATATCACGCTGATTAAGGTAACCCAGTCACAAAAGAACACCCATGGTATGTACTCACTGATAAGTAGATATTAGCCCACAAACTTGGAATACCCACAATACAACTCACAGACCACACAAAACCCAAGAAGGAAGACCAAATTGTGGATGCTTCAATCCTACCTAGAAGGAGGAACAAAATAATTACAGGAAATAATTGGGAGGGAGGGATCTTGGAGGACAAAAGGAAGAGAAGGATAAAAGGGGACAGGATCGGGTGTGGGAGAGACAGAAGTTCAGAGGGTCAGGAAATTGAGTGGAGGTGTGTAGGATCTGGGTCTAATCACTAGAAAGTCCCAGATGTCATGGAAGCAAGAGGTTTTCAGGACCCAACAGGGATGATATTAGCCAAAAACCCAACATAGGGAAGATAAAACCTATAGAGACCATATCAAGTAAATAGGCACAACTCCTGTTTGAGTGATGTGCCCACCCACCCATCTCAAAAATTTTAACCCAGAATTGTTTTCTATCTGAAGAGAATACAGGAACTGAGTGGAGCAGAGATTGAAGGAAAGGCTATCCAGAGAATGCCCAGCTCAGGCTTCCATCCCATCTGCAGACACCAAACCCATACAGTATAGCCGATGCCAAGAAGCACTTGCTGACAGAAGCCTGGTATAGTAGTCCCCCAAGAGGCTCTGCCAGTGCCTGACCAAGACAGATGAGGATGCTCTCAGCCAAACATCAGACTGAGCACAGGGACACCCAAGAGAAGATTTAGGGGAAGGACCAAAGGGGCTGAAGAAGATTGCAACCCCATAAGAAGAACAACAATATCAACAAACCAGATCCCCCAGAGTTCCCAGGGACTAAACCACCAACCAAAGAATACACATGTAGGGACCCCGTGGCTCCACCAGCAGATGTAGCAGAGGATTGCCTTATCTGGCATCAATGGGAGGAAAGGCCCTTGGTCCTGTGGAGGCTATTTGCTCCAGCATATGGGGGATGCTAGAGCAGTGAGGTCAGAGTGACTGGGTAGGGGGAGTACCCTCACAGAGGCAGAGGGAAGGGGAACGGGATAGGGGTTTTGCAGAGAGGAAGCCATAAAGGGAGTCAACATTTGAAATGTAAACAAATAAAATAACATATATATATGCATATATATACATGATATGATGATATGATATATGATATGATATATATAGATGTAGACAGGTAGATATAGGTAGAGAGAAACTGTCTTCTCAGGTAACTCTAACATGTATCAAACTGATAGGTAAAGTAACTATGACAGCAATGTACCTTGCATCCACATCTGTAGAATATACATATCCAGAACTATGGGCAGTACGGTAGTAAAACTAATGATGTTAGTGGTCTCTTTCAAGCATCTATTATAGAAAAGAAGGACATGTCTGTGGCAAGAGACAATTTTATCAAAATGCGAATGCTTCACTCCTTCTTTAAAAGGGGAAGAAGAATACCCTTGGCAGGGAATAGGAAGGCAAAGTGTAGAACAGAGGCAGAAGGAACACCCATTCAGAGCCTGCCCCACATGTGGCCCATACATATACAGCCACCAAACTAGATAAGATGGATGAAGCAAAGAAGTGCAGGCTGACAGGAACCGGTTGTAGATCTCTCCTGAGAGACACAGCCAGAATACAGCAAATACATAGGCGAATGCCAGCAGCAAACCACTGAACTGAGAATGGGACCCCCGTTGAAGGAATCAGAGAAAGGACTGGAAGAGCTTGAAGGGGCTCAAGACCCATATGAACAATGCCAACCAACCAGAGCTTCCAGGAACTAAGCCACTACCCAAAGACTATACATGGACTGACCCTGGGCTCCCACCACATAGGTAGCAATGAATATCCTAGTAAGAGCACCAGCGGAAGGGGAAGCCCTTGGTCCTGCCAAGACTGAACCCCCAGTGAATGTGATTGCTGGGGGGAGGGTGGTAATGGGGGAAGGATGGGGAGGGGGATGTTGGCCCGAAAACCGGAAAGGGGAATAACAATCGAAATGTAAATAAGAAATACTCAAGTTAATAAAGATAGAAAAAATATATTTTTTATTTTTTTTACACTCCAGATTTTATTCCCCTCCTGGTCCACCCTCCAACTGTTCTATTCAACACTCTTCAGAAAATGAATCAACACTTATCACTGTATTTTTTTTTGAAAGCTTTTCATCCAAACTCAAAAAGGAAAACAAGGGAACACAGTAAAGGAAGAGAAATATTTATAATATAAATGTTCTATCTTAAATCCCCTCACAAATAATACCACAAAGATATTTACTTTAACATTTGATGAGTCCCCTTATAGTTATGAGTAATATTCTTGGTTTGTAGGATGGTTTTATGGTACACTGCTGCCTTGGCCAAAGTCTTTAACTTGTAACACTTGTAGCAGTGGAAAAAGTTCAAAAGGATCCCTAGTAATTTCTAACATAACATTTCCTTGCTCTTGATAGTTATATGCTCATATTATTGAGGTGTACCAAAAGGACCCCAGAGCAGCCAAGTGATAGATAGCCTTCTGGTGACTGAAAGTTGAATGCTTATGTGATTCTTATTTTCAAATTTCATAACTAAGAAACAGGATATGGCGAAAATTTTTCAACATGGGGCAAAAGAAATGGTTCAAAATGTAGGTACAATGTTCAAGCATGAGTATTTGAATTCAAATTCCAAAATTCACATGAAAATCTGCATTTTTGCACCTCTGAATCAGTGATCCCAGCCCTGGGTGGTAGGGGGACAGGATTGCTTACTTGAACTGAATGGCTTGCAGCCTAACCCTTGTTCAGAAAGAGATTGTAGTTCAATAGAATAGAGAATGATAAAGTACAATATCCAACACACTCCTCTGATATCTTACCTGCATGCACATACGTGACACACACAAAAACACTCTTTTGTCGATCATCAATCCTTTCTCTTATTCTGACATAATTGAACACAGTTTTTGTGAATATATTTCACACAGACTTTAATACCATATTCACAGTCCAGGATGCTTCTATATTGAAAAGCTTCTAGATTTCTATGAATTGTTTGGAAATAATATTTAAGACTGCAACGTGAATATTCAATGAAAGAGAAATAAATCTACAATCTTTTTAGAAATGCCTGAGACGATGACAAGGTAACATATCTAGACTTCTCATCCATCTGAGCATCAACTGTTTATTAGGCAAACAGGGTGCTCCAGGAATGGAAAATAGATCAACTGACTTTTATTAAAACAATATAAATCATAGTTTTCATTATCCTTAGTTAACATAATTAAAAGAGGGAATCATTTCCACTCCAGAAGATTCATTTATTAATTACTCTTTTCCTTGATGTATGAAAATACATAGCGAAAGTAACTTAAGGAAGAAGGATTTATTTTCAATTTATCTGAAAAATACAATCCACCACCATGGCTGGGAAATCATATACAGGAATATGAGATAGTCAGACACATGCTACTACCCACACACAGTGAATCTTCCTTCTTCTATAAAATCTTTCTAAAAATGCTTTCATAGAAACACCCAGGTTCCCATGTGTGTTTCTGTGGGAAATACTAACCCACCCAACTGACAATGAGGTTTATCTATTACAATTGGCCTGAATGGGAGTTAGGTAAACTCAACCTCTGAACTATCCATTCAAGGCTATACCATAGATTTTCTAGCAGTGGTTCACAATAGATCCTCTCCAACATCATCTAATGAGTCAGAACATGCATTAGATAAACCCCGCTAGACAAGCATACATGCTATAAATTCATACTTGAATTGGGCCTTTTAAAACTGTTACAATCTTTTTGCTCCTCAGAAAGTGTGCTTTATACTGTTCCTAATAAAGTAAATCTATTTTCCTCAAATTCAAGTAATAGATTTCATCTCTCCCAAGAAACCCCTCAATGTCAATAATGATGCTCACTCAAAATAGAAGATAGAAGTCCAATCAACTTCATAAAGGACCGACATCATTCTAAACTATAAATGTCTTCAGTAACTATGCAGTCATTACTTACTTTGCACACAGCAACTGTAGAATTATTAACTACGGAATGCATAAAATTTCCTTTAGCTTTCCATCTCTACATGAAAAGTCTTTCCAGTCTACTATTGTTCTGTATTAGTGTAAATTTTAACATACCAAAAAGATCCATAATAAAGAGAAAGTACTACGAAAATTAAAACTCCATTAACAGCATTAAGGAAGTTGAGCCCATGGAATGTACTTTCTGGGACTTATCAAATGAGAGACTGCAGCTCCTGCAAAAACTTCACAGGGTCAAGAAAATATATCAAATCTTTTCTAGATTGTTTACAATGCCTGATAGAAACACTATGCTGGTAGCTGTTATACTGCATTGTTAAGGAGCAATGGTTAAAAAAATAAAGAAGTCTGTACATGTTTCATATAGGTATAATCTTTCTCAGTACTTTTGACACATGATTGAATGAATAGGTGTAGCAACTGTAAGAATGAAAGAAAAGATTGCCACATACAAGAGACTTTCAGTCGTGTTAGCAGCAGACTTTTCAGCAGAAACTGGTTGACCAGAATAGAGTGGCAAGTCTGAAGTACAGAAGAGGGAAAGCTGTCAAGAATACAGTATCTACCAAAATTATACTTTAGAACTGAATGAGCAACAAACATTTCTCCCAAACCAAAGCTGAGAGATTTCATCGACACTAAATCTTATTTACAAGGAGGGTTCAAGTTGAAAAGAACACCAGATGCTGACATGAAACAAATAGAAGTCTATGGTTCCATTATATTCATAAGAGTTTGGGGGTCAGCAAGTGGGCTCAGAGGGCACAGGTACTTTCAACCAAGCCTGATGAATGAGTTCAATCCCCAGATTTCATGTGGTAGAAGGAGAGAACTGACTCCCACAAGTTTTCCTTTAGTCTTCACATTTGAACTGTGGCATGCACAGCTATACGTACATTTACCATAAATAATGTTTAAAATTTTGTAAGTATACAGTCAAATATAAAATAATTTGATACTGTGATGTTAATGTGAATGTTACATGTTTGTAAGGAAAGGTGAAAGGTCAAATTGCTAAATATAATAATAACTACAATATTATTGAGATATGTATGGAGATAAAGTAATTAGTTTTATTCAAGGGCAGTTAAGATTTAATCAGGTAAAAGTAGTCTATTCTAATTATAAACTATCTTATATAAGCCTCATATAAAGGCAGTAAAAAATTTATACTAGCCTCAGAAAAATGTTTAAAAATATTTAGGGGAGACACCGCCGGAACCTGAAAGAAACAGACCAGATAAACAGTTCTCTGCACCCAAATCCCGTGGGAGGGAGAGCTAAACCTTCAGAGAGGCAGACAAGCCTGGGAAACCAGAAGTGACTGCTCCCTGCACACACATCTCGGACGCCAGAGGAAAAAGCCAAAGACCATCTGGAACCCTGGTGCACTGAAGCTCCCGGAAGGGGCGGCACAGGTCTTCCTGGTTGCTGCCGCTGCAGAGAGCCCCTGGGCAGCACCCCACGAGCGAACCTGAGCCTCGGGACCACAGGTAAGACCAAATTTTCTGCTGCAAGAAAGCTGCCTGGTGAGCTTGGGACACAGGAAAGCAGAATTTCTCTAGGACCAGGCACGTTCTGTGTTTACCGGAAGTCCCACACCCACGGATCCCGGCCCACAGCAGCTCTCTGCTCCCAGACCCGGTGAGAGAGAGACCCAACCGCCTGGTCAGGTGGGCACTCCTGAGGCTGCAGAGCGGAAGAGACCACCAACTCTGCTCACCCCTGCCCACATCCCTGGCCCAAGAGGAAACTGTATAAGGCCTCTGGGCTCCCGTGGGGAAGGGCCCAGGAGCGGCAAGACCCCTGTGCCTGAGACACCGCCGGAACCTGAAAGAAACAGACCAGATAAACAGTTCTCTGCACCCAAATCCCGTGGGAGGGAGAGCTAAACCTTCAGAGAGGCAGACAAGCCTGGGAAACCAGAAGTGACTGCTCCCTGCACACACATCTCGGACGCCAGAGGAAAAAGCCAAAGACCATCTGGAACCCTGGTGCACTGAAGTTCCCGGAAGGGGCGGCACAGGTCTTCCTGGTTGCTGCCGCTGCAGAGAGCCCGTGGGCAGCACCCCACGAGCGAACCTGAGCCTCGGGACCACAGGTAAGACCAAATTTTCTGCTGCAAGAAAGCTGCCTGGTGAACTCAAGACACAGGCCCACAGGAACAGCTGAAGACCTGTAGAGAGGAAAAACTACATGCCAGAAAGCAGAACACTCTGTCCCCATAACTGACTGAAAGAGAGGAAAACAGGTCTACAGCACTCCTGACACACAGGCTTATAGGACAGTCTAGCCACTGTCAGAAATAGCAGAACAAAGTAACACTAGAGATAATCTGATGGCGAGAGGCAAGCGCAGGAACCCAAGCAACAGAAACCAAGACTACATGCCATCATCGGAGCCCAATTCTCCCACCAAAACAAACATGGAATATCCAAACACACCACAAAAGCAAGATCTAGTTTCAAAATCATATTTGATCATGATGCTGGAGGACTTCAAGAAAGACATGAACACACTTAGGGAAGCACAGGAAAACATTAATAAACAAGTAAAAGCCTACAGAGAGGAATCGCAAAAATCCCTGAAAGAATTCCAGGAAAACACAATCAAACAGTTGAAGGAATTAAAAATGGAAATAGAAGCAATCAAGAAAGAACACATGGAAACAACCCTGGATATAGAAAACCAAAAGAAGAGACAAGGAGCTGTAGATACAAGCCTCACCAACAGAATTCAAGAGATGGAAGAGAGAATCTCAGGAGCAGAAGATTCCATAGAAATCATTGACTCAACTGTCAAAGATAATGTAAAGCGGAAAAAGCTACTGGTCCAAAACATACAGGAAATCCAGGACTCAATGAGAAGATCAAACCTAAGGATAATAGGTATAGAAGAGAGTGAAGACTCCCAGCTCAAAAGACCAGTAAATATCTTCAACAAAATCATAGAAGAAAACTTCCCTAACCTAAAAAAAGAGATACCCATAGACATACAAGAAGCCTACAGAACTCCAAATAGATTGGACCAGAAAAGAAACACCTCCCGTCACATAATTGTCAAAACACCAAACGCACAAAATAAAGAAAGAATATTAAAAGCAGTAAGGGAAAAAGGTCAAGTAACATATAAAGGGAGACCTATCAGAATCACACCAGACTTCTCGCCAGAAATTATGAAGGCCAGAAGATCCTGGACTGATGTCATACAGACCCTAAGAGAACACAAATGCCAGCCCAGGTTACTGTATCCAGGAAAACTCTCAATTAACATTGATGGAGAAACCAAGATATTCCATGACAAAACCAAATTTACACAATATCTTTCTACAAATCCAGCACTACAAAGGATAATAAATGGTAAAGCCCAACATAAGGAGGCAAGCTATACCCTAGAAGAAGCAAGAAACTAATCGTCTTGGCAACAAAACAAAGAGAATGAAAGCACACAAACATAACCTCACATCCAAATATGAATATAACGGGAAGCAATAATCACTATTCCTTAATATCTCTCAACATCAATGGCCTCAACTCCCCAATAAAAAGACATAGATTAACAAACTGGATACGCAACGAGGACCCTGCATTCTGCTGCCTACAGGAAACACACCTCAGAGACAAAGACAGACATTACCTCAGAGTGAAAGGCTGGAAAACAATTTTCCAAGCAAATGGTCAGAAGAAGCAAGCTGGAGTAGCCATTCTAATATCAAATAAAATCAATTTCCAACTAAAAGTCATCAAAAAAGATAAGGAAGGACACTTCATATTCATCAAAGGAAAAATCCACCAAGATGAACTCTCAATCCTAAATATCTATGCCCCAAATACAAGGGCACCTACATACGTAAAAGAAACCTTACTAAAGCTCAAAACACACATTGCACCTCACACAATAATAGTGGGAGACTTCAACACCCCACTCTCATCAATGGACAGATCATGGAAACAGAAATTAAACAGTGATGTCGACAGACTAAGAGAAGTCATGAGCCAAATGGACTTAACGGATATTTATAGAACATTCTATCCTAAAGCAAAAGGATATACCTTCTTCTCAGCTCCTCATGGTACTTTCTCCAAAATTGACCATATAATTGGTCAAAAAATGGGCCTCAACAGGTACAGAAAGATAGAGATAATCCCATGCATGCTATCGGACCACCACGGCCTAAAACTGTTCTTCAATAACAATAAGGGAAGAATGCCCACATATACGTGGAAATTGAACAATGCTCTACTCAATGATAACCTGGTCAAGGAAGAAATAAAGAAAGAAATTAAAAACTTTTTAGAATTTAATGAAAATGAAGATACAACATACCCAAACTTATGGGACACAATGAAAGCTGTGCTAAGAGGAAAACTCATAGCGCTGAGTGCCTGCAGAAAGAAACAGGAAAGAGCATATGTCAGCAGCTTGACAGCACACCTAAAAGCTCTAGAACAAAAAGAAGCAAATACACCCAGGAGGAGTAGAAGGCAGGAAATAATCAAACTCAGAGCTGAAATCAACCAAGTAGAAACAAAAAGGACCATAGAAAGAATCAACAGAACCAAAAGTTGGTTCTTTGAGAAAATCAACAAGATAGATAAACCCTTAGCCAGACTAACGAGAGGACACAGAGAGTGTGTCCAAATTAACAAAATCAGAAATGAAAAGGGAGACATAACTACAGATTCGGAGGAAATTCAAAAAATCATCAGATCTTACTATAAAAACCTATATTCAACAAAATTTGAAAATCTTCAGGAAATGGACAATTTCCTAGACAGATACCAGGTATCGAAGTTAAATCAGGAACAGATAAACCAGTTAAACAACCCCATAACTCCTAAGGAAATAGAAGCAGTCATTAAAGGTCTCCCAACCAAAAAGAGCCCAGGTCCAGACGGGTTTAGTGCAGAATTCTATCAAACCTTCATAGAAGACCTCATACCAATATTATCCAAACTATTCCACAAAATTGAAACAGATGGAGCACTACCGAATTCCTTCTACGAAGCCACAATTACTCTTATACCTAAACCACACAAAGACACAACAAAGAAAGAGAACTACAGACCAATTTCCCTTATGAATATCGACGCAAAAATACTCAATAAAATTCTGGCAAACCGAATGCAAGAGCACATCAAAACAATCATCCACCATGATCAAGTAGGCTTCATCCCAGGCATGCAGGGATGGTTTAATATACGGAAAACCATCAACGTGATCCATCATATAAACAAACTGAAAGAACAAAACCACATGATCATTTCATTAGATGCTGAGAAAGCATTTGACAAAATTCAACACCCCTTCATGATAAAAGTCCTGGAAAGAATAGGAATTCAAGGCCCATACCTAAACATAGTAAAAGCCATATACAGCAAACCAGTTGCTAACATTAAACTAAATGGAGAGAAACTTGAAGCAATCCCACTAAAATCAGGGACTAGACAAGGCTGCCCACTCTCTCCCTACTTATTCAATATAGTTCTTGAAGTTCTAGCCAGAGCAATCAGACAACAAAAGGAGATCAAAGGGATACAGATCGGAAAAGAAGAAGTCAAAATATCACTATTTGCAGATGACATGATAGTATATTTAAGTGATCCCAAAAGTTCCACCAGAGAACTACTAAAGCTGATAAACAACTTCAGCAAAGTGGCTGGGTATAAAATTAACTCAAATAAATCAGTTGCCTTCCTCTATACAAAAGAGAAACAAGCCGAGAAAGAAATTAGGGAAACGACACCCTTCATAATAGACCCAAATAATATAAAGTACCTCGGTGTGACTTTAACCAAGCAAGTAAAAGATCTGTACAATAAGAACTTCAAGACACTGAGGAAAGAAATTGAAGAAGACCTCAGAAGATGGAAAGATCTCCCATGCTCATGGATTGGCAGGATTAATATAGTAAAAATGGCCATTTTACCAAAAGCAATCTACAGATTCAATGCAATCCCCATCAAAATACCAATCCAATTCTTCAAAGAGTTAGACAGAACAATTTGCAAATTCATCTGGAATAACAAAAAACCCAGGATAGCTAAAGCTATCCTCAACAATAAAAGGACTTCAGGGGGAATCACTATCCCTGAACTCAAGCAGTATTACAGAGCAATAGTGATAAAAACTGCATGGTATTTGTACAGAGACAGACAGATAGACCAATGGAATAGAATTGAAGACCCAGAAATGAACCCACACACCTATGGTCACTTGATTTTTGACAAAGGAGCCAAAACCATCCAATGGAAAAAAGATAGCATTTTCAGCAAATGGTGCTGGTTCAACTGGAGGGCAACATGTAGAAGAATGCAGATCGATCCATGCTTATCACCCTGTACAAAGCTTAAGTCCAAGTGGATCAAGGACCTCCACATCAAACCAGACACACTCAAACTAATAGAAGAAAAACTAGGGAAGCATCTGGAACACATGGGCACTGGAAAAAATTTCCTGAACAAAACACCAATGGCTTATGCTCTAAGATCAAGAATCGACAAATGGGATCTCATAAAACTGCAAAGCTTCTGTAAGGCAAAGGACACGGTGGTTAGGACAAAACGGCAACCAACAGATTGGGAAAAGATCTTTACCAATCCTACAACAGATAGAGGCCTTATATCCAAAATATACAAAGAACTCAAGAAGTTAGACCGCAGGGAAACAAATAACCCTATTACAAAATGGGGTTCAGAGCTAAACAAAGAATTCACAGCTGAGGAATGCCGAATGGCTGAGAAACACCTAAAGAAATGTTCAACATCTTTAGTCATAAGGGAAATGCAAATCAAAACAACCCTGAGATTTCACCTCACACCAGTGAGAATGGCTAAGATCAAAAACTCAGGTGACAGCAGATGCTGGCGAGGATGTGGAGAAAGAGGAACACTCCTCCATTGTTGGTGGGATTGCAGACTGGTAAAACCATTCTGGAAATCAGTCTGGAGGTTCCTCAGAAAATTGGACATTGAACTGCCTGAGGATCCAGCTATACCTCTCTTGGGCATATACCCAAAAGATGCCTCAACATATAAAAGAGACACGTGCTCCACTATGTTCATCGCAGCCTTATTTATAATAGCCAGAAAATGGAAAGAACCCAGATGCCCTTCAACAGAGGAATGGATACAGAAAATGTGGTACATCTACACAATGGAATATTACTCAGCTATCAAAAACAACGAGTCTATGAAATTCGTAGGCAAATGGTTGGAACTGGAAAATATCATCCTGAGTGAGCTAACCCAATCACAGAAAGACATACATGGTATGCACTCATTGATAAGTGGCTATTAGCCCAAATGCTTGAATTACCCTAGATCCCTAGAACAAACGAAACTCAAGACGGATGATCAAAATGTGAATGCTTCACTCCTTCTTTAAATGAGCAAAAAGAATACCCTTGGCTGGGAAGGGAGAGGCAAAGATTAAAACAGAGACTGAAGGAACACCCATTCAGAGCCTGCCCCACAGGTGGCCCATACATATACAGCCACCCAATTGGACAAGATGGATGAAGCAAAGAAGTGCAGACCGACAGGAGCCGGATGTAGATCGCTCCTGAGAGACACAGCCAGAATACAGCAAATACAGAGGCGAATGCCAGCAGCAAACCACTGAGCTGAGAATAGGTCCCCCGTTGAAGGAATCAGAGAAAGAACTGGAAGAGCTTGAAGGGGCTCGAGACCCCAAAAGTACAACAATGTCAAGCAACCAGAGCTTCCAGGGACTAAGCCACTACCTAAAGACTATATATGGACTGACCCTGGACTCTGACCCCATAGGTAGCAATGAATATCCTAGTAAGAGCACCAGTGGAAGGGGAAGCCCTGGGTCCTGCTAAGACTGAACCCCCAGTGAACTAGACTATGGGGGGAGGGCGGCAATGGGGGGAGGGTTGGGAGGGGAACACCCATAAGGAAGGGGAGGGGGGAGGGGGATTTTGCCCGGAAACCGGGAAAGGGAATAACACTTGAAATGTATATAAGAAATACTCAAGTTAATAAAAAAAAAAATATTTAGGAATAGCAATAGAAAAAAGCATTCAATCATGAAAGAAGGGAGTAAAATTGGAAGAAAGAATGAGAAAATAGAAAATAATGAGAAAACCTTATGACAGCTTCATACTTCTGTTTAAAAAAGCAGTGAAAGTCCAAGGAGAGAAGTTAGGCAAGAAAATAAGTAAAAAGTATTCAAATTATAGATGAGTAAGATCTCTCTGTTTGTAAATAAAATAGAAGTGGTGAGTGCCATGGTTTGGTGAGTTAAGCCTTAAAAATCTGATTTCCATCCCTGGGATCCACAATGATGAAGGGAGAGAAATAACTCCTACAAGTTGTCCCCTGACTTCCACATGTCTGCCATGGTGTTCACTCATACACACACACACACACACACACACACACACACACACACGCACACACGCACGCACGCACACAAATAGGTATAAAAATTTTAACAAATGAATAAGGTATGTAGCACATAAATTTCTTAGCCAAAAGTAATTATAATTATTTAATTCACTTCATTAAGTTATAGCATACATAGCTAATGCACAAAATCAATGGGTTTTCTATACTCTTAAACAATCTTAAAGAAGAAAACAAACCCATTTACAAGAATTGTAATGGAAAGAATTGTAATGATTAGGAATAAATTTAGCTAAGCAATAAAAAGTCATCTTAAAAGATGAATTGAAAGAAATTGAAGAATCATACCACAATCAACATAATCCTTATCAAAACTCCTGTAGAATTTAGTTAAAAAATCCTAAACTGGACCACAAATAGAAGAAACAACACAAACTTAAATTCAAGGCCAAAAAAAAACCTATTGTAACCAGAGAAATACTGAGCAAAAAGAACAAAGCTATAATCACATCACTTGATTTCAAATTATACTATAGAGTTATAGAATTCAAAATTATAATCTTACTGTAAGGACATACAGAAACACAAAACAATCTAAAATTATATCATTACTGTAAGTTAATTTTCAATAAGGGTGTGATTGATCCACAATGGAAACTGGCAGTCTCTTCTCTAAATGGTGTCAGAACAGGATGTCCACTCAGAAAAATATTACACCTTTATCACATATGTATTAAAATTATTCCTTATATAATTGACAAAAATAAACTATATATACATTCAGAGGGAAAAATCATCTTAAAATTGTTGTAGAAATTATTTAATACCAATCCAGGGTTTCTACCCCACCTTAATCATTCAATTCCCAGATAGGATACACAACTTTTATTATTTGCAATAATCCTTAAACAGCACAAGAAGTAGGCAGATATCTACCCTCTATGCTATTAGAATCTACTTCCTATCATTAACCCTGGGTTATTACTTACTATGCTTCATCTGGGCTGCTCTTAACTTCAGTTGGCCATCCCTCAAGGCCATATTTTCATGAACTTACCTAATCCATAGCAGCTTCTTTTTCCTCCTCCTTCTTCTTCCCTTCATGATTCTCTCTCAAGTCCCCAGGCCCGAGAACCCTAAAACTCATTTATGTCTTTTCTGTCCAGCATCTTCATTTACCAATCAGAAATAACTTAGAGACAACATAGTGTCATTTGGATCTATGTACAGACTCTTGTCTCTCAGGCAACTAGGTCTTAGGGGTCCACACTCAGCATTAAAATACACAACAAAAGGTCAAACCTCAACATAAAATGGATCACTGTCTTAATTCTAAGACTTAACATTAAAATATTAGACAGAAGTCAGCTGGGAGTCTTCAAGACATTACTTTAGCAAGTGAGATTACATCAAACTAAAAAAAAAAGCAACAAGGTGAAGACATAATACCCATTTTATAAGAAAATAACTTGGGTGGGAAAGGGGAGGGGGAGAGGAAAATGGGGAACAGGATGAGGTGTAGGAGGTGAGAGGGATGGAAGAGAAGCCCAGAGGACCAGGATAATGAGTGAAAATATGCAGCTTCAGGGGGCAGGAAGTGAAGAGACCCTCTAAGAAAGTCCTAGAGACCTGGGATGTGGAAGACTCCCAAGGCTCAATGGGGTGACCTTAGCCAAAATGCTCAACAGTGGGAAGAGGGAACTCAAAGAGTCCAACTCCAGTAGATAAACAGGGGCCCAAGTGGAAGAACCGGGTTACCAAACCACAGTCAAAATTTCTGACCCAGAATTATATCCATCTAAAAGAAATGCAGAGATAAAAATGGAGAAAAGACTTAAGAAAAGGCTGTCCAGTGACCAGCCCAACTTGACATCATGGTGGGTGGGAGGCACCAAGGCCTGACGCTATCACTGATGTGCTTACAGACAGGAACATGACTGCCCTCTGAGAGGCCCTACCAGTAGGTGACTGAGACAGATGCAGATATGTTCAGTCAACCATTGAACTGAAGTCAGAGACCCATATGGAGGAATTAGGGGAAGGAGCTGAAGGGGAGGGTGATCCCATAGGAAGACCAGTAGTCTCAGCTAACCTGGACCTCTGGGAGCTCCCAGACAACAGGCATCACATGTAGCAGAGGACTGCCTGGTCTGGCCTCAGTGAAAGATGTGCCTAATGAGAGGCTTGAGGCCCCAGGTAAGGGGGATTCCCCAGGGCACCGGGGAGCACTCTCTTGGAGGCAAGGATGAGGGAAACAGGATGAGGAACTGGGGGAGGGCAGGGTGTGTAGTCGATGGCTGGAATGTAAATAATTAAATAGAAAAAAGAAAAATAAATAATTTTTAAAAAGAAAATATCTAAAATTACACATTGTAAAGTTAGTCTCCAAAATACATATTCGTACATTATTCATAATGGATATTTAAACACTTCAGTAGCAAGAAGGCAAATAGGTGGATTAACATGGGCAAAAGGTATGAATGAGCATTTCTCAAACAAAATACACAGAGAGCCAATAGTATTTTGAAATAATTTTCAACATTAATAATAATGCAAACTAAATATACAATGAGATATCATCTCATACCAGTTAGACTGATTATCATCAAAGAAGCTAAAAAATAATAAGTCCCTATGAGGGTAGACAAAGAGACCCTTGCACATTATTGATGAGAATATAAATTAATATAGGCATTATGGAAAACATAGTTGCGAGGGCTCTCAACTAAATCCCCAGTATCAGACAGTCATGGAAGCTGCCTATAATCCCATTACGGGAGAGACAGAGACAGGGAATCCGTAGAGAAAACAGGCTCATTAAGGTAGGTATAGTGGCTGCGAGCATCTGCCTCTGTATTTGTCAGGCTGTGGCAGAGCCTCTCAGGGGACAGCTATCAGGCTCCTGTCAGCAAGCACCTCTTGGCATCCCCAAGAGTGACTGGTTTTGTGCCTGCATGTGGAATGGATCCCCATGTGTTTCGGTCTCTGTATGGCCTTTCCTTTAGTTTCTGCTTCACACTTTGTCTCCGTATTCCCTCCTGTGAGTATTTTGTTCCCCATTCTAAGAAGTACTGAGAGAACAGGTCCCCAAAAGAGGAGTTAGAGAAAGGACTGAGGTAGCTGAAGGTGTTTGCAACCCCATAGGAAGAACAATATCAACCAACCATACACCCCAGAGCTCCCAGGAACTAAACCATGAACCAAAGAGTTCATGAAGCAACCCATGGCTCCAGCCACATATGCAGCAGAGGATAGCCGTGTCCAGCACCAATGGGAGGCTGGATGCCCCAGTGTAGGGGAATGCCGGGGCAGGAAGGCAGAAGGCAGTGGGTGGGTGAGTTGGGCAAACCCTCATGGAGGAAGGGGATGGGGAGATGGGATAGATAGGGGATTTCTGGAGGGGAAACCAGGAAGAGGGATAATATTTGAAATGTAGATTTTAAAAATCCAATAAAAATGAAAAAAATAGGTGTAGTTGGAGAGCCTCAGTTTCAGTAAAGAGGGCTTGCCTTAATAAAATGGAAAGCAATCAAATAAGACATCCAATGTCAACACTGGGCTCAACATACACACATACACACACGTGCACCTACACATATGATAACATACTTAAACATACACATGTATATCTCACACACACACATAAATGGAAAATAAATAGAACTACCATGTGACCCATCAATTCTGTATAGGATACACATTTAAAGATAATGAGCTGGGTGTGTTAGATAGAAAACCAAACCAAATTGCACGCACTGCAACACTATTCAGAACAGCTAAAACATGAAATCCACCTAGATGTCAATCAACAGGGCAATGGAAAGGAAAATGTGGTATCTGTGTATTATGAACCATACTTGTGACAAGGATAAACCTGGAGGACACGAGACAAAGAGAAACAAGCAGGCATAGAAACTGATACAACACTTGAATACACTCATCTGTAGAATGTAAAAGTCACATGTGATATAAGAGAGCTGAACTGGAAAGTCAAGTGTTGAATACCAATTGTATCATTTCACACAGTACATAAAAATCAAAATATCGTGCTGTACATAATTGTGTTTAATTTTAATTGTGAATTAAATTTGCTTTCTGGTTGCATGTGGTTTGAGAGGAAAAAGGAAAACATTAGTAATTTAATAGCATGATCCACTTAAAAGGAGCCTTTTATTTTTTGGAAAATAATTTTGTAATTATATTTATGTACAGAAAACAGTGTACATTTAATCCAGTTTAGTGGCAAGTTCTTTAGCCTTTGCCTTTTCCAGCTTGGCAATGCGAGCCACAGACTTAGGACCCAGGACGTTGCCTCCCCAGTGGCGGTGGATCTCGTCATATCTGTCATTATAATTGGTCCTAAGAGCTTCCACCAGCTTAGCCAGAGCACCCTTGTCTTCCGAGTTAACCTGTGTGAAGGCAACAGTGGTGCACGTCTTCCTGAGGACCAGGCACCCCAGCCTGGCCTTTCTCTTGATGATGCAGTAGGGCACCCCCATCTTTCGACACAGGGCAGACAGGAAAACCATCAGCTCAGTGGGGTCTACATCATGGGCAATCACCACCAGCTGAGCCTCCTTGTTCTCCACCATGGTGGTGACTGTATTGACCCCTGCTCAGAGGACAGGTGGTCTCTCAGTTGGGACATCCCCTTTGTCAGCAGCTTTCTTCTCAACACGGGCCTGTAGTAGCCTTTGCTTCTCTTGCTTTGTCTCTGGCCTGTACTTGTGGGTAAGGTTAAGCAGCTGAGTCGCTGTTTGCCTGTCCAGAGCCTGGGTGAACTGGTTAATGGCAGGAGATACTTTGAGCCGCTTATAGAGGACGACTCTTTGCCGCTGAGCCTGATGTAGGGGGGCCATTTGACGAAGCGTGTTAGATCTCTTTGGGGGTGGATGTCCTGCCCAATGCCGAAGTTCTTGGGCCTTTTCTCAAACAAAGGATTGATCACCTTTTTGGCCTCCTGTTTCTTGATGATGGGGAGGGCCAGAGCCACCTTATTCCCCTTGGCCTTCTTTCCTTTGGGCATCTTGCTCAGCTGGAGGAGCAAAAGGCATCTTTATAGTTGAGTTCTAAAGTTCTACACTAGAAGCAAAGACATTTAGCAAAGAAATCTCTAGCTTTCTACAAATAAAAAAACTATAAACAAAAACCTATAAATGTTCAAATCACAGATCACAGCCTCTATTCTTGGAATTCCCATCACACATGAGAGTTCCAAGAAATGCCACAGAAGAAAGGCAGATTTTCAGGCTAAACAATGCAAAGAAATGGAGAAACAGATCAGTGACAGGATGGAACTGCCTCCCACCCTGCCCACAAGAGGCCTTCTGGGCCAGAAGTGGAGGAGGCATCAGACACTCCTCAGATTATGCCAGAAACCCACATCAAACTGGAACATAATCAGACAGGAGCTGGAACAAAAGCTGCCTGTCCACCTGCCAACATTTACCTCAGTGTGAACCTGACAAGTAAACTTGCCAACAAATTTTTAAGAGAATAATTTTTAGCTATAAGATGATAAGAAAAGTCTGCATAAGGATTAGAATGGATACATCTAGAGAGCCCTTTCCTAAGCTCCAAGAGCGTAATCATAACCTATGTTCCACAGCAGCAAACAGCCTTTCCTCAGCTTTCAATACTAGGATTAAATCACCAATCAAACCACAAGAGGTCAGTGATGCCACTTCCCACCTAGAAACAGCAAAGTGGAAAAGAAATTCTAACATTAAAAGGAAAGAACCGGGAAGTCCCACACCCGCGGATCCCGGCCCGCAGCAGCTCTCTGCTCCCAGACCCTGTGAGAGAGAGACCCAACCGCCTGGTCAGGTGGGCACTCCTGAGGCTGCAGAGCGGAAGAGACCACCAACACTGCTCACCCCTGCCCACATCCCTGGCCCAAGAGGAAACTGTATAAGGCCTCTGGGCTCCCGTGGGGGAGGGGCCAGGAGCGGCAGGACCCCTGCCAGAGAAACCGCCGGACCCTGAAGGAAACAGACAGGATAAACAGTTCTCTGCACCCAAATCCCGTGGGAGGGAGAGCTAAACCTTCAGAGAGGCAGACAAGCCTGGGAAACCAGAAGAGACTGCTCCCTGCACACACATCTCGGACGCCAGAGGAAAAAGCCAAAGACCATCTGGAACCCTGGTGCACTGAAGCTCCCGGAAGGGGCGGAACAGGTCTTCCTCGTTGCTGCCGCTGCAGAGAGCCCCTGGGCAGCACCCCACGAGCGAACCTGAGCCTCGGGACCACAGGTAAGACCAAATTTTCTGCTGCAAGAAAGCTGCCTGGTGAGCTTGGGAAACACGGAAGCAGAATTTCTCTAGGACCGGGCACGTTCTGTGTTTACGAGAAGTCCCACACCCGCGGATCCCAGCCCGCAGCAGCTCTCTGCTCCCAGACCCTGTGAGAGAGAGACCCAACCGCCTGGTCAGGTGGGCACTCCTGAGGCTGCAGAGCGGAAGAGACCACCAACACTGCTCACCCCTGCCCACATCCCTGGCCCAAGAGGAAACTGTATAAGGCCTCTGGGATCCCGTGGGGGAGGGCCCAGGAGCGGCAGGACCCCTGCCTGAGACACCGCCAGACCCTGAAGGAAACAGACCAGATAAACAGTTCTCTGCACCCAAATCCCGTGGGAGGGAGAGCTAAACCTTCAGAGAGGCAGACAAGCCTGGGAAACCAGAAGAGACTGCTCCCTGCACACACATCTCGGACGCCAGAGGAAAAAGCCAAAGACCATCTGGAACCCTGGTGCACTGAAGCTCCCGGAAGGGGCGGCACAGGTCTTCCTGGTTGCTGCCGCTGCAGAAAGCCCCTGGGCAGCACCCCACGAGCAAACCTGAGCCTCGGGACCACAGGTAAGACCAAATTTTCTGCTGCAAGAAAGCTGCCTGGTGAACTCAAGACACAGGCCCACAGGAACAGCTGAAGACCTGTAGAGAGGAAAAACTACACGCCCGAAAGCAGAACACTCTGTCCCCATAACTGACTGAAAGAGAGGAAAACAGGTCTACAGCACTCCTGACACACAGGCTTATAGGACAGTCTAGCCACTGTCAGAAATAGCAGAACAAAGTAACACTAGAGATAATCTGATGGCGAGAGGCAAGCGCAGGAACCCAAGCAACAGAAACCAAGACTACATGCCATCATCGGAGCCCAATTCTCCCACCAAAACAAACATGGAATATCCAAACACACCAGAAAAGCAAGATCTAGTTTCAAAATCATATTTGATCATGATGCTGGAGGACTTCAAGAAAGACATGAACACACTTAGGGAAGCACAGGAAAACATTAATAAACAAGTAAAAGACTACAGAGAGGAATCGCAAAAATCCCTGAAAGAATTCCAGGAAAACACAATCAAACAGTTGAAGGTATTAAAAATGGAAATAGAAGCAATCAAGAAAGAACACATGGAAACATCCCTGGATATAGAAAACCAAAAGAAGAGACAAGGAGCTGTAGATACAAGCTTCACCAACAGAATACAAGAGATGGAAGAGAGAATCTCAGGAGCAGAAGATTCCATAGAAATCATTGACTCAACTGTCAAAGATAATGTAAAGCGGAAAAAGCTACTGGTCCAAAACATACAGGAAATCCAGGACTCAATGAGAAGATCAAACCTAAGGATAATAGGTATAGAAGAGAGTGAAGACTCCCAGCTCAAAGGACCAGTAAATATCTTCAACAAAATCATAGAAGAAAACTTCCCTAACCTAAAAAAAGAGATACCCATAGACATACAAGAAGCCTACAGAACTCCAAATAGATTGGACCAGAAAAGAAACACCTCCCATCACATAATTGTCAAAACACCAAACGCACAAAATAAAGAAAGAATATTAAAAGCAGTAAGGGAAAAAGTCAAGTAACATATAAAGGCAGACCTATCAGAATCACACCAGACTTCTCGCCAGAAACTATGAAGGCCAGAAGATCCTGGACTGATGTTATACAGACCCTAAGAGAACACAAATGCCAGCCCAGGTTACTGTATCCAGCAAAACTCTCAATTAACATTGATGGAGAAACCAAGATATTCCATGACAAAACCAAATTTACACAATATCTTTCTACAAATCCAGCACTACAAAGGATAATAAATGGTAAAGCCCAACATAAGGAGGCAAGCTATACCCTAGAAGAAGCAAGAAACTAATCGTCTTGGCAACAAAACAAAGAGAAGAAAAGCACACAAACATAACCTCACATCCAAATATGAATATAAGGGGAAGCAATAATCACTATTCCTTAATATCTCTCTATATCAATGGCCTCAACTCCCCAATAAAAAGACATAGATTAACAAACTGGATAGGCAACGAGGACCCTGCATTCTGCTGCCTACAGGAAACACACCTCAGAGACAAAGACAGACACTACCTCAGAGTGAAAGGCTGGAAAACAACTTTCCAAGCAAATGGTCAGAAGAAGCAAGCTGGAGTAGCCATTCTAATATCAAATAAAATCAATTTCCAACTAAAAGTCATCAAAAAAGATAAGGAAGGACACTTCATATTCATCAAAGGAAAAATCAACCAAGATGAACTCTCAATCCTAAATATCTATGCCCCAAATACAAGGGCACCTACATACGTAAAAGAAACCTTACTAAAGCTCAAAACACACATTGCACCTCCCACAATAATAGTGGGAGATTTCAACACCCCACTCTCATCAATGGACAGATCATGGAAACAGAAATTAAACAGTGATGTAGACAGACTAAGAGAAGTCATGAGCCAAATGGATTTAACGGATATTTATAGAACATTCTATCCTAAAGCAAAAGGATATACCTTCTTCTCAGCTCCTCATGGTACTTTCTCCAAAATTGACCATATAATTGGTCAAAAAACGGGCCTCAACAGGTACAGAAAGATAGAAATAATCCCATGCGTGCTATCGGACCACCACGGCCTAAAACTGGTCTTCAATAACAATAAGGGAAGAATGCCCACATATACGTGGAAATTGAACAATGCTCTACTCAATGATAACCTGGTCAAGGAAAAAATAAAGAAAGAAATTAAAAACTTTTTAGAATTTAATGAAAATGAAGATACAACATACTCAAACTTATGGGACACAATGAAAGCTGTGCTAAGAGGAAAACTCATAGCGCTGAGTGCCTGCAGAAAGAAACAGGAAAGAGCATATGTCAGCAGCTTGACAGCACACCTAAAAGCTCTAGAACAAAAAGGAGCAAATACACCCAGGAGGAGTAGAAGGCAGGAAATAATCAAACTCAGAGCTGAAATCAACCAAGTAGAAACAAAAAGGACCATAGAAAGAATCAACAGAACCAAAAGTTGGTTCTTTGAGAAAATCAACAAGATAGATAAACCCTTAGCCAGACTAACGAGAGGACACAGAGAGTGTGTCCAAATTAACAAAATCAGAAATGAAAAGGGAGACATAACTACAGATTCAGAGGAAATTCAAAAAATCATCAGACCTTACTATAAAAACCTATAGTCAACAAAACTTGAAAATCTTCAGGAAATGGACAATTTCCTAGACAGATACCAGGTATCGAAGTTAAATCAGGAACAGATAAACCAGTTAAACAACCCCATAACTCCTAAGGAAATAGAAGCAGTCATTAAAGGTCTCCCAACCAAAAAGAGCCCAGGTCCAGACGGGTTTAGTGCAGAATTCTATCAAACCTTCATAGAAGACCTCATACCAATATTATCCAAACTATTCCACAAAATTGAAACAGATGGAGCCCTACCGAATTCCTTCTACGAAGCCACAATTACTCTTATACCTAAACCACACAAAGACACAACAAAGAAAGAGAACTTCAGACCAATTTCCCTTATGAATATGGACGCAAAAATACTCAATAAAATTCTGGCAAACCGAATTCAAGAGCACATCAAAACAATCATCCACCACGATCAAGTAGGCTTCATCCCAGGCATGCAGGGATGGTTTAATATACGGAAAACCATCAACGTGATCCATTATATAAACAAACTGAAAGAACAGAACCACATGATCATTTCATTAGATGCTGAGAAAGCATTTGACAAAATTCAACACCCCTTCATGATAAAAGTCCTGGAAAGAATAGGAATTCAAGGCCCATACCTAAACATAGTAAAAGCCATATACAGCAAACCAGTTGCTAACATTAAACTAAATGGAGAGAAACTTGAAGCAATCCCACTAAAATCAGGGACTAGACAAGGCTGCCCACTCTCTCCCTACTTATTCAATATAGTTCTTGAAGTTCTAGCCAGAGCAATCAGACAACAAAAGGAGATCAAAGGGATACAGATCGGAAAAGAAGAGGTCAAAATATCACTATTTGCAGATGACATGATAGTATATTTAAGTGATTCCAAAAGTTCCACCAGAGAACTACTAAAGCTGATAAACAACTTCAGCAAAGTGGCTGGGTATAAAATTAACTCAAATAAATCAGTTGCCTTCCTCTATACAAAAGAGAAACAAGCCGAGAAAGAAATTAGGGAAACGACACCCTTCATAATAGACCCAAATAATATAAAGTACCTCGGTGTGACTTTAACCAAGAAAGTAAAAGATCTATACAATAAGAACTTCAAGACACTGAGGAAAGAAATTGAAGAAGACCTCAGAAGATGGAAAGATCTCCCATGCTCATGGATTGGCAGGATTAATATAGTAAAAATGGCCATTTTACCAAAAGCAATCTACAGATTCAATGCAATCCCCATCAAAATACCAATCCAATTCTTCAAAGAGTTAGACAGAACAATTTGCAAATTCATCTGGAATAACAAAAAACCCAGGATAGCTAAAGCTATCCTCAACAATAAAAGGACTTCAGGGGGAATCACTATCCCTGAACTCAAGCAGTATTACAGAGCAATAGTGATAAAAACTGCATGGTATTGGTACAGAGACAGACAGATAGACCAATGGAATAGAATTGAAGACCCAGAAATGAACCCATACACCTATGGTCACTTGATTTTTGACAAAGGAGCCAAAACCATCCAATGGAAAAAAGATAGCATTTTCAGCAAATGGCTGGTTCAACTGGAGGGCAACATGTAGAAGAATGCAGATCGATCCATGCTTATCACCCTGTACAAAGCTTAAGTCCAAGTGGATCAAGGACCTCCACATCAAACCAGACACACTCAAACTAATAGAAGAAAAACTAGGGAAGCATCTGGAACACATGGGCACTGGAAAAAATTTCCTGAACAAAACACCAATGGCTTACGCTCTAAGATCAAGAATCGACAAATGGGATCTCATAAAACTGCAAAGCTTCTGTAAGGCAAAGGACACTGTGGTTAGGACAAAACGGCAACCAACAGATTGGGAAAAGATCTTTACCAATCCTACAATAGATAGAGGCCTTATATCCAAAATATACAAAGAACTCAAGAAGTTAGACTGCAGGGAAACAAATAACCCTATTAAAAAATGGGGTTCAGAGCTAAACAAGGAATTCACAGCTGAGGAATGCCGAATGGCTGAGAAACACCTAAAGAAATGTTCAACATCTTTAGTCATAAGGGAAATGCAAATCAAAACAACCCTGAGATTTCACCTCACACCAGTGCAATTGGCTAAGATCAAAAACTCAGGTGACAGCAGATGCTGGCGAGGATGTGGAGAAAGAGGAACACTCCTCCATTGTTGGTGGGATTGCAGACTGGTAAAACCATTCTGGAAATCAGTCTGGAGGTTCCTCAGAAAATTGGACATTGAACTGCCTGAGGATCCAGCTATACCTCTCTTGGGCATATACCCAAAAGATGCCTCAACATATAAAAGAGACACGTGCTCCACTATGTTCATCGCAGCCTTATTTATAATAGCCAGAAAATGGAAAGAACCGAGATGCCCTTCAACAGAGGAATGGATACAGAAAATGTGGTACATCTACACAATGGAATATTACTCAGCTATCAAAAACAACGAGTTTATGAAATTCGTAGGCAAATGGTTGGAACTGGAAAATATCATCCTGAGTGAGCTAACCCAATCACAGAAAGACATACATGGTATACACTCATTGATAAGTGGCTATTAGCCCAAATGCTTGAATTACCCTAGATGCCTAGAACAAACGAAACTCAAAACGGATGATCAAAATGTGAATGCTTCACTCCTTCTTTAAATGAGGAAAAAGAATACCCTTGGCAGGGAAGGGAGAGGCAAAGATTAAAACAGAGACTGAAGGAACACCCATTCAGAGCCTGCCCCACATATGGCCCATACATATACAGCCACCCAATTAGACAAGATGGATGAAGCAAAGAAGTGCAGACCGACAGGAGCCGGATGTAGATCTCTCCTGAGAGACAGCCAGAATACAGCAAATGCAGAGGCCAATGCCAGCAGCAAACCACTGAACTGAGAATAGGTCCCCCGTTGAAGGAATCAGAGAAAGAACTGGAAGAGCTTGAAGGGGCTCGAGACCCCAAAAGTACAACAATGTCAAGCAACCAGAGCTTCCAGGGACTAAGCCACTACCTAAAGACTATACATGGACTGACCCTGGACTCTGACCCCATAGGTAGCAATAAATATCCTAGTAAGAGCACCAGTGGAAGGGGAAGCCCTGGGTCCTGCTAAGACTGAACCCCCAGTGAACTAGTCTATGGGGGGAGGGCGGCAATGGGGGGAGGGTTGGGAGGGGAACACCCATAAGGAAGGGGAGGGGGGAGGGGGATGTTTGCCCGGAAACCGGGAAAGGGAATAACACTCGAAATGTATACAAGAAATACTCAAGTTAATAAAAAAAAATAATAAAAAAAAAAGAAAAAGGCATGTGTAAACCTACTATTATATAAAAAAAATCAAATTTCAACTAAAAGTCATCAAAAAAGATAAGGAAGGACACTTCATATTCATCAAAGAAAAAATCCACCAAGATGAACTCTCAATCTGAAATATCTATGCCCCAAGTACAAGGGCACCTACATACGTAAAAGAAACCTTACTAAAGCTCAAAACACACATTGCACCTCACACAATAATAGTGGGAGATTTCAACACCCCACTCTCATCAATGGACAGATCATGGAAACAGAAATTAAACAGAGATGTAGACAGACTAAGAGAAGTCATGAGCCAAATGGACTTAACGGATATTTATAGAACATTCTATCCTAAAGCAAAAGGATATACCTTCTTCTCAGCTCCTCATGGTACTTTCTCCAAAATTGACCATATAATTGGTCAAAAAACGGGCCTCAACAGGTACAGAAAGATAGAAATAATCCCATGTGTGCTATCGGACCACCACGGCCTAAAACTGGTCTTCAATAACAATAAGGGAAGAATGCCCACATATACGTGGAAATTGAACAATGCTCTACTCAATGATAACCTGGTCAAGGAAGAAATAAAGAAAGAAATTAAAAACTTTTTAGAACTTAATGAAAATGAAGGTACAACATACCCAAACTTATGGGACACAATGAAAGCTGTGCTAAGAGGAATATTCATAGCGCTGAGTGCCTGCAGAAAGAAACAGGAAAGAGCATATGTCAGCAGGTTGACAGCACACCTAAAAGCTCTAGAACAAAAGGAAGCAAATACACCCAGGAGGAGTAGAAGGCAGGAAATAATCAAACTCAGAGCTGAAATCAACCAAGTAAAAACAAAAAGGACCATAGAAAGAATCAACAGAACCAAAAGTTGGTTCTTTGAGAAAATCAACAAGATAGATAAACCCTTAGCCAGACTAATGAGAGGACACAGAAAGTGCGTCCAAATTAACAAAATCAGAAATGAAAAGGGAGACATAACTACAGATTCAGAGGAAATTCAAAAAATCATCAGATCTTACTATAAAAACCTATATTCAACAAAACTTGAAAATCTTCAGGAAATGGACAATTTCCTAGACAGATACCAGGTACCGAAGTTAAATCAGGAACAGATAAACCAGTTAAACAACCCCATAACTCCTAAGGAAATAGAAGCATTCATTAAAGGTCTCCCAACCAAAAAGAGCCCAGGTCCAGACGGGTTTAGTGCAGAATTCTATCAAACCTTCATAGAAGACCTCATACCAATATTATCCAAATTATTCCACAAAATTGAAACAGATGGATCACTACCGAATACCTTCTACGAAGCCACAATTACTCTTATGCCTAAACCACACAAAGACACAACAAAGAAAGAGAACTTCAGACCAATTTCCCTTATGAATATCGACGCAAAAATACTCAACAAAATTCTGGCAAACCGAATCCAAGAGCACATCAAAACAATCATCCACCATGACCTAGTAGGCTTCATCCCAGGCATGCAGGGATGGTTTAATATACGGAAAACCATCAACGTGATCCATTATATAAACAAAATGAAAGAACAAAACCACATGATCATTTCATTAGACGCTGAGAAAGCATTTGACAAAATTCAACACCGCTTCATGATAAAAGTCCTGGAAAGAATAGGAATTCAAGGCCCATACGTGAACATAGTAAAAGCCATATACAGCAAACCACTTGCTAACATTAAACTAAATGGAGAGAAACTCGAAGCAATCCCACTAAAATCAGGGACTAGACAAGGCTGCCCACTCTCTCCCTACTTATTCAATATAGTTCCTGAAGTTCTAGCCAGAGCAATCAGACAACAAAAGGAGGTCAAGGGGATACAGATCGGAAAAGAAGAAGTCAAAATATCACTGTTTGCAGATGATATGATAGTGTATTTAAGTGATTCCAAAAGTTCCACCAGAGAACTACTAAAGCTGATGAACAACTTCAGCAAAGTGGCTGGGTATAAAATTAACTCAAATAAATCAGTAGCCTTCCTCTACACAAAAGAGAAACAAGCCGAGAAAGAAATTAGGGAAACGACACCCTTCATAATAGACCCAAATAATATAAAGTACCTCGGTGTGACTTTAACCAAGCAAGTAAAAGATCTGTACAATAAGAACTACAAGACACGGAAGAAGGAAATTGAAGAAGACCTCAGAAGATGGAAAGATCTCCCATGCTCATGGATTGGCAGGATTAATATAGTAAAAATGGCCATTTTACCAAAAGCAATCTACTGATTCAATGCAATCCCCATCAAAATACCAATCCAATTCTTCAAAGAGTTAGACAGAACAATTTGCAAATTCATCTGGAATAACAAAAAACCCAGGATAGCTAAAGCTATCCTCAACAATAAAAGGACTTCAAGGGGAATCACTATCCCTGAACTCAAACAGTATTACAGAGCAATAGTGATAAAAACTGCATGGTATTGGTACAGAGACAGACAGATAGACAAATGGAATAGAATTGAAGACCCAGAAATGAACCCACACACCTATGGTCACTTGATTTTTGACAAAGGAGCCAAAACCATCCAATGGAAAAAAGATAGCATTTTCAGCAAATGGTGCTGGTTCAACTGGAGGGCAACATGTAGAAGAATGCAGATTGATCCATGCTTATCACCCTGTACAAAGCTTAAGTCCAAGTGGATCAAGGACCTCCACATCAAACCAGATACACTCAAACTAATAGAAGAAAAACTAGGGAAGCATCTGGAACACATGGGCACTGGAAAAAATTTCCTAAACAAAACACCAATGGCTTACGCTCTAAGATCAAGAATCGACAAATGGGATCTCATAAAACTGCAAAGCTTCTTTAAGGCAAAGGACACGGTGGTTAGGACAAAACGGCAACCAACAGATTGGGAAAAGATCTTTACCAATCCTACAACAGATAGAGGCCTTATATCCAAAATATACAAAGAACTCAAGAAGTTAGACCGCAGGGAAACAAATAACCCTATTACAAAATGGGGTTCAGAGATAAACAAAGAATTCACAGCTGAGGAATGCCGAATGGCTGAGAAACACCTAAAGAAATGTTCAACATCTTTAGTCATAAGGGAAATGCAAATCAAAACAACCCTGAGATTTCACCTCACACCAGTGAGAATGGCTAAGATCAAAAAGTCAGGTGACAGCAGATGCTGGCGAGGATGTGGAGAAAGAGGAACACTCCTCCATTGTTGGTGGGATTGCAGACTGGTAAAACCATTCTGGAAATCAGTCTGGAGGTTCCTCAGAAAATTGGACATTGAACTGCCTGAGGATCCAGCTATACATCTCTTGGGCATATACCCAAAAGATGCCTCAACATATAAAAGAGACACGTGCTCCACTATGTTCATCGCAGCCTTATTTATAATAGCCAGAAAATGGAAAGAACCCAGATGCCCTTCAACAGAGGAATGGATACAGAAAATGTGGTACATCTACACAATGGAATATTACTCAGCTATCAAAAACAACGAGTTTATGAAATTCGTAGGCAAATGGTTGGAACCGGAAAATATCATCCTGAGTGAGCTAACCCAATCACAGAAAGACATACATGGTATGCACTCATTGATAAGTGGCTATTAGCCCAAATGCTTGAATTACCCTAGATCCCTAGAACAAACGAAACTCAAGACGGATGATCAAAATGTGAATGCTTCACTCCTTCTTTAAATGAGGAAAAAGAATACCCTTGGCAGGGAAGGGAGAGGCAAAGATTAAAACAGAGACTGAAGGAACACCCATTCAGAGCCTGCCCCACATGTGGCCCATACATATACAGCCACCCAATTAGACAAGATGGATGAAGCAAAGAAGTGCGGACCGACAGGAGCCGGATGTAGATCGCTCCTGAGAGACACAGCCAGAATACAGCAAATATAGAGGCGAATGCCAGCAGCAAACCACTGAACTGAGAATAGGTCCCCTTTTGAAGGAATCAGAGAAAGAACTGGAAGAGCTTGAAGGGGCTCGAGACCCCAAAAGTACAACAATGCCAAGCAACCAGAGCTTCCAGGGACTAAGCCACTACCTAAAGACTATACATGGACTGACCCTGGACTCTGACCCCATAGGTAGCAATGAATATCCTAGTAAGAGCACCAGTGGAAGGGGAAGCCCTGGGTCCTGCTAAGACTGAACCCCCAGTGAACTAGTCTATGGGGGGAGGGCGGCAATGGGGGGAGGGTTGGGAGGGGAACACCCATAAGGAAGGGGAGGGGGGAGGGGGATGTTGCCCGGAAACCGGGAAAGGGAATAACACTCGAAGTGTATAAAAGAAATACTCAAGTTAATAAAAAAAAAAAAGATCTGTACAATAAGAACTTCAAGACACTGAAGAAGGAAATTGAAGAAGACCTCAGAAGATGGAAAGATCTCCCATGCTCATGGATTGGCAGGATTAATATAGTAAAAATGGCCATTTTACCAAAAGCAATCTACAGATTCAATGCAATCCCCATCAAAATACCAATCCAATTCTTCAAAGAGTTAGACAGAACAATTTGCAAATTCATCTGGAATAACAAAAAACCCAGGATAGCTAAAGCTATCCTCAACAATAAAAGGACTTCAAGGGGAATCACTATCCCTGAACTCAAGCAGTATTACAGAGCAATAGTGATAAAAACTGCATGGTATTGGTACAGAGACAGACAGATAGACCAATGGAATAGAATTGAAGACCCAGAAATGAACCCACACACCTATGGTCACTTGATTTTTGACAAAGGAGCCAAAACCATCCAATGGAAAAAAGATAGCATTTTCAGCAAATGGTGCTGGTTCAACTGGAGGGCAACATGTAGAAGAATGCAGATCAATCCATTCTTATCACCCTGTACAAAGCTTAAGTCCAAGTGGATCAAGGACCTCCACATCAAAGCATACACACTCAAACTGATAGAAGAAAAACTAGGGAAGCATCTGGAACACATGGGCACTGGAAAAAATTTCCTGAACATAACACCAATGGCTTACGCTCTAAGATCAAGAATCGACAAATGGGATCTCATAAAACTGCAAAGCTTCTGTAAGGCAAAGGACACTGTGGTTAGGACAAAACGGCAACCAACAGATTGGGAAAAGATCTTTACCAATCCTACAACAGATAGAGTCCTTATATCCAAAATATACAAAGAACTCAAGAAGTTAGACCGCAGGGAAACAAATAACCCTATTAAAAAATGGGGTTCAGAGCTAAACAAAGAATTCACAGCTGAGGAATGCCAAATGGCTGAGAAACACCTAAAGAAATGTTCAACATCTTTAGTCATAAGGGAAATGCAAATCAAAACAACCCTGAGATTTCACCTCATACCAGTAAGAATGGCTAAGATCAAAAACTCAGGTGACAGCAGATGCTGGCAAGGATTTTGAGAAAGAGGAACACTCCTCCATTGTTGGTGGGATTGCAGACTGGTAAAACCATTCTGGAAATCAGTCTGGAGGTTCCTCAGAAAATTGGACATTGAACTGCCTGAGGATCCAGCTATACCTCTCTTGGGCATATACCCAAAAGATGCCTCAACATATAAAAGAGACACTTGCTCCACTATGTTCATAGCAGCCTTATTTATAATAGCCAGAAACTGGAAAGAACCCAGATGCCCTTCAACAGAGGAATGGATACAGAAAATGTGGTACATCTACACAATGGAATATTACTCAGCTATCAAAAACAACGAGTTTATGAAATTCGTAGGCAAATGGTTGGAACCGGAAAATATCATCCTGAGTGAGCCAACCCAATCACAGAAAGACATACATAGTATGCACTCATTGATAAGTGGCTATTAGCCCAAATGCTTGAGTTACCCTAGATCCCTCGAACAAACGAAGCTCAAGACGGATGATCAAATGTGAATGCTTCACTCCTTCTTTAAATGAGAAAAAAGAATACCCTTGGCAGGGAAGGGAGAGGCAAAGATTAAAACAGAGACTGAAGGAACACCCATTCAGAGCCTGCCGCACATGTGGCCCATACATATACAGCCACCCAATTAGACAAGATGGATGAAGCTAAGAAGTGCAGACTGACAGGAGCCGGATGTAGATCGCTCCTGAGAGACACAGCCAGAGTACAGCAAATACAGAGGCGAATGCCAGCAGCAAACCACTGAACTGAAAATAGGACCCCCGTTGAAGGAATCAGAGAAAGAACTGGAAGAGCTTGAAGGGGCTCGAGACCCCATATGTACAACAATCCCAAGCAACCAGAGCTTCCAGGGACTAAGCCACTACCTAAAGACTATACATGGACTGACCCTGGACTCTGACCTCATAGGTAGCAATGAATATCCTAGTAAGAGCACCAGTGGAAGGGGAAGCCCTGGGTCCTGCTAAGACTGAACCCCCAGTGAACTAGACTGTGGGGGGGAGGGCGGCAATGGGGGGAGGGCTGGGAGGGGAACACCCATAAGGAAGGGGAGGAGGGAGGGGGATGTTTGCCCGGAAACCGGGAAAGGGAATAACACTCGAAATGTATTTAAGAAATACTCAAGTTAATATTAAAAAAAAAAAAAAAAAAAAAAAAAGGAAAGAACGGCCATAACCTACATGTAGAACTATGACATGGCATCTTTATTTTTTTTATCTTTATTAACTTGGGTATTTCTTTTTTTTTTCTTCTTTATTAACTTGAGTATTTCTTATTTACATTTCAATTGTTATTCCCCTCCCTCGCTTCCCAGGCCAACATCCCCCTAACCCCTCTCCTCCCCTTCTATATGGGTGTTCCCCTCCCCATTCTCCCCCCATTACCGCCCTCCCCTCAACAATCACGTTCACTGGGGGTTCAGTCTTGGCAGGACCAAGGGCTTCCCCTTCCACTGGTGCTCTTACTAGGATATTCATTGCTACCTATGAGGTTGGAGCCCAGGGTCAGTCCATGTATAGTCTTTGGGTAGTGGCTTAGTCCTGGAAGCTCTGGTTGGTTGGCATTGTTGTTCGTATGAGGTCCCAAGTTCCTTCAAGCTCTTTCAGTCCCTTCTAAGATTCCTTCAATGGGGGTCCCATTCTCAGTTCAGTGGTTTAATGATGTCATTCACCTATGTATTTGCTGTATTCTGACTATGTCTCTCAGGAGAGATCTACATCCAGTTCCTGTTGGCCTGCACTTCTTTGCTTCATCCATCTTGTCTAATTGGATGGCTGTATATGTATGGGCCACATGTGGGACAGGCTCTGAATGGGTGTTCCTTCTGCCTCTGTTTTAATCTTTGCCTCTCTATTCCCTCCCAAGGGTATTTTTGTTCCCCTTTTAAAGAAGGAGTGAAGCATTCGCATTTCAGTCATCCTTCTTGAGTTTCGTTTGTTCTAGGCATCTAGGGTAATTCAAGCATTTGGGCTAATAGCCACTTAGCAATGAGTGCATACCATGTGTGTTTTTCTGTGATTGGGTTAGCTCACTCAGGATGATATTTTCCAGTTCCAACCATTTGCCTATGAATTTCATAAAGTCGTTGTTTTTGATAGCTGAGTAATATTCCATTGTGTAGATGGACCACATTTTCGACTCCTGAGGCTGCAGAGCGGAAGAGACCACCAACACTGCTCACCCCTGCCAACATCCCTGGCCCAAGAGGAAACTGTATAAGGCCTCTGGGCTCCCGTGGGGGAGGGCCCAGGAGCGGCAGGACCCCTGCCACAGACACCGCCGGACCCTGAAGGAAACAGACCGGATAAACAGTTCTCTGCACCCAAATCCCGTGGGAGGGAGAGCTAAACCTTCAGAGAGGCAGACAGGCCTGGGAAACCAGAAGAGACTGCTCCCTGCACACACATCTCGGACGCCAGAGGAAAAAGCCAAAGACCATCTGGAACCCTGGTGCACTGAAGCTCCCGGAAGGGGCGGCACAGGTCTTCCTGGTTGCTGCCGCTGCAGAGAGCCCCTGGGCAGCACCCCACGAGCGAACTTGAGCCTTGGGATCACAGGTAAGACCAAATTTTCTGCTGCAAGACAGCTGCCTGGTGAACTCAAGACACAGGCCCACAGGAACAGCTGAAGACCTGTAGAGAGGAAAAACTACACGCCCGAAAGCAGAACACTCTGTCCCCATAACTGACTGAAAGAGAGGAAAACAGGTCTACAGCACTCCTGACACACAGGCTTATAGGACAGTCTAGCCACTGTCAGAAATAGCAGAACAAAGTAACACTAGAGATAATCTGATGGCGAGAGGCAAGCGCAGGAACCCAAGCAACAGAAACCAAGACTACATGCCATCATCGGAGCCCAATTCTCCCACCAAAACAAACATGGAATATCCAAACACACCAGAAAAGCAAGATCTAGTTTCAAAATCATATTTGATCATGATGCTGGAGGACTTCAGGAAAGACCTGAACACACTTAGGGAAGCACAGGAAAACATTAATAAACAAGTAAAAGCCTACAGAGAGGAATCGCAAAAATCCCTGAAAGAATTCCAGGAAAACACAATCAAACAGTTGAAGGAATTAAAAATGGAAATAGAAGCAATCAAGAAAGAACACATGGAAACAACCCTGGATATAGAAAACCAAAAGAAGAGACAAGGAGCTGTAGATACAAGCTTCACCAACAGAATACAAGAGATGGAAGAGAGAATCTCAGGAGCAGAAGATTCCATAGAAATCATTGACTCAACTGTCAAAGATAATGTAAAGCGGAAAAAGCTACTGGTCCAAAACATACAGGAAATCCAGGACTCAATGAGAAGATCAAACCTAAGGATAATAGGTATAGAAGAGAGTGAAGACTCCCAGCTCAAAGGACCAGTAAATATCTTCAACAAAATCATAGAAGAAAACTTCCCTAACCTAAAAAAAGAGATACCCATAGACATACAAGAAGCCTACAGAACTCCAAATAGATTGGACCAGAAAAGAAACACCTCCCGTCACATAATTGTCAAAACACCAAACGCACAAAATAAAGAAAGAATATTAAAAGCAGTAAGGGAAAAAGGTCAAGTAACATATAAAGGCAGACCTATCAGAATCACACCAGACTTCTCGCCAGAAACTATGAAGGCCAGAAGATCCTGGACTGATGTTATACAGACCCTAAGAGAACACAAATGCCAGCCCAGATTACTGTATCCAGCAAAACTCTCAATTAACATCGATGGAGAAACCAAGATATTCCATGACAAAACCAAATTTACACAATATCTTTCTACAAATCCAGCACTACAAAGGATAATAAATGGTAAAGCCCAACATAAGGAGGCAAGCTATACCCTAGAAGAAGCAAGAAACTAATCGTCTTGGCAACAAAACAAAGAGAATGAAAGCACACAAACATAACCTCACATCCATTATGAATATAACGGGAAGCAATAATCACTATTCCTTAATATCTCTCAATATCAATGGCCTCAACTCCCCCAATAAAAAGACATAGATTAACAAACTGGATACGCAACGAGGACCCTGCATTCTGCTGCCTACAGGAAACACACCTCAGAGACAAAGACAGACACTATCTCAGAGTGAAAGGCTGGAAAACAACTTTCCAAGCAAATGGTCAGAAGAAGCAAGCTGGAGTAGCCATTCTAATATCAAATAAAATCAATTTCCAACTAAAAGTCATCAAAAAAGATAAGGAAGGACACTTCATATTCATCAAAGGAAAAATCAACCAAGATGAACTCTCAATCCTAAATATCTATGCCCCAAATACAAGGGCACCTACATATGTAAAAGAAACCTTACTAAAGCTCAAAACACACATTGCACCTCACACAATAATAGTGGGAGATTTCAACACCCCACTCTCATCAATGGACAGATCATGGAAACAGAAATTAAACAGTGATGTAGACAGACTAAGAGAAGTCATGAGCCAAATGGACTTAACGGATATTTATAGAACATTCTATCCTAAAGCAAAAGGATATACCTTCTTCTCAGCTCCTCATGGTACTTTCTCCAAAATTGACCATATAATTGGTCAAAAAACGGGCCTCAACAGGTACAGAAAGATAGAAATAATCCCATGCGTGCTATCGGACCACCACGGCCTAAAACTGGTCTTCAATAACAATAAGGGAAGAATGCCCACATATACGTGGAAATTGAACAATGCTCTACTCAATGATAACCTGGTCAAGGAAAAAATAAAGAAAGAAATTAAAAACTTTTTAGAATTTAATGAAAATGAAGATACAACATACTCAAACTTATGGGACACAATGAAAGCTGTGCTAAGAGGAAAACTCATAGCGCTGAGTGCCTGCAGAAAGAAACAGGAAAGAGCATATGTCAGCAGCTTGACAGCACACCTAAAAGCTCTAGAACAAAAAGGAGCAAATACACCCAGGAGGAGTAGAAGGCAGGAAATAATCAAACTCAGAGCTGAAATCAACCAAGTAGAAACAAAAAGGACCATAGAAAGAATCAACAGAACCAAAAGTTGGTTCTTTGAGAAAATCAACAAGATAGATAAACCCTTAGCCAGACTAACGAGAGGACACAGAGAGTGTGTCCAAATTAACAAAATCAGAAATGAAAAGGGAGACATAACTACAGATTCGGAGGAAATTCAAAAAATCATCAGATCTTACTATAAAAACCTATATTCAACAAAATTTGAAAATCTTCAGGAAATGGACAATTTCCTAGACAGATACCAGGTATCGAAGTTAAATCAGGAACAGATAAACCAGTTAAACAACCCCATAACTCCTAAGGAAATAGAAGCAGTCATTAAAGGTCTCCCAACCAAAAAGAGCCCAGGTCCAGACGGGTTTAGTGCAGAATTCTATCAAACCTTCATAGAAGACCTCATACCAATATTATCCAAACTATTCCACAAAATTGAAACAGATGGAGCCCTACCGAATTCCTTCTATGAAGCCACAATTACTCTTATACCTAAACCACACAAAGACACAACAAAGAAAGAGAACTTCAGACCAATTTCCCTTATGAATATCGACGCAAAAATACTCAATAAAATTCTGGCAAACCGAATTCAAGAGCACATCAAAACAATCATCCACCATGATCAAGTAGGCTTCATCCCAGGCATGCAGGGATGGTTTAATATACGGAAAACCATCAACGTGATCCATTATATAAACAAACTGAAAGAACAGAACCACATGATCATTTCATTAGATGCTGAGAAAGCATTTGACAAAATTCAACACCCCTTCATGATAAAAGTCCTGGAAAGAATAGGAATTCAAGGCCCATACCTAAACATAGTAAAAGCCATATACAGCAAACCAGTTGCTAACATTAAACTAAATGGAGAGAAACTTGAAGCAATCCCACTAAAATCAGGGACTAGACAAGGCTGCCCACTCTCTCCCTACTTATTCAATATAGTTCTTGAAGTTCTAGCCAGAGCAATCAGACAACAAAAGGAGATCAAAGGGATACAGATCGGAAAAGAAGAGGTCAAAATATCACTATTTGCAGATGACATGATAGTATATTTAAGTGATCCCAAAAGTTCCACCAGAGAACTACTAAAGCTGATAAACAACTTCAGCAAAGTGGCTGGGTATAAAATTAACTCAAATAAATCAGTTGCCTTCCTCTATACAAAAGAGAAACAAGCCGAGAAAGAAATTAGGGAAACGACACCCTTCATAATAGACCCAAATAATATAAAGTACCTCGGTGTGACTTTAACCAAGCAAGTAAAAGATCTGTACAATAAGAACTTCAAGACACTGAGGAAAGAAATTGAAGAAGACCTCAGAAGATGGAAAGATCTCCCATGCTCATGGATTGGCAGGATTAATATGGTAAAAATGGCCATTTTACCAAAAGCAATCTACAGATTCAATGCAATCCCCATCAAAATACCAATCCAAATCTTCAAAGAGTTAGACAGAACAATTTGCAAATTCATCTGGAATAACAAAAAACCCAGGATAGCTAAAGCTATCCTCAACAATAAAAGGACTTCAGGGGGAATCACTATCCCTGAACTCAAGCAGTATTACAGAGCAATAGTGATAAAAACTGCATGGTATTGGTACAGAGACAGACAGATAGACCAATGGAATAGAATTGAAGACCCAGAAATGAACCCACACACCTATGGTCACTTGATTTTTGACAAAGGAGCCAAAACCATCCAATGGAAAAAAGATAGCATTTTCAGCAAATGGTGCTGGTTCAACTGGAGGGCAACATGTAGAAGAATGCAGATCGATCCATCCTTATCACCCTGTACAAAGCTTAAGTCCAAGTGGATCAAGGACCTCCACATCAAACCAGACACACTCAAACTAATAGAAGAAAAACTAGGGAAGCATCTGGAACACATGGGCACTGGAAAAAATTTCCTGAACAAAACACCAATGGCTTATGCTCTAAGATCAAGAATCGACAAATGGGATCTCATAAAACTGCAAAGCTTCTGTAAGGCAAAGGACACTGTGGTTAGGACAAAACGGCAACCAACAGATTGGGAAAAGATCTTTACCAATCCTACAACAGATAGAGGCCTTATTTCCAAAATATACAAAGAACTCAAGAAGTTAGACCGCAGGGAAACAAATAACCCTATTAAAAAATGGGGTTCAGAGCTAAACAAAGAATTCACAGCTGAGGAATGCCGAATGGCTGAGAAACACCTAAAGAAATGTTCAACATCTTTAGTCATAAGGGAAATGCAAATCAAAACAACCCTGAGATTTCACCTCACACCAGTGCGATTGGCTAAGATCAAAAACTCAGGTGACAGCAGATGCTGGCGAGGATGTGGAGAAAGAGGAACACTCCTCCATTATTGGTGGGATTGCAGACTGGTAAAACCATTCTGGAAATCAGTCTGGAGGTTCCTCAGAAAATTGGACATTGAACTGCCTGAGGATCCAGCTATACCTCTCTTGGGCATATACCCAAAAGATGCCTCAACATATAAAAGAGACACGTGCTCCACTATGTTCATCGCAGCCTTATTTATAATAGCCAGAAAATGGAAAGAACCCAGATGCCCTTCAACAGAGGAATGGATGTACCACATTTTCTGTATCCATTCCTCTGTTGAAGGGCTACTGGATTCTTTCCAGTTTCTGGCTATTATAAATAAGGCTGCGATGAACATAGTGGAGCACGTGTCTCTTTTATATGTTGAGTCATCTTTTGGGTATATGCCCAAGAGAGGTATAGCTGGATCCTCAGGCAGTTCAATGTCCAATTTTCTGAGGAACCTCCAGACTGATTTCCAGAATGGTTGTACTGGTCTGCAACCCCACCAACAATGGAGGAGTGTTCCTCTTTCTCCACATCCTTGCCAGCATTTGCTGTCACCTGAGTTTTTGATCTTAGCCATTCTCACTGGTATGAGGTGAAATGTCAGGGTTGATTTGCATTTCCCTTATGACTAACGGTATTGAACATTTCTTTTGATGTTTCTCAGCCATTCGGCATTCCTCAGCTGTTAATTCTTTGTTTAGCTCTGAACCCCATTTTTAATAGGGTTATTTGTCTCCATGCAGTTTACCTTCTTGAGTTCTTTATATATTTTGGATATAAGCCCTCTATCAGTTGTAGGAGTGGTAAAGATCTTTTCCCATTCTGTTGGTATGACATGGCATCTTAACTTATTTGGCTTTGCATTCCTCTCAACTATATGCCTTGCTAAAAAAGGGGGGTAAAACATAATTACTTACTTATTCACCCCAACATGCAGTATCATCTTTCTATATAAGTGAAAGTCTGTAAGAGGTCAATTGGGATGGTGGCCTGAGTTTAGATGCATAAGAATTTCAAGTGGGAAGCCCTCGTTTACACAATTTGATGAAGTACTCAGTTAATCAAGTGTTATAAATTTTTTCTTCAGACTCCATACAGTCAACACTGCATTGGTGATCAGGGGTTTTAATCTGCAGCTTCACAACAAGGGAAACTTGCTGACAGTTGCAAAACATCTTAGCAGCAAAACAACCTTAAAAACTATTCCTGTCTTGGTCTTGATATACTGTCTCCCGGAAGCATGCATAGTACTAGGAATGTCCAGTTCCTCAGAAATGACGTGCAACCTGCTAGCTTCAACCCAAGGAAGCTACAGAAAGGAAGTCTTTGGACTTAGCTACAGTACCTATCTCCTGTGCGCCTCTCAACTCATCCCTACTTTAACACTTGCTCTGCCATGCCCTTTTAAGCGTGTGTGTTAATTCATTCATTTTTAGAGTGGAGACGAGGCTTGGGAATTCTTCCAAATAGCCTCTATGTTGATATGAACCATTATTATCCAGCTCAACCGCTAAACTAGAATGGAAACTCTGTGTCTCTGGTAGTCTAATTGTTAGGTCAGCATATTCTGCCCTTTTCCATATTTTGCTTTTGTCTTTCACTCTCATTAAGCTTAATAACCTAACACCACATCTAACTTTTTAAAACTTTTATGTATACAAAAAATTAAAAGTCAAAGGAAAGGGGCAGACACACAAAAAGTGTTATATCTCCAGTCTGAGCCAAATTCCTCAAAGGTTAGCCCATTAAATAGCCAAGAAAAATAAGACAAAATTGGTGCAAACTTCATTTTCAAAAGTTCTCACAGTAGGTTTATAAGTGCCCAGAGGGATGAGTTAGCCTTGGTTGTGTCTTGTTTAATTTGGCCATTTAGAGAACTAACTCTTTTCTGACTTGGCTCTGATTGTAGATGTCACACCTCTACATGTCTGGACTTGATTCTTCACTTGCATTTTTCGGTGTGCAGTAAATGTTTCTGATTTGGTATCATGCTAAAAGAATTTGTAAGTGGTTTCTTTGCTCAGTGTCTGAATGGATTGAGGTCAGGTGTGTTGGTAGGTTTCCACGGTTAAATTATTTCACACCCCTTCACTCTGTATAATGGCCACAATCCCAGATTTCATCTTCCATGTGGGAGGTCAATATATTCTTTGACATGCATTGAAAAAAGAAAATTTACACATTGCACTTAACAAAACAAACTAGAAAATATAAATGTGTTACATTAACTATGAATTTTGATTAGCATTTTTACTTGAGAAGCAGCAATTACCTAACCTGCCAGATAGAATGCAGAGTCATTATTATTGTGAGTTTCTTCACTTATGAAATGGGTGGACCACTGTTTCTCACATAATCACTTTGTTTATGATTGAATATGAAGAAATAAAATTGAGATAAATTCTTCGTGGAAATTCACTGCATTTACTGTTCCTCTGCACCAAAAATAATTGAATACAGCCTAAAGAGATGAATAAAGATGATATAAATTAGAGGAGATAAGAAAGAAAACACAAGAGTCATAAGTGAAAGGAGAATGTGTACCATGAACCATCAAGTCAGAAATTCATGTGTCCCAAGTTAATACATCCATAACCATGATAAACCCCTTAAAATCACCAAAAACATAGTTTATAATCATTCCTCCTCATAGGGATTTTGAGAGGATCACAGAAAGAGGCAGCTATAAAAATATCCTGCACAGTAAAAACACCAATAGTATATTTCGCTGAGTAGTATAAAGTATTAGATAATAAAGTGCAATACTATAGTATGAGCACAACTATTTAGAGCTCAGAGTCAGAGGAGATATGTACAAACTAAAGAAAACTGAAAATTCACCAGAGCATCTGCAACCTGAGGTGGGCTTTAAAGATTCTGTTCAATTTGAAAAAGGTCTTCTGTATAACAAGTTAAAGAAATGTCTTGGAAAATGAAGAATGTTGGCAGGGAACAGATGTAGAAACATACAGTCATTGTCACTTCATGCTAAGAGGACCATTGACAGTAAGAATCAGTGAGGTTACACACCAGGGAGTGTTGTAGGACATTTGATCACACTGAGATCATGTAGTGAAAAGAAATGTTTCCACTTGTGGTATTATGGCTCAGCCTTTAGCATACACCTTTAAAAACCTATGCCTGGAATGCTTAAATGCCCTTAGTATACACCTTTAATCCAAAACATTCAGTTAAAGTTAATTTGTGGAAGCACCATGTTTAAATATTATGTCAAATTGAGTGGCAGACAAAGTGCCAAATCAGAGAAAGATTTGACAGAGTAGGACATTCTCAAGTCTCATGAGAAAAAAAAAGGAAAGTAAACCTACTACTTAAGAGAGAGCAGCACAGAGGATGAGAGAAGGAGGCAGTTTTACCAAGAGGGTTTTACAGAGATAGATAGAAGGGAGATTAGGCTGGACGCCAGTGAAGACAGAATGAGTCAGTGAATGTGAAGAAGCCAGAAGATTAGAACAGATTGACAAAGTTAGTTTGAGGCCAAGCAGAGTAAAATATCAGAGACTGAAAGAGAATCCCAGATTAAATCAGTCAGTTTTGAGTAGAGTTTGAGAGAAACTGGCTTAGTTGAATCAGTCACTCAGATCAGAAAGAACTAGGAAACGAAAACTAGTTTATTGAGCAGTCAGTCTCAGATGCTGAAACCATTTTAGGCCTAGATTAGAATGTACAGAGGCTAGACCTTCCAGAACTAGGCCTAGGTTAGCAGACAGAGGCAGTAATCCTCAGAGACAATTCAATCAGGTGAATAAAAGATGCTTTAACAAAGGAGGAATAGAAATAAGCAATGGAGATGGAAGGAATGATCCTTCTTATGAACCAAATTTCCATGATACACATACACATGCAATGCCCACACTCATATGTTAAAGACCTAACTCATAAATGAAAATATTTGAAGAAAGAGTCATTGGGAGGTTATTATGGTTGAATTATGATAAAGTGAGAGTGTGGGTGTGGTCTGATAAGATTAGTACCATTGTAAGAGAAAATATCGGTCTCACAAACACATAGCAAGATGATGGCCACCTAAAAGCCAGGAGGTAAGACTTTAGAGTGAAATTAATACTACCAGTACATTGGCCTTGAACTTCTGGTCCTCAAAGCTGTGAGAAATAAAATTCTGTTGTTTAAGCCATAAGAGATGACTAAAACAAGCCCATAATATGGAAAGTCTTCCAATGCAGACAGAAACATCAAGTTGAGTGCAGGTTGTTTGAGATAGGCACAAATTGAAAATATTAAAAAAAAACTCTGGGTTAAATGAAAAGGAGTGACTCTGAATGCAGAAGGCAAACTAGAAAACTGTGGTCAATATGTAGTGTGATAAGATAAGGAGTAAAGTATTGAAGCAAGAGAGGATAGGATTGATGAATATCTCTCAGTTCAGTACTAGGAATGAAAAGGAACAGTCTCACTCATCTATCTATAATCTTGCTTCTACTCTATTTTATAAAACAGATCAGAGACATTGTGAGCTGCTATAATTGTTCAAAACATTGTTGTAAGCATCATTTTCATCATTATAGGCTACATAAAATGGGTGATGAGAACTGTATGGTTTGGGCTTAATTCTAAATTATATCTTTCCCTTCAATGTTTCTTAGTGTCTCTTATTTCTACCTTGCTTCCACCATCAAAAAAGCAAATAAGGGGCTGGAGAGATGGCTCAGTGATTAAGAGCACTGTCTGCTCTTCCAGAGGTCCTGAGTTCAATTCCAAGCAACCACATGGTGACTGACTCACAACGCAACCATCTGTAATGGGATTTGATGCCCTCTTCTGGTAGGTCTGAAGAGAGTGACATACACAAAATAAATAAATATTTTTTTAAAAAAAACAAATAAATCATATAACACTCTCCTGCTTCTCTAATAAATTTGTGAATTGGTGAGATAGCATTTGTGAATAATTGGAGTCCTGTAGAAATTTTACCACATAAGCATAAACTACTATGCCAAGACACATAGCTGGATTCACTTATTTTTAATAGATGGTTTCACTCAGAAACGTCAAGAATCCTAACTCAGAGGTTCATTATCAAACAATATATCACTTATCTAAACAGAGTTAAAACTAGATGTATAAATACCAAAATTCTCCTTAAATTCTACCTTAAAATGCTATCATATTAACTCCTATTCCTTTAGATTCTTATTTTATACAAATATATTAATATATCAGAGATGTATCAAGCTGAGTTGCACATGTCTACAATCCCAGGACTCAGGAGGCCAAACCAAAACAATTAGGAGTTCAAGGTTAGCCTCAACTAAATAGTGGGTTAAAGGCCAACTTGAGCTGGATGATACTGTCTTAATACAGCTACAAAAGAAAGTAAGCTAGAAAATATTATATTCATCAGAGTAAGAATTATTATATAATTTGGCTCTCTAGGTTCTTGTTGGTCCTTCCACGGTGGACCAGTACTCTATAGCAGTGGTTAAGCTCTGCTCCATTCTCATAGATGCTTGCCACTCCCAAAATCAGAACTTGAGTTCCACATCTGGTAGTTACAAAGATAAGCCAAAGTGTGTCTCTCTGAAATCAAGGACCTCTTTGTGTTCAGGTAAATTTTGGAAATGTTTTTACTATGTCCCCTTCAGGGAAATTCATTCAGCATACATGAAAGCATTGGAGAAATCTATGGCTTCAAAAGGAAGACAGAATAGATTATGAAAGTGGTAGAGAAAGAAAATAAGAGGGGAAGAAGGAAGAATAAAAGAGAGGAGGAGGCAGTATATACAGCTTATTTAACTCAGAGATTGCCAAGCTTATCTGGCCATCTCTCCATTTGTTTACATACTACTTCTTGGGAATAACAGTCTATAAAAGACAATTTAAGAAGATTTGCATTGAGATGTTTATGCTTGTAATTGAATTAACATGTTGCTTGTCCCTGCTGATGTATTTGTAATTTTGACTTGAACTTTCTAGAAAAATACTTTAACCCAGAGGAATAATTCTTGCATAGAGTTTTATTCAATGTCAATCCCTTCAGAAGGACAGAGGCATGCCATTTCCTACTCTGTAAAATCAGGAACCACAGAGAGCCAACTGGAGACCCTACAGTGTGTCTGTGCTTGGTCCCACTGGGAACAGAAATCTTAGGGGCAGAACTATCTATTAATCATATTTTTCTACAGAAAAGCATATGGTTATAAAATCCCTGAGGAGAAAATTGAAATGATGTGGTTTATCATGCAGTTTTTCTCTCTGTGTCATTTACTGCAAGGGGCAATATTACACAAGATTCTTTTGAATTATATTTTGACTTCATAATTTTATTTATTCATGGTTTTCTGATATTAAGGTGTTGTGAGAGTTGAAAATAATTCTATTTCATAAGTTCTATGAAAACAGTTCCTCCTCTTGGCTTACCTGTTGTCTGTATGCTGGGTGATGGTTCCAAGGACCTTCTGTAGGAGTCTCAGCAGACTGTCTCTGCTCTCATCATCATATTCCTCAATAACTGCTCAGCTGGAGTGTCTTAAAGCTTATTGGCAAATCTTTGAAAGGGCTATCTCATTCACCAAAGAACCACTGCCCTATAAATCACAGTACTTCACATGTTTTAAATTTAATTTAATTTTTTAGAAATATATGTATATCAGATGTTCAGTTGGCAAAGGCCTCTACCAATCTGTGTTTTTGTTTTTTTCTCCCACATTTCTTATCTAACTTTTTTCCTTAGTTTAAGGATGCTTTCTCCTTAGGTTTTCCCTTAGTTTGGTCCTGTTTGGTTGCATTTTTGTATTTAATTAATTTTTGAGAATTTCACACAAAAGTACCAGATTTACATCATCTCCATCCTTCTCTCGGGTATTGTTAGGCAGCCATATCGTTATGGGTACAGCTTCCCTTCATGGCTAGAAGACTATCTTACAACAGGAGCTCAGATACTTTGTCTCTTGTAATCTTTCTGCCCTCTGTTCTATACTGTTACCTGAGTATTACTGTAGGAGTTGTTGTGTTGCAGATGTCCCAATTGGACCTGGATACCCCATAATTACTTATTCTTTGAATTTTGACCAGATATGAATAACTATAATAGCCTCCATTTGCAGAAAAACCCTCTGTAGAAAACTATACTTACTGTGGATACAAGAAAAAATAAATAGTTATGTTTTTAAAATAACAGCAGCAGTAGGTTCTCCTGTAGATACAGGTGCTATGAAAGGGAAAATGTGGAGAAGGGACTTTAACTAGAAAAGGTGGGTAAAGAGTGACACAGAGAGGGGGAGAAAGGAAAGACGAATAACACTAAGAATATTTGACAAAGACACAGGAAAATATTTTTATATATTACTAAAATGCATATATGTGTATAGAGATCTCAATCTCTCATCTCTCTGTGTGTGTGTGTGTGTGTGTGTGTGTGTGTGTGTGTGTGTGTGTGTGTGTGGTGTGCAAATGTGTATGTGGGTATGTAAAATATCAGGTCAAAGACAAGAAGAGGATATCAGGTGTCTCCTCTTTTGCTTTTTTACTTATTTTAAGGACAGAATCACTCCCCACACCTGGAACTTGTGTTTTCTTGACTATTCTAGAAGCCTGTAAGTGCCCCATACTTTTCTCTCCAACTCCTTGGTTATAGATATGCCAGGACGCTCAGCTTGTTACATGAATGCTGATATACAAACTCCATCCTGCAGGTTGTAGCAAATGTTTTCACCATTGAGATATCTCTCCAGACCTCATGTACCTGTAGCTGTATCAGGCTCTATTTCTAATCTCCCAGCATTAGCAGATGAGCTGAAGAATAGAGGTAAAGTTGCCTAATAAAGCCTCATGTCCAATAGCAGTAGGGGAAAAAACTGACAAAGGCCAATTGAGGTTTCATCCACCTCATGATTTTCTCTATTTCTTTATTTCTCATCATTTTGTCAAAAAGTAAAAAATAAAAAATGGAGGGTCTACTTTGTGATGAGAAGTGAGAAATAAAGTTTATTCGTAAATGTTATTAGACTAAGGGATGCACAGACAGCTGGTCTAACTTTAATTCTAGATGAGCTGAAAGATGTGATGGATAGATTTATATCTGATCTGATCTTATCAGCTTATAGAATTCAGAGTCACCAACAGTGATGGTTAGTTTTGTCAACTTGATACAAACAAGGCTACCTGAAGAGACTCTCAATAAAGGAGGGCCTGGATTGGATTAACTCGTGAGCATATCTTGAAATTTTTCCTAGCTAGGTTAATTGAGGTAAAAGAAACACCCTGAATGTGGACCTTCTAATAATTATTTTTATTTTCATGAACATTCAGTTCCAGAAAAATTTTAAAGAACATATTAGTTTGCATTGTAATTTCCTGCTGATTAACAGCACTAAACCTGCAACCAATTTCTCTTGGCAAAGATTGGCTTTATTCATATCTGGGATGTAGCTTGGTGACAAAGTATATGATATGTGAATAAAAATGTCACAGTGTAACTCTTTGCTCTGTATGGTAACTAAAAAGTTAATAAAAGCTAAAACTTTGTGAGCAAAAAAAAAAGTTTCATAATGTGCTCTCCCCAGTGACTGAAATTATTACTCCACTCTGAGAAAAGAGCATGGCTCAAAACTCATTATCAAGTGGCATTTCCACAAGTAGCCAGGGAATATGCAGTTTCCTATCAGACATTACATTCAGAGTCTGGGTAGGTTTCTTTCCTGAATCAGAGCCTAAGAAACTACTTCATTTCCTCACCTCTTCCCAGCACTTATATGCATCCAAACTTCAACAGCAGCCATAAGTTGTAGACAAAGTACTTAATTCCCGGTGCTATAAAATTTAGTTTTAAAAGCAACTTGTAAATTCAGCAGCTTATTTCAGTTTCTTCCTGTCAAACAGTAATGGCCAACAACTCTAATTCTTAGGGACAGACAGGGAAATTATCATAGCCAAGAATAATTTTCTTTCTTTTTTTTAACTAGTATAAATCATTTGCCTCCATTTCTTCTCCCTCTGGAAAAGTGTTATGGAATTTAGTGCTGTGGCCTTGAATTATCAGCTTTCATTTTTGATTCAGGACTATCAGTATAAGTTATCAAGGGCATTAATTGTGACATTTGTTACAGTGATTTTTCTTCAAAATCAAAGCAATACCTTTTAGGTTTTTACCTTTTATGTTATCAGAGAAAAAGTAGAAAGTGTTCAGTGTTAAACTACTTTTTAAAACATGGAAATGTTTCTATCATTGCAAAAAAACTCTTCCTAGCAAAGCACAATGCCTTTCTACTTCATAATCCAATGAGAGCAACAGTTTATTCCTGATACTTAATATTTACTATGGAAGGTATTGTGTTAGTTACTGTGTGAATGTGAATGTGTGGATAGGTATTTGCATAAAAGAATCTAAACATATCTTATGCTTTCCTCTTTTTTAATTTAGAAGACAATGAGGGAATTAAAAGGAATAGGTTAATGAAAGATTAATAGATGAATGGAGAAAATTTATGAGTGGAAAGATGATCAGATAGTAGACGATTAGTGAGTTTAAGAATTAAAGTGTGAATAGAGGAATACATAGATAACTAGATGGTTGGTTCTGCTGATCTTTAACAAAAATGTCATATGCTCTTTAGGAAATTCACAAGAACTTCAAATATGTCTAGTAGCAATTCTTGAAAATAGAACATCTACATAAAGAAGAAAACAGATTAAGTTATTAATGGCAACTGTCAAAAGCCTTTGTAAAATAAAGTATAAGAAGTTAATCACATTTATGATTAGATCAAAAAGAGTGCATTGTTTCTTGAGTCCTGCAAAGGTGTTCATATTGCTGCAGGAGAAACAAGAAGCTAAGAGATGAGCAAACAAGGCAGTGGCAATCTACTATGCACAACCTAGGTGACCCAGTGCACCTTAAAGCTGTCATGTTCAAGTTCCATGTCTCTGTACAGTATTTTAAGCTCCTAACTTTGGGAAAGATTAGAAAATTATCAATGAATTAACATTAAGAACACTCCTAGTAGATCTTACCATAATACTATTTATTGATAGATGAACCAATAGTATGAATCATATTTTAATTTGAAAGCAACTTGAAGAAAAAAGAAATCAATTTAGGTCTAGACCTAAATTGTTATATGAATAATAAATGAGCAGAATTTTATGATCACATAAAATACCTGTAAAATTAAAATAACTTCTAAATATAGTCACTAAACTAGGAGTACTAACAACCTATTTATTTCATGGGATTGTTAAAACAGCAAATGCTACCATCAGTAAAAATATATTTGAATATCTCCTTTCCTCTATTAATTTTATTCCTTAAAGATATTAAGGCTGTGAGTCGTACAAGATTAAGAAAGCACTGGTTGCAGATAAGAGGGCAGAGGTTGTATAACTGAGTGAGAAAGAGCAAGACCACTGTTGTGCTTTGAGTGAGACAAGGAAAATATCTAAGCACATTATTTGCAACTGAAATGCATAGGCCATTCATTTAAGGAATGTAGTGATTTCATGAGAATAACCATCATAGGCTCATCTATTTGAATACTTAATCACCAGTAAGTAAAACTGTTTGAGAAGGATTAAGAGGTGTGGCTTTGTTGGAGGAGGTATGTCACTGTAAATAGACTTTGAGGTTTCAAAAGACTAGTATTGCAGTTCTCTCTCTCTCTCTCTCTCTCTCTCTCTCTCTCTCTCTCTCTCTCTCTCTCTCTCTCTCTCTCTCTGATGAAGATATGAGCTCTCCAGCTCGAGAAACGCTTAGTAATTAAGAGCACTTGCTCTTTTTCCAAAAACCTTTTCATTCCTGGAGCCCATGTCAGATGGCTCACAACTATCTGTACCTCCAGTTCAAAGATTTCTGTTTCCTCTTTCTGGACTCACAGGCATCCCCACAAATGTAGCACATATTGACACAAAAGGCACATGTACATGCATATACACACACGTGCGCGCACGCACGCGTTTAAAATATATGTGAGCTGGCAGATGCTAAACCAGTTGTTCCTGCCAAAATGTCATTGCTCCACCATCATGAACTCTGTCTGAAACCACAAGCCAATTAGATGCTTTCATTAATAAATTGCCTTGGCCATGCTGTTTTATTACTGCAATATAAAAGTAACTAAGACAGGGAAATTTGGAAGTAAGTTATTGGATCTTTTGAATAAAAATTACTCGAAGTAAAAGCTTAACTTCAGCATAAGAGGAAGAGGGTTCTTCTGGGTGCCATGCTATGGGTTCAGCTCTGCAGCTGAGCAGGCTTGAGTGGTTTGCTCTGAGTGGTGCTGCTGGTTGCTATGAGGAGAGCTCAGGTAAGTTCCAAAGTAGTGACATGAATGTAATGACCTATGATGATGGGCATGTGAACTACACTCAGGAAGAATGGACTTTGCTGAATTCTTCCCCCCCAAAAAAAAAACTCTCTACAAATATGTGATGCTAGAGTTCTACAAGAACCTCACTGCTATAGGCAACAATTAGAAAGACCATAATATTGAAGAACATTGTCAAAGTTGTACAAGACATGGAAGAATAGTCTCAAGCCATGCCACATGTGCAAGTTGTAGTCACCTAGAGGCCTGCTTCCCACCATGCCACATGGCATAGGCAGAGTAAGCCACCCAGAGGCCTGCCAGCCTGATGGCCTACCCACAGTGGGGGCCACTACAGTGTGCAAGTATATTGTCGACAGATGGGAGAGAAAGAGAAGCTAAACAGTTTGAGCATTATGAAGAGAGATAGAACTGGAGACAAAAGGGTAAAGAGTAAGTTATAGCCTGTTGTGAATATCCAGCCCCAATAAGTGAGGTCATGGTAAAGTCCCAGTCCGTGCTGCTGCTGAGGGTCATGTCTGGGTCATGAGGGTCATGGGAAAGCAAGGGTCAGTGTCAATGTCCATGGATCATCTTACCTTTAGAGATCATGCAGATATCCCTGGTCTGGGTAGCTACATGGGACCATGTAGATGTCCAAGGACAGTATGGAACAGGCCCCACCCCTCACTGACTACATCATTCTTGGAGAGCTGGCCACATCTCTTACCCACTGCAGCAGTCAGGTAAGTGGGCCATGAACCTCACCTGGGCAACACAGTAGAGCTGTCCCTTATGGTGAAGGTACAAGTGAGCCAGTCCCAAGGGCATGACAGCAGGAGACATTGAGTGCAGCTAAGCCGACTCTGAGTGCATGGTTAGGAGAGCTGACTCTGTCTCTGCTAACAGCTGCATCGGGTTCGCTACCCAGGGCAGTGCTGTAGAGGGATAGTTGGGTTGACTAACTCAGCTGTCACCCAGCTCCAATCTAAGGCTTTCATTAGCCCACCCCAAAATCTACCTCATTAGTGAACTGTTGGAGCATGTAAAAAGAACAGTCCTGCTCATCCAAAACTTCAGGATCTCCCTGACACTAGGCAACAACAGGATAACCAGGAGGAGTCCTGTGTAGCAGAAGCCAGAAGCCTCCAATCAGACCAATGACTCATTGAAATCAACGTTTACCCATAAAGATATAAAAGGCTATACTATGGGACACACTACAGCTTGCACAAAAGTTTTTCCGTATTTTATTCTGTTTTGGTTTTTGTTTGTTTGTTGATTATTATTTTCCTTTGAGTGGAAATTGCATGGGCAGGGGTAGATATGAAAGAACAGGGAGATGAGGAGGACTGGGGTGCAAGATGTAAAACTCTCAAAGAATCAATAAAACCTTTTTTTAAAAATCTCAACCAGGAAATACCTATATCAGGCTCCTGTCAGCATGCCCTTCTTGGAATCAGCAATATTTTCTGGGTTTAGTGGCTGTATGTATTTGGGCTGGATTCCCTGGTGGGGGGTAGTCTATTGATGGCCTTTTCTTCAATCTGTACTCCAAACTTTGTCTCCATATCTCCTCCTATGAATTTTTTTGTCCCCCATTTTAAGAAAGACTGAAGCATTTGTATTTTGGTCATACTTCTTCTTGAGTTTCATGTGGTCTGTGGAATGTATCTTGGATAATCCTAGCTTTTGGGCTAATATCCACTTATCAGTGAGGGCATACCATGTGTGGTTTCTTTTTTGTGTGTGTGATTGGGTTATCGCACTCAGGATAATACTTTCTAGTTTCATCCATTTGCCTATGAATTTCATGAAGTCATTGTTTTTAATAGCTGAATGGTACTCTATTGTGTAGATATACCACATTTTCTGTATCTATTCCTCTGTTGAAGAGCATCTGGGTCTTTCCAGACAGAATCTGTCTATTATGAATAAGGCTGATATGAGCATAGTGGAGCACGTGTCTTTGTTATATGTTGGAGCATCATTTGGGTATATGCCCAGGAGTGATATAGCTGGATCCTCAGGTAGTACTACGTCCAATTTTCTGAGGAACCTCTAGACTGATTTCCAGAATGGTTGTTCCAGCTTGCAATCCCACCAACAATGGAGGAGAGTTTCTGTTTTGCCACATCCTCACCAGCATCTGTTGTCACCTGAATTTCTGACCTTAGCCATTCTGACTGGTGTGAGGTAGAATCTCAGGGTTGTTTTGATTTGCATTTCCCTGATGACTAAGGATGTTGAACTTTTCTTTAGGTGATTCTCAGCCATTCGATACTCCTCAGATGAGACTTGTTTGCTTAGTTCTGTGCCCCACTTTTAATAGGGTTATTTGATTCTCTGGAGTCTAACTTCTTGAGTTCTTTGTATATATTGTATATTAGCCATCTATCAGATGAGGATTGTTAAAGGTCTTTTCACAATCTGTTCATTGCTGTTTTGTCCTAAAGACAGTGTCCTTTGCCTGACAGAAGCCTTGCAATTTTATGTGGTCCCATTTGTCTATTCTTGATCTTCAGCATAAGCCTTAGGTGTTCTATTTAGGAAATTTTCCCCAGTACCCATGTGTTCGAGGCTCTTCCCCACTTTTTCTTCTATTAGTTTGAGTATATCTGGTTTTATGCAGAGGTCCTTGATGCACTTGAACTTGAGCTTTGCAATAAGAAAGGATTGATCTGCATTCTTTTTGTTTGTTTGTTCGCATTTTTTTCTCCATCTTTATTAAATTGGGCATTTCTTATTTACATTTCAATTGTTATTCCCTTTCCTGGATTCCAGGCAAACATCCCCCAACCCCTCCCCTTCCCCTTCTCTATGGGTGTTCCCCTCCCCATCCTCCCCCCATTACCGCCCTCCCCACAACAATCATGTTCACTGGGGGTTCAGTCTTGGCAGGACCAAGGGCTTCCCCTTCCATTGGTGCCCTTACTAGGCTATTCATTGCTACCTATGAGGTCGGAGCCCAGGGTAAGTCCATGTATAGTCTTTGGGTAGTGGCTTAGTCTCTGGAAGCTCTGGTTGGTTGGCATTGTTGTTCATATGGGGTCTCAAGCCCCTTCAAGCTCTTCCAGTCCTTTCTCTGATTCCTTCAACGGGAGTCCCGTTCTCAGTTCAGTGGTTTGCTGCTGGCATTCGCCTATGTATTTGCTGTATTCTGGCTGTGTCTCTCAGGAGAGATCTATATCCGGTTCCTGTCAGCCTGCACTTCTTTGCTTCATCCATCTTATCTAGTTTGGTGGTTGTATATGTATGGGCCACATGTGGGGCAGGCTCTGAATGGGTGTTCCTTCAGCCTCTGTTCTAAACTTTGCCTCCCTATTCCCTCCCAAGGGTATTCATTGATCTGCATTCTTCTACATGCTGATTGCCAGTTGAACCAGGACTATTTGTTGAAAATGCTGTCTTTTTTACCACTGGTTGGTTTTAGCTCTTATGTCAAAGACCAAGTGACCATAGGTGTATGAGTTCATTTCTCGGTCTTCAATTCTATTTCATTGATCTACCTGCCTGTCTCTGTACCAATATCATACAGTTTTTAACACTATTGCTTTGTAATACTGCTTGATGTCAGAGATGGTGATTCCCCCCCAGAAGTTCTTTTGTTGTTGAGTGTAGTTTTCACTATCCTGGGTTTTTTGTTATTCCAAATGAATTTGCAAATTGCTCTTTCTAAATCTATGGAGTTGGAATTTTGATGGGGATTGCATTGAATCTATAGATTGCTTTTGGCAAGATGGTCTTTTTTACAATATTAATTCTGTCAATTCATGATCATAGGAGATTTTTCTCCATCTTTTGAGATATTCTTCAATTTCTTTCTTTAGAGACTTGAAGTTCTTATCATACATATCCTTCACTTGCTTGATTAGAGTCACCCTATGGTATTTTATATTATTTGTGACTATTGTGAAGGATGTCATTTCCCTAATTTTTTTCTCATCCTGTTTATTCTTTGAGTAGAGGAAGACTGCTGAGCATGTCAAACACAGAGGTGAATGCTCACAGCCAACCATTGAACTGGGTCCCCAGTGGAACAATTAAAGAAAGGATTGTAGGAGCTGAAGGGGTTTACAATCCCATAAGAACAACAATACCAACCAACCAGAGCTCCCAGGGACTACACCACCATCCACACACATCACATGGACAGACCTATGGCTCCAGCTGCAGAAGATGGCCTTGTTGGGCATCAATGGGAAGGGAAGCCCTTGGTCCTGCCAAGGATCAGTGCACCAGTGTAGGAGAATATCAAGGTGGGAAGTTGGTAAGGGGTGTGTGGGTGGGTGGATGGGGTAACACTCTCATATAAGCAGAGGGAGGGGGATGGGATAGGGGTTTTATGAACCAGAAACTGAGAAAGGGAACAACATTTGAAATTTAAGTAAAAAAATCCAATAAAAAAAGATTTTAGAAAAACCTCAACCATCAGCTCCAGCATACCCAAGAGCAATTCAAGCCCTCTTAAAACCCAAGAATTTACACCCATATTACTTTGAATTTATGACTACTGAAATTCAGCTTTTTTTTTCCAGAGCTGGGGACTGAACCCAGGGCCTTGTGCTTGCTAGGCAAGCGCCCTACCACTGACCTACCACTGAGCTAAATCCCCAACCCCCCATGTTTTTTTTTAAAAGTGTACTTTTGTATTTATTTGTAAATCTACATGTTATAAATACTTGTACAAAGTAGATATTTAAAAATAAATATGTGAAAAGGCTTTAAAAAAACCCAAGAATTTAATGTATATTTCAAACTAGCTTTTTCTAATGTCTTAGCATCTTGAAATTATTTTTATCTATTGTTATGTAACAAGTCACCCCAATACTGATTGTCTCAATTTAATAGTAAGCATTTTCTACTTCCCTTAGTTGAGAAGACTGAGTAGAAAAATTCTTCAGTGGTCAACCTGGGTGTCTCTAGTGACATTGCACGTAGGTATTCCTTAGAGACAGAATCTTTTCATAGTTTAATTATAAGATTAGGCAAATGATCCCTACTCCCCTTGCTTCAGAAATTGAGAATTTCTGTATAAGTCTCCAAAAGAATATGTTCCTTCAAGAGTTACCAAAAGTACTTGTTTGGAAAAAAAAAACAGAAGCTATGAGTCTCTTAAAAGTCAGGCAACTATGGACATAATTCTATTCCTGTGGCATCCACAGTCAACATAAACAATGCAGCATTTCAAATACAATATGGAGGAAACTGCAAATGTATGTGAATAGCCTAGGGCAGATGTCACTCTAGTTACCTTTGGAAATGCAATGTCACAAGTGGCATTATTATGAAAAATGTTTCCATTGATTGAGAAAAAACAATGAAGATGAGCAACTTCTAGCATACACACATTATCATCTTTTTAACAACAAAGATCTAAATGACCTGCCTAAAGGCTGAAGATCCATTGCCATACGTAAGGTGAGTACCATATCTCAGTGGTTATAATCATCAGGGGTTAGCTGAGGGGCAAGTTTCTGCCTATAAAGTAAATAAAAATATATTCTTTACAATCATAAATTACATTTTCAATTTTACTCAATGTTTGTTACTGAGAAATAAGAAATAAGCATATAATTGTGTGGCATTACTGGACACGTGTACAGTCTTTAATTGATCTGACTCCAGGTATGTCACTAAACTTAGATCTTTTGGTTTATTCAGTGATACCCCCCACCATTGAAATGGGTTTATGTTCTGAATATTCACATAGCCTTGACTTGATGACCACTTGTTATTTAATCCAAAATCTACATAGGCTAAAAAGGGATCTAAGTAGTATTTCATTCTTAAATCTAAAAAAAAGAATGGAGAGTGGAGACTAACAGAGTAAGAAGGAAGAAACATCTAATAAATGTGGCATATAAGACTCTCACCTAAAGCTCCACATAGCAACAGATGGAGCATCTTCTAATACTAAAACCTGCAACAGAGTCAGACTCAAGTTCCTATTTTCCATCCACTACTCTGAGCTTTTAATTATTCTGCTTTTGTGGTTGCAATTGATAGTGCAGTCACATATCTATCCTATAAAAAGTCACTGGGGTCAAAATGACTCTTAGAACTCATGGGAAATAGACTTCACTCTTCACAACAAAGGCAATAAATAGTAATGTGAGCAAAGTAGCTGTAACTCTCGATTTTATAGTATCTCAACTATAGATCCTATTTTGAACAGCAACAATTGAAAACTTGGAAAGTCTATTGCTATTTCAGAAGTCTTCATAAGGACACTTACCATCCTCTCTTTTTGTGACATCCCCAATGGCCTTTCTTCGAAATATTACTTCAAATAAATGCCCAAAATGCAGCCAAATCACTTTTCAACATTTTATTGAGGAACTTGAAGTAGAGTCAGTGGTGTGAGTACTTGCCTCCCAAGCACCGGGTTCAATCCCCAGTCCCCAGAAAATGTTATATTCAGGATTATAGTTTCAATATACTAATCTTTGTGACTATAGAAGAAGAAATATTGTATAGTATATTGTTCCTTTATTGCAATTTTGAGTGACATCTAAAGGAGCCATTCTATCCACAACCACTGGAATGTTTCCCATGTGCCAGGCATAATGATAAATGTCTCCTGCATTCAAATATTTTATGATTTACTAAAGAGAGAAGCAAAAAGTTATGATGGGTGGTACCATGATGAGATTTATAGGCTCAGTGAGGCCTAAAATGACAGATACCCTCAGCCTGTTTCAGGGAACCAGTAGAAAGAATTGATGCATGAAGGATGGAGGAAAGACTGCCCTCTTAGGAGAAGACCAGAATACGTTTAAAAGAATGAAGGTTCAACCAAAAATCTATATATGTAAGGATTGTACAAGTACTGAGAGAGCAAAAGGACTTAGCAGAAGGCCAGAGATGAATAAAGACATATGGTGTAGGGCCAAGTTGGGAAGGGCCTTATTTGCCTTGCAAAGGAGTGTAGATTTGATTCTGTAAACTGTTCATTTGCCACCAGACAAGCATTCCTGCTACAGTTTCTCACAAAAGCAATCAGACACATTGCTCTTCCCAACAGAGATTCCAGCCAGTCCTTACTTCAAGCACTATACTGTCTGCATGATACTAACTAAAGTGGGAGTGAACATTCTAACAACTCCCAAAAACTTACCCCAATGTGCTCTAATTTTATTATCACTCAGCACTTACCAAAATGAGATAATTATTCTTCTTTGAGAAGTTATGAAGTATTATGATTTAAACTAGAAAACACAGTTGCACATAAATACGTCATGTCAATTTTGCCCAAACCTATACAACTAAAAGAAAACCATAATACTTGTCAAAGATAATATTATATTTTAAGATTTAAAAATTCTGCCCACACCCGCGGATCCCGGCCCGCAGCAGCTCTTTGCTCCCAGACACCGTGGGAGAGAGACCGGACCGCCTGGTCAGGTGGGCACTCCTGAGGCTGCAGCACAGAAGAGACCACCAACACTGCCCACCCCTGCCCACATCCCTGGCCCAAGAAGAAACTGTATAAGGCCTCTGGGTTCCCGTGGGGGAGGGCCCAGGAGCGGCAGGACCGCTGCATCTGAGACACCTCCAGAACCTGAAGGAAACAGACCGGATAAACAGTTCTCTGCACCCAAATCCCGTGGGAGGGGGAGCTAAACCCTCAGAGAGGCAGACACGCCTGGGAAACCAGAAGAGACTGCACTCTGCATACACATCTCAGACGCCAGAGGAAAACACCAAACGCCATCTACCCTGGTGCACTGAAGCTCCCGGAAATGGCGACACAGATCTTCCTGCTTGCTGCTGCCACGGAGAGCTCTTGGGCAGCACCCCGCAAGCAAACTTGAGCCTCAGGACCACAGGTAAGACCAACTTTTCTGCTGCAAGTGACCTGTCTGGTGAATTCAAGACACAGGCCCACAGGAACAGCTGAAGACCTGTAGAGAGGGAAAACTACACGCCTGAAAGCAGAACACTCTGTAGCCATAACAGGCTGAAAGAAAACAGGAAAACAGGTCTACAGCACTCCTGACACACGGGCTTATAGGACAGTCTAGCCACTGTCAGAAATAGCAGAACAAAGTAACACTAGAGATAATCTGATGGCGAGAGGCAAGCGCAGGAACCCAAGCAACAGAAACCAAGACTACATGCCATCATCGGAGCCCAATTCTCCCACCAAAACAAACATGGAATATCCAAACACACCAGAAAAGCAAGATCTAGTTTCAAAATCATATTTTATCATGATGCTGGAGGACTTCAAGAAAGACATGAACACACTTAGGGAAGCACAGGAAAACATTAATAAACAAGTAAAAGCCTACAGAGAGGAATCGCAAAAATCCCTGAAAGAATTCCAGGAAAACACAATCAAACAGTTGAAGGAATTAAAAATGGAAATAGAAGCAATCAAGAAAGAACACATGGAAACATCCCTGGATATAGAAAACCAAAAGAAGAGACAAGGAGCTGTAGATACAAGCTTCACCAACAGAATACAAGAGATGGAAGAGAGAATCTCAGGAGCAGAAGATTCCATAGAAATCAATGACTCAACTGTCAAAGATAATGTAAAGCAGAAAAAGCTACTGGTCCAAAACATACAGGAAATCCAGGACTCAATGAGAAGATCAAACCTAAGGATAATAGGTATAGAAGAGAGTGAAGACTCACAGCTCAAAGGACCAGTAAATATCTTCAACAAAATCATAGAAGAAAACTTCCCTAACCTAAAAAAAGAGATACCCATAGACATACAAGAAGCCTACAGAACTCCAAATAGATTGGACCAGAAAAGAAACACCTCCCATCACATAATTGTCAAAACACCAAACGCACAAAATAAAGAAAGAATATTAAAAGCAGTAAGGGAAAAAGTCAAGTAACATATAAAGGCAGACCTATCAGAATCACACCAGACTTCTCGCCAGAAACTATGAAGGCCAGAAGATCCTGGACTGATGTTATACAGACCCTAAGAGAACACAAATGCCAGCCCAGGTTACTGTATCCAGCAAAACTCTCAATTAACATTGATGGAGAAACAAAGATATTCCATGACAAAACCAAATTTACACAATATCTTTCTACAAATCCAGCACTACAAAGGATAATAAATGGTAAAGCCCAACATAAGGAGGCAAGCTATACCCTAGAAGAAGCAAGAAACTAATCGTCTTGGCAACAAAACAAAGAGAAGAAAAGCACACAAACATAACCTCACATCCAAATATGAATACGACAGGAAGCAATAATCACTATTCCTTAATATCTCTCAACATCAATGGCCTCAACTCCCCAATAAAAAGAAATAGATTAACAAACTGGATAAGCAACGAGGACCCTGCATTCTGCTGCCTACAGGAAACACACCTCAGAGACAAAGACAGACACTACCTCAGAGTGAAAGGCTGGAATACAACTTTCCAAGCAAATGGTCGGAAGAAGCAAGCTGGAGTTGCCATTCTAATATCAGATAAAATCAATTTTCAACTAAAAGTCATCAAAAAAGATAAGGAAGGACACTTCATATTCATCAAAGGAAAAATCCACCAAGATGAACTCTCAATCCTAAATATCTATGCCCCAAATACAAGGGCACCTACATACGTAAAAGAAACCTTACTAAAGATCAAAACACACATTGCACCTCATATAATAATAGTAGGAGATTTGAACACCCCACTCTCATCAATGGACAGATCATGGAAACAGAAATTAAACAGAGACGTAGACAGACTAAGAGAAGTCATGAGCCAAATGGACTTAACGTATATTTATAGAACATTCTATCCTAAAGCAAAAGGATATACCTTCTTCTCAGCTCCTCATGGTACTTTTCCAAAATTGACCATATAATTGGTCAAAAAATGGGCCTCAACAGGTACAGAAAGATAGAAATAATCCCATGCGAGCTATCGGACCACCACGGCCTAAAACTGGTCTTCAATAACAATAAGGGAAGAATGCCCACATATACGTGGAAATTGAACAATGCTCTACTCAATGATAACCTGGTCAAGGAAGAAATAAAGAAAGAAATTAAAGACTTTTTAGAATTTAATGAAAATGAAGGTACAACATACCCAAACTTATGGGACACAATGAAAGCTGTGCTAAGAGGAAAATTCATAGCGCTGAGTGCCTGCAGAAAGAAACAGGAAAGAGCATATGTCAGCAGCTTGACAGCACACCTAAAAGCTCTACAACAAAAAGAAGCAAATACACCCAGGAGGAGTAGAAGGCAGGAAATAATCAAACTCAGACCTGAAATCAACCAAAAAGAAACAAAAAGGACCATAGAAAGAATCAACAGAACCAAAAGTTGGTTCTTTGAGAAAATCAACAAGATAGATAAACCCTTAGCCAGACTAACGAGAGGACACAGTGAGTGCGTCCAAATTAACAAAATCAGAAATGAAAAGGGAGACATAACTACAGATTCAGAGGAAATTCAAAAAATCATCAGATCTTACTATAAAAGCCTATATTCAACAAAACTTGAAAATCTGCAGGAAATGGACAATTTCCTAGACAGATACCAGGTACCGAAGTTAAATCAGGAACAGATAAACCAGTTAAACAACCCCATAACTCCTAAGGAAATAGAAGCAGTCATTAAAGGTCTCCCAACAAAAAAGAGCCCAGGTCCAGGTGGGTTTAGTGCAGAATTCTATCAGACCTTCATAGAAGACCTCATACCAATATTATCCAAACTATTCCACAAAATTGAAACAGATGGAGCACTACCGAATTCCTTCTATAAAGCCACAATTACTCTTATACCTAAACCACACAAAGACACAACAAAGAAAGAGAACTTCAGACCAATTTCCCTTATGAATATCGACGCAAAAATACTCAATAAAATTCTGGCAAACCGAATCCAAGAGCACATCAAAACAATCATCCACCATGATCAAGTAGGCTTCATCCCAGGCATGCAGGGATGGTTTAACATACAGAAAACCATTAACGTGATCCATTATATAAACAAACTGAAAGAACAAAACCACATGATCATTTCATTAGATGCTGAGAAAGCATTTGACAAAATTCAACACCCTTCCTGATAAAAGTCCTGGAAAGAATAGGAATTCAAGGCCCATACCTAAACATAGTAAAAGCCATATACAGCAAACCAGTTGCTAACATTAAACAAATGGAGAGAAACTTGAAGCAATCCCACTAAAATCAGGGACTAGACAAGGCTGCCCACTCTCTCCCTACTTATTCAATATAGTTCTTGAAGTTCTATCCAGAGCAATCAGACAACAAAAGGAGGTCAAGGGGATACAGATCGGAAAAGAAGAAGTCAAAATATCACTATTTGCAGATGATATGATAGTATATTTGAGTGATCCCAAAAGTTCCACCAGAGAACTACTAAAGCTGATAAACAACTTCAGCAAAGTGGCTGGGTATAAAATTAACTCAAATAAATCAGTAGCCTTCCTCTACACAAAAGAGAAACAAGCCGAGAAAGAAATTAGGGAAACGACACCCTTCATAATAGACCCAAATAATATAAAGTACCTCGGTGTGACTTTAACCAAGCAAGTAAAAGATCTGTACAATAAGAACTTCAAGACACTGAAGAAAGAAATTGAAGAAGACCTTAGAAGATGGAAAGATCTCCCATGCTCATGGATTGGCAGGATCAATATAGTAAAAATGGCCATTTTACCAAAAGCGATCTACAGATTCAATGCAATCCCCATCAAAATACCAATCCAATTCTTCAAAGAGTTAGACAGAACAATTTGCAAATTCATCTGGAATAACAAAAAACCCAGGATAGCTAAAAATATCCTCAACAATAAAAGGACTTCAGGGGGAATCACTATCCCTGAACTCAAGCAGTATTACAGAGCAATAGTGATAAAAACTGCATGGTATTGGTACAGAGACAGACAGATAGACCAATGGAATAGAATTGAAGACCCAGAAATGAACCCACACACCTATGGTCACTTGATTATTGACAAAGGAGCCAAAACCATCCAATGGAAAAAAGATAGCATTTTCAGCAAATGGTGCTGGTTCAACTGGAGGTCAATATGTAGAAGAATGCAGATCGACCCATGCTTATCACCCTGTACAAAGCTTAAGTCCAAGTGGATCAAGGACCTCCACATCAAACCAGACACACTCAAACTAATAGAAGAAAAACTAGGGAAGCATCTGGAACACATGGGCACTTGAAAAAATTTCCTGAACAAAACACCAATGGCTTACGCTCTAAGATCAAGAATTGACAAATGGGAGCTCATAAAACTGCAAAGCTTCTGTAAGGCAAAGGACACTGTGGTTAGGACAAATCAGCAACCAACAGATTGGGAAAAGATCTTTACCAATCCTACAACAGATAGAGGCCTTATATCCAAAATATACAAAGAACTCAAGAAGTTAGACCGCAGGGAGACAAATAACCCTATTAAAAATGGGGTTTAGAGCTAAACAAACAATTCACAGCTGAGGAATGCCGAATGGCTGAGAAACACCTAAAGAAATGTTCAACATCTTTAGTCATAAGGGAAATGCAAATCAAAACAACTCTGAGATTTCACCTCACACCAGTGAGAATGGCTAAGATCAAAAACTCAGGTGACAGCAGAAGCTGGCGAGGATGTGGAGAAAGAGGAACACTCCTCCATTGTTGGTGGGATTGCAGACTGGTACAACCATTCTGGAAATCAGTCTAGAGGTTCCTCAGAAAATTGGACATTGAGCTGCCTGAGGATCCAGCTATACCTCTCTTGGGCATATACCCAAAGATGCCCCAACATATAAAAAAGACACGTGCTCCACTATGTTCATCGCAGCCTTATTTATAATAGCCAGAAAATGGAAAGAACCCAGATGCCCTTCAACAGAGGAATGGATACAGAAAATGTGGTACATCTACACAATGGAATATTACTCAGCTATCAAAAACAACGGCTTTATGAAATTCGTAGGCAAATGGTTGGAACTGGAAAATATCATTCTGAGTGAGCTAACCCAATCACAGAAAGACATACATGGTATGCACTCATTGATAAGTGGCTATTAGCCCAAATGCTTGAATTACCCTAGATGCCTAGAACAAGTGAAACTCAAGATGGATGATCAAAATGTGAATGTTTCACGCCTTCTTTAAAAGGGGAACAAGAATACCCTTGGCAGGGAAGAGAGAGGCAAAGATTAAAACAGAGACTGAAGTAACACCCATTCAGAGCCTGCCCCACATATGGCCCATACATATACAGCCACCCAATTAGACAAGATGGATGAAGCAAAGAAGTGCAGACTGACAGGAGCCGGATGTAAATCGCTCCTGAGAAACACAGCCAGAATACAGCAATTACAGTGGCGAATACCAGCAGCAAACCACTGAACTGAGAATAGAACCCCCATTGAAGGAATCAGAAAAAGAACTGGAAGAGCTTGAAGGGGCTCGAGACCCCATATGTACAACAATGCCAAGCAACCAGAGCTTCCAGGGACTAAGCCACTACCTAAAGACTATACATGGACTGACCCTGGACTCTGACCACATAGGTAGCAATGAACATCTTTGTAAGAGCACCAGTGGAAGGGGAAGCCCTGGGTCCTGCTAAGACTGAACCCCCAGTGAACTAGACTGTTGGGGGGAGGGCGGCAATGGGGGGAGGGTTGGGAGGGGAACACCCATAAGGAATGTGAGGGGGAGGGGAGAGGGGGATTTTTGCCTGGAAACCTGGAAAGGGAATAACACTCGAAATGTATATAAGAAATACTCAAGTTAATAAAAAATAAAAAAAAATTCTAAGGATTGTCTTCTAACCTACAAGTCAAACTTTTCCCAAGCACTTAATCCTAACTCTCACTCCCAGAGGACATAGACAGTCTTCTACAAGGCATGGATACACAATGGAAATGCCTGAAAATCCAGAACCTTTCACTTATGTATGAAGGATAATTATCCCAAAGAAAAATCATTCTAGAAAAAATACATATTTTATACTTTGATTTAATTTCATGTCAGCTCATTCATGTTAACACCAAACATTTAAAGACAGAATTAATGGCACACTGGATTTTCTCTCCTACTATTTAGGCTCTTTCAACAGCTCTGCCTGTTTCACAAGGTTATTTTAAGGATTAAACAAGGAAATGAAGGCACTTTGTAAACTGTAAAGTGCTACCCTGATGTAATGTTTCGTTAACAAATTAATTTACAAATAGCTAAGACAAGGTGCCTTTTGAACAAGGGGCTTCTCTCTTTCACAAAATCAAGGGGAAAATTCTCTACTGTGGTCTATTGAGCAAATGCAGGACTGTGGAGGTGTTAGCTGATGGTATGACACAGATGCACAAAATGTTGATGTTCTACATCAAACAGTAGCAGTCAGGTGGCGGGTGCACTCTCATCTGGTTCTCATATTGCCAAAGTGAGGTGCTGATGTGGGGGATTTTATTTAGTTAGCTGAATGTGAGCAAATCCTCCCAAACTTATACCAAATGATGACAGACAGTGCAGCCTGTCCTCCCAATGGGCCTCATGCCTTCATGTCCTCTGTTAGCAGACCCTGAGCTGTCACCTCAGAGAAAAACATCAGTAGTAGGCCATGCATCTTTAATTCCAGAGCTTGGGAGTGACTTTGCTGACTAGTCACTAATCTATTAAGCTGAAAAGTCCAGAGTAACACCTTCAGAAGTGAATCAAACATAAACCAGACCCACATGACTTTTAATGCCTCCAGCTATAAACTTGTGGGAAATACATTTCTTGGAGGTATGCCACTTCTTTGTTGAATGCCATGGCAACTGGGGTTCCTATTTAACTGAGGTAGTAGAGCTAAATTATGGAGCTAAACACAGAAGCCTTGCTAAAAGTAAAACAAACAAACAAGCAAACAAACAAAAGAAAGAAAAAAAACACTCACTCAAGAAGATACACAATTAGTTCCATCTGCTAAAAGAAGGCAATTATTGTGTCATTTAGACAGGTGATTTTTGGTGTCAAAAGCAAATTATTTTACTTGAACTTCCTTCCAAGACCATGCTGATGTCTGAGTGTAGAACAGACAGACAGCAGTTATGAAAGTAAAGAGTCCAGCAGCACTTTTCAGGATTTATCTTATTCCTGAGTATCCACTGTTTTATACCATAATTACCCAACAGAGTCCAATAATATAGACTCTGACTCTAGAAGCTATCTGTAGTACACATGCCAAGATCTTATTAATTAATGCATATAATTTCCACTAAAAGACACATCTTAGTCAGTGGCTACTTACTCTTTACAACATGAAATGCTGAGAGCATATACTAACATCAAAAATATTTCTTATATTTCGCCTATTAAAACTCTGTGAAGACTCAAGTTATAAGATCTAATTTATGGAAATGACATGTCTTTGAATTACCAAAGCTCAGGACTACCTCAAGCCAGGCAAGGAACTCTGGCTATGAAATTAAATATTTGTGAAACTGGTTATAGACTGGGTTCCACCAAGTGAGTTTCTTTGCAGTGTTCTGGATGCAGCAGATCCTAAATCAGGATCATTTTTATTCCATGTATCATAGCTACACTGGTCTTGATACACAAACTTTCCTTGGTCCTGATTTGCTTCCTAAAGTTTTGTTTGATTTCCTGTTTGGTTGCTTGGTTGGTTGGCTGGCTGGTTTTGTTTTCTGCCATACTTGCCTAAACAATCATACACCATCTTTCTTTGGGTTACGGAAATAATAAAAATAGGACTGGACTCTAAAACTCTGGAATGTCAATAAAGGTTTTTAATTTTCTGAGTCTTGTTTCATTTGTTGTAAAGCAATGCCTGAACTCAGACTTTCTCATTCCATTAGTAGCCTTCTGTTCTGATTATCTGCCCCCTCCAAAAGAAAAAAAAAATCAGGCTTCTTCTGTTTCACCGTCTAGAGGCCTTAGGGAGGAGAGTCACTGCAGGAAGAACTGGAAAAGGGTGACTTCTGTCCCACAGATATGATCCTATCATTTAGATTTCTTCTCAGATACTCTAATCCACAGGCACTTCATACCATACATTCCTCCTCAGGGCAAAAAAAAAAAAACTCTATCATAAATATGAAAGAGGAAGTCCAAAGTGATGATAAGTTGGCTGCTTATCAAGCAAACATCTTGTAGACTAAAGATCATTCATTGGTCAGCATGACTCATTGGTGACAATTCATTCAGTCCATCATTGCACAAGGGAAGTCAAAGAAACGAGGAATTTCCTGTCATTTAGTAGGCTTATCACTCAGAGCAGAGATAAGCCAGGCTGAAGAAAAAGAGTGAAAAGCTACCTCAAATTCTTCACATAGTTCTGCCCACTGCAACTCTTCTCAGGGATGGTGGCTTCTGTGTATTGCTCATTCTGCATCCTTCCAGGGAGCAATGAACCAGATGGAGGTCTGAGACAAGCCTATGCTGAGACACAGACACGAAGAGCAGAAAATACTGTCAGTTGCTCTCATGGAAACCAAGGTGCTGGAAAAGACCACAAACTGTGCTAGTGACTGTATCATCTGACACCAGAACCTGTGACTCTCTTTCCTTGTGAGGAGATATATGTCTTCATCACTGCTCCACTGATTGGAAGAGACACTATGACAAAGGCAGGTTTTATGAAAGTAAGATTTTATCTAAAGCTTGCTTACAGTTTCAGAAGCTTAGCCCATTATTATCACAGTGGGAACCATTCCAGCATGTGAGCAGGTGCTGGAACAGTAGGTGAGAGCTACAGCCTCATCCACAGGCAGAAACAAAGAGCATGGACCTGGTATGAGCCCACCCCCAGTGACGCATCTTCCAACAAGGATTAGGTTCTAATCCTAATACTTTCAAATAGTGTCATTCCCTGGTGACTAAGTATGCAAATATATGAGCCTATGGGACACATTCTTATTCAAACCACCACAAATAGATTGGAACAAACAGAAGGTGCCTTCTTCAACATTACATAAGCTTGATCCTGGCACCTATCTTACACTGTCCCCAGATAGTCACCCGCAAACTCTGTGCTAATTATATTTTTCTTGCAAAGAAAAGAGTTTCATGATCCTCAAACAGATGTCTTAGATTATGTTAACCCTGGAGCCCGATGATTACCATTATTCATTGGCAACTGGTTTTCTTTGAAAAATGTTGAGTCTATTGTTGCATGTATAATTGATTTCTCTACCCAAAAAACTAATAAGAAGAAAGCCTTGTCTCAAAATTTCATAACATTATTATGATCAGCAATAGGGAAATAACATATTGATTTTGCCATGTATTTCCTTTACATATGTCATCTTAGCTGGCCTCATGCTTTATTAAGACACAGTAAGAAGTCGTGAGTCTAATTTCTGTGCAGCTGCCATTCCTTTGCCTTCAGCCTTATTACAGAGGTAAAGAAGAATACTATGATTTTCATTGCAAATTTCACTCTTTTCTTCTTCACTGTTCCCTCCAACTCAACCTCTCTCAGTGAATCCTAATTCTGTTAAGCAGTGAATCTCTCATCTAACTAATATTTCTCTCCTCTCCAGGAACTTGCTCGCTAGGACCCCACCTGCTGCACTAACTGGCTCAACAACCTCACAGTCACACACGCAAATTTAAAATACAGTCACTAGATGTGAAATCACGCTGCAATTCAGTCACATCCTATTTTCCAGATGTTTCAGTTTTTGAGGCAGCATGCAGGTGAATGACACCATAAAATATGATTTCTGGTAAGGCATGCAAAGACAGTATAAAGACCTCTCCCTTGTTCAACCAAGAATATTGATATCCAAAAACATGGCCTTTAAAAAATTATAAGTGTTCAAGTAAAATGCAGTGAACTCTGGTTAAGTAAAAGTTGGCAACATGATATTGGATAAAACAAAACTACAGGAAGAATAATTGAAATTCATCAATGCACCAACAAAAATATATTGTATACATTTATGATCTCATCACTGTATTTATGCCAGTGTTTATGGAATATACTACTATACAATTTATATTGTCTTAGTGTAACCTTCAAGGAGCAATATTTTCAAACACATTGAAAAATGACTCACATAAAAACAATGAGAAAATATAGAAAGGAAAAGTTATGCAGACTTGCCTTCATCAAAGGGTAAATTCTCAATTTCTAAAAATGTCAGCTGATCTGATGATAGTCATACACATGATACATATCATAATTATACATAAGTGCATATATATGCACCAAGAAAAGTGTATTTTGTATATTACAAGGTTGTATATGATGAAAAATTAAGATTCAAATTATAAATGATCTATGGCTATGACACCCACAAATGAAGACATACCATGGCCTATGTGAACATTTGTAGAGTCATGAATATTTATTAATATTTTAAATGAAAATCAATTTTTAGAGAACTGAAAATTAAAACAATAATAAAAAATAATTTAAGACCTATGAAATGAATCAATGACCAAAACATTTGACACACAAGTCTGATGGCCTATGTTGCATCTGTGGATCCTATAGTGAAAAGAGAAAATTAATTTCAAAAGTTTTCCTCTAACTACAATCCACACACACACACATACTCAATGGCATGTACACTCTATCACACACACATTAAAAATGCAGATCCAACCATTCTTATCACCCTGTACAAAGCTTAAGTCCAAGTGGATCAAGGACCTCCACATCAAACCAGATACACTCAAACTAATAGAAGAAAAACTAGGGAAGCATCGGGAACACATGGGCACTGGAAAAAATTTCCTGAACAAAACACCAATGGCTTATGCTCTAAGATCAAGAATCGACAAATGGGATCTCATAAAACTGCAAAGCTTCTGTAAGGCAAAGGGCACTGTTGTTAGGACAAAACGGCAACCAACAGATTGGGAAAAGATCTTAACCAATCCTACAACTGATAGAGGGCTTATATCCAAAATATACAAAGAACTCAAGAAGTTAGACTGCAGGGAGAAAATAACCCTATTAAAAAATGGGGTTCAGAGCTAAACAAAGAATTCACAGCTGAGGAATGCCGAATGGCTGAGAAACACCTAAAGAAATGTTCAACATCTTTAGTCATAAGGGAAATGCAAATCAAAACAACTCTGAGATTTCACCTCACACCAGTGAGAATGGCTAAGATCAAAAACTCAGGGGACAGCAGATGCTGGCAAGGCTGTGGAGAAAAAGGAACACTACTACATTGTTGGTGGGATTGCAGACTGGTACAAACATTCTGGAAATCAGTCTGGAGGTTCCTCAGAAAATTAGACATTGAACTACCTGAGGACCAAGCTATAACTCTCTTGGGCATATAACCAAAAGATGCCCCAACATATAACAAAGACACATGTTCCACTATGTTTATAGCAACCTTATTTATAATAGCCAGAAGCTGGAAAGAACCCAGATGCCCTTCAACAGAGGAATGGATACAGAAAATGTGGTACATCTACACCACGGAATATTATTCAGCTATCAAAAACAATGACTTTATGAAATTCATAGGCAAATGGTTGGAACTGGAAAATATCATCCTTAGTGAGGGAAACTAATCACAAAAAAACACACATGGTATGCACTCATTGATAAGTGGATATTAGCCCAAATGCTTGAATTACCCTAGATGAACAGAACATGTGAAACTCAAGAAGGATGACTGAAATGCGAATGCTTCACTCCTTCTTTAAAAGGGGAACAAGAATACTCTTGGGAGGGAATAGGGAGGCAAAGTTTAGAACAGACACAGAAGGAACACCCATTCAGAGCCTGTCCCACATGTGGCCCATACATATACAGTCACCAAACTAAATAAGATGGATGAAGCAAAGAAGTGCAGGCTGACAGGAACCGGATATAAATCTCTCCTGAGAAACACAGCCAGAATACAGCAAATACATAGGCGAATGCCAGCAGCAAACCACTGAACTGAGAATGGAACCACCGTTGAAGGAATCAGAGAAAGGACTGGAAGAGCTTGAAGGGGCTCGAGACCCCATATGAACAACAATGCCAACCAACCAGAGCTTCCAGGGACTAAGCCACTACCAAAAGACTATACATGGACTGACCCTGGGCTCCAACCTCATAGGTAGCAATGAATAGCCTAGTAAGAGAACCAGTGGAAGGGGAAGCCCTTGGTCCTGCCAAGACTGAACCCCCAGTGAACGTGATTGTTGGGGGAGGGTGGTAATGGGGGGAGGATGGAGAGGGGGACATCCATATAGAAGGGGAGTGGGAGCGGCAAGGGGGATGTTGGCCTGGAAACCGAGAAAGGGAATAACAATCAAAATGTAAATAAGAGGCTCACATCCCTGGCCCAAGAGGAAACTGTATAAGGCCTCTGGGTTCCCGTGGGGGAGGGCCCAGGAGCGGCAGGACCACTGCATCTGAGACACCTCCAGAACCTGAAGGAAACAGACTGGATAAACAGTTCTCTGCACCCAAATCCCGTGGGAGGGAGAGCTAAACACTCAGAGAGGCAGACACGCCTGGGAAACCAGAAGAGACTGCACTCTGCATACACATCTCAGACTCCAGAGGAAAACACCAAACGCCATCTGGAACCCGGGTGCACTGAAGCTCCCGGAAATGGCGGCACAGATCTTCCTGGTTGCTGCTGCCATGGAGAGCTCTTGGGCAGCACCCCGCGAGCAAACTTGAGCCTCGGGACCACAGGTAATACCAACTTTTCTGCTGCAAGAGACCTGTCTGGTGAATTCAAGACACAGGCCCACAGGAACAGCTGAAGACCTGTAGAGAGGGAAAACTACAAGCCCGAAAGCAGAATACTCTGTCGCCATAACAAGCGGAAAGAAAACAGGAAAACAGGTCTACAGCACTCCTGACACACAGGCTTATAAGGCAGTCTAGCCACTGTCAGAAATAGCAGAACAAAGTAACACTAGAGATAATCTGATGGCGAGAGGCAAGCGCAGGAACCCAAGGAACAGAAACCAAGACTACATGGCACCATGGGAGCCCAATTCTCCCACCAAAACAAACATGGAATATCCAAACACACCAGAAAAGCAAGATCTAGTTTCAAAATCATATTTGATCATGATGCTGGAGGACTTCAAGAAAGATGTGAAGAACTCCCTTAGAGAACAAGTAGAAGCCTACAGAGAGGAATCACAAAAATGCCTGAAAGAATTCCAGGAAAACATAATTAAACAAGTAGAAGCCCATAGAGAGGAGTCACAAAAATCCCTGAAAGAATTCCAGGAAAACACAATCAAACAGTTGAAGGAATTAAAAATGGAAATAGAAGCAATCAAGAAAGAACACATAGAAACAACCCTGGATATAGAAAACCAAAAGAAGAGACAAGGAGCTGTAGATACAAGCTTAACCAACAGAATACAGGAGATGGAAGAGAGAATCTCAGGAGCAGAAGATTCCATAGAAATCATTGACTCAACTGTCAAAGATAATGTAAAGCGGAAAAAGCTACTTGTCCAAAACATACAGGAAATCCAGGACTCAATGAGAAGATCAAACCTAAGGATAATAGGTATAGAAGAGAGTGAAGACTCACAGCTCAAAGGACCAGTAAATATCTTCAACAAAATCATAGAAGAAAACTTCCCTAACCTAAAAAAAGAGATACCCATAGGCATACAAGAAGCCTACAGAACTCCAAATAGATTGGACCAGAAAAGAAACACCTCCCGTCACATAATAGTCAAAACACCAAATGCACAAAATAAAGAAAGAATATTAAAAGCAGTAAGGGAAAAAGGTCAAGTAACATATAAAGGCAGACCTATAATAATCACACCAGACTTTTCGCCAGAAACTATGAAGGCCAGAAGATCTTGGACAGATGTCATACAGACCCTAAGAGAACACAAATGCCAGCCCAGGTTACTGTATCCTGCAAAGATCTCAATTAACATAGATGGAGAAACCAAGATATTCCATGACAAAACCAAATTTACACAATATCTTTCTACAAGTCCAGCACTACAAAGGATAATAAATGGTAAAGCCCAACATAAGGAGGCAAGCTATACCCTAGAAGAAGCAAGAAACTAATTGTCTTGGCAACAAAACAAAGAGAAGAAAAGCACACAAACATAACCTCACATCCAAATATGAATACGACAGGTAGCAATAATCACTATTCCTTAATATCTCTCAACATCAATGGCCTCAACTCCCCAATAAAAAGAAATAGATTAACAAACTGGATAAGCAACGAGGACCCTGCATTCTGCTGCCTACAGGAAACACACCTCAGAGACAAAGACAGACACTATCTCAGAGTGAAAGGCTGGAAAACAACTTTCCAAGCAAATGGTTGGAAGAAGCAAGCTGGAGTTGCCATTCTAATATCAGATAAAATCAATTTTCAACTAAAAGTCATCAAAAAAGATAAGGAAGGACACTTCATATTCATCAAAGGAAAAATCCACCAAGATGAACTCTCAATCCTAAATATCTATGCCCCAAATACAAGGGCACCTACATACATAAAAGAAACCTTACTAAAGCTCAAACACACATTGCACCTCATACAATAATAGTAGGAGATTTCAACACCCCACTCTCATCAATGGACAGATCATGGAAACAGAAACTAAACAGAGACGTAGACAGACTAAGAGAAGTCATGAGCCAAATGGACTTAACGGATATTTATAGAACATTCTAACCTAAAGAAAAGGATATACCTTCTTCTCAGCTCCTCATGGTACTTTCTCCAAAATTGACCATAAAGTTGGTCAAAAAACGGGCCTCAACAGGTACAGAAAGATAGAAATAATCCCATGCATGCTATCGGACCACCACGGCCTAAAACTGGTCTTCAATAACAATAAGGGAAGAATGCCCACATATACGTGGAAATTGAACAATGCTCTACTCAATGATAACCTGGTCAAGGAAGAAATAAAGAAAGAAATTAAAGACTTTTTAGAATTTAATGAAAATGAAGGTACAACATACCCACACTTATGGGACACAATGAAAGCTGTGCTAAGAGGAAAATTCATAGCGCTGAGTGCCTGCAGAAAGAAACAGGAAAGAGCATATGTCAGCAGCTTGACAGCACACCTAAACGCTCTACAACAAAAAGAAGCAAATACACCCAGGAGGAGTAGAAGGCAGGAAATAATCAAACTCAGACCTAAAATTAACCAAGTAGAAACAAAAAGGACCATAGAAAGAATCTACAGAACCAAAAGTTGGTTCTTTGAGAAAATCAACAAGATAGATAAACCCTTAGCCAGACTAAGGAGAGGACACAGAGAGTGCGTCCAAATTAACAAAATCAGAAATGAAAAGGGAGACATAACTACAGATTCAGAGGAAATTCAAAAAATCATCAGATCTTTCTATAAAAGCCTATATTCAACAAAACTTGAAAATCTGCAGGAAATGGACAATTTCCTAGAGAGATACCAGGTATCGAAGTTAAATCAGGAACAGATAAACCAGTTAAACAACCCCATAACTCCTAAGGAAATAGAAGCAGTCATTAAAGGTCTCCCAACCAAAAAGAGCCCAGGTCCAGACGGGTTTAGTGCAGAATTCTATCAGACCTTCATAGAAGACCTCATACCAATATTATCCAAACTATTCCACAAAATTGAAACAGATGGAGCACTACCGAATTCCTTCTATAAAGCCACAATTACTCTTATACCTAAACCACACAAAGACACAACAAAGAAAGAGAACTTCAGACCAATTTCCCTTATGAATATCGACGCAAAAATACTCAATAAAATTCTGGCAAACCGAATCCAAGAGCACATCAAAACAGTCATCCACCATGAACAAGTAGGCTTCATCCCAGTCATGCAGGGATGGTTTAATATACGGAAAACCATTAACGTGATCCATTATATAAACAAACTGAAAGAACAAAACCACATGATCATTTCATTAGATGCTGAGAAATCATTTGACAAAATTCAACACCCCTTCATGATAAAAGTCCTGGAAAGAATAGGAATTCAAGGCCCATACCTAAACATAGTAAAAGCCATATACAGCAAACCAGTTGCTAACATTAAACAAATGGAGAGAAACTTGAAGCAATCCCACTAAAATCAGGGACTGGACAAGGCTGCCCACTCTCTCCCTACTTATTCAATATAGTTCTTGAAGTTCTATCCAGAGCAATCAGACAACAAAAGGAGGTCAAGGGGATACAGATCGGAAAAGAAGAAGTCAAAATATCACTATTTGCAGATGATATGATAGTATATTTAAGCGATCCCAAAAGTTCCACCAGAGAACTACTAAAGCTGATAAACAACTTCAGCAAAGTGGCTGGGTATAAAATTAACTCAAATAAAACAGTTGCCTTCCTCTACACAAAAGAGAAACAAGCCGAGAAAGAAATTAGGGAAACGACACCCTTCATAATAGACCCAAATAATATAAAGTACCTCGGTGTGACTTTAACCAAGCAAGTAAAAGATCTGTACAATAAGAACTTAAAGACACTGAGGAAAGAAATTGAAGAAGACCTTAGAAGATGGAAAGATCTCCCATGCTCATGGATTGGCAGGATTAATATAGTAAAAATGGCCATTTTACCAAAAAGCGATCTACAGATTCAATGCAATCCCCACCAAAATACCAATCCAATTCTTCAAAGAGTTAGACAGAACAATTTGCAAATTCATCTGGAATAACAAAAAACCCAGGATAGCTAAAGCTATCCTCAACAATGAAAGGACTTCAGGGGGAATCACTATCCCTCACTCAAGCAGTATTACAGAGCAATAGTGATAAAAACTGCATGGTATTGGTACAGAGACAGACAGATAGACCAATGGAATAGAATTGAAGACCCAGAAATGAACCCACACACCTATGGTCACTTGATTTTTGACAAAGGAGCCAAAACCATCCAATGGAAAAAAGATAGCATTTTCAGCAAATGGTGCTGGTTCAACTGGAGGTCAATATGTAAAAGAATGCAGATCGATCCATGCTTATCACCGTGTACAAAGCTAAGTCCAAGTGGATCAAGGACCTCCACATCAAACCAGACACACTCAAACTAATAGAAGAAAAACTAGGGAATCATCTGGAACACATGGGCACTGGAAAAAATTTCCTGAACAAAACACCAATGGCTTACGCTCTAAGATCAAGAATCAACAAATGGGATCTCATAAAACTGCAAAGCTTCTGTAAGGCAAAGGACACTGTGGTTAGGACAAAATGGCAACCAACAGATTGGGAAAAGATCTTTACCAATCCTACAACAGATAGAGGCCTTATATCCAAAATATACAAAGAACTCAAGAAGTTAGACCGCAGGGAGACAAATAACCCTATTAAAAAATAGGGTTCAGAGCTAAACAAACAATTCACAGCTGAGGAATGCTGAATGGCTGAGAAACACCAAGAAATGTTCAACATCTTTAGTCATAAGGGAAATGCAAATCAAAATAACCCTGAGATTTCACCTCACACCAGTGAGAATGGCTAAGATCAAAAACTCAGGTGACAGCAGATGCTGGCGAGGATGTGGAGAAAGAGGAACACTCCTCCATTGTTGGTGGGATTGCAGACTGGTACACCATTCTGGAAATCAGTCTGGAGGTTCCTCAGAAAATTGGACATTGAACTGCCTGAGGATCCAGCTATACCTCTCTTGGGCATATACCCAAAAGATGCCCCAACATATAAAAAAGACACGTGCTCCACTATGTTCATTGCAGCCTTATTTATAATAGCCAGAAACTGGGAAGAACCCAGATGCCCTTCAACAGAGGAATGGATACAGAAAATGTGGTACATCTACACAATGGAATATTACTCAGCTTTCAAAAACAACGACTTTATGAAATTCGTAGGCAAATGGTTGGAACTGGAAAACATCATCCTGAGTGAGCTAACCCAATCACAGAAAGACATACATGGTATGCACTCATTGATAAGTGGCTATTAGCCCAAATGCTTGAATTATCCTAGATGCCTAGAACAAATGAAACTCAAGACAGATGATCAAAATGTGAATGCTTCACTCCTTCTTTAAAAGGGGAACAAGAATACCCTTGGCAGGGAATAGAGAGGCAAAGATTAAAACAGACACAGAAGGAACACCATTCAGAACCTGCCCCACATGTGGCCCATACATATAAAGCCACCCAATTAGACAAGATTAATGCAGCAAAGAAGTGCAGGCCGACAGGAGCCGGATGTTTATCGCTCCTGAGAGACACAGCCAGAATACAGCAAATACAGAGGCGAATGCCAGCAGCAAACCACTGAACTGAGAACGGGACCCCTGTTGAAGGAATCAGAGAAAGAACTGGAAGAGCTTGAAGGGGCTCGAGACCCCATATGTACAACAATGCCAATCAACCAGAGCTTCCAGGGACTAAGCCACTACCTAAAGACTATACATGGACTTCCTGGACTCTGACCTCATAGGTAGCAATGAACATCTTAGTAAGATCACCAGTGGAAGGGGAAGCCCTTGGTTCTGCTAAGACTGAACCCCCAGTGAACGTGATTGTTGGGGGGAGGGCGGTAATGGGGGGAGGGTGGGGAGGGGAACACCCATAAAGAAGTGGAGGGGGAGGGATTAGGGGGATGTTTGCCTGGAAACCGGAAAAGGGAATAACACTCGAAATGTAAATAAGAAACACTCAAGTTAATAAAAAAAAAAAAAGAATGTTAAAAAAAAAAACGGCTTTATGAAATTCGTAGGCAAATGGTTGGAACTGGAAAATATCATTCTGAGTGAGCTAACCCAATCACAGAAAGACACACATGGTATGCACTCATTGATAAGTGGCTATTAGCCCAAATGCTTGAATTACCCTAGATCCCTAGAACAAACGAAACTCAAGATGGATGATCAAAATGTGAATGTTTCATGCCTTCTTTAAAAGGGGAACAAGAATACCCTTGGCAGGGAAGAGAGAGGCAAAGATTAAAACAGAGACTGAAGGAACACCCATTCAGAGCCTGCCCCACATGTGGCCCATACATATACAGCCACCCTATTAGACAAGATGGATGAAGCAAAGAAGTGCATACCAACAGGAGCCGGATGTAGATAGCTCCTGAGAGACACAGCCAGAATACAGCAAATACAGAGGCGAATGCCAGCAGCAAACCACTGAACTGAGAATAGAACCCCCGTTGAAGGAATCAGAGAAAGAACTGGAAGAGCTTGAAGGGGCTCGAGACCCCATATGTACAACAATGCCAAGCAACCAGAGCTTCCAGGGACTAAGCCACTACCTAAAGACTATACATGGACTGATCTGGACTCTGACCTCATAGGTAGCAATGAATATCCTAGTAAGAGCACCAGTGGAAGGGGAAGCCCTGGGTCCTGCTAAGACTGAACCCCCAGTGAACTAGACTGTTGGGGGGAGGGCGGCAATGGGGGGAGGGTTGGGAGGGGAACACCCATAAGGAAGAGGAGGGGGGAGGGGGAGGGGGATTTTTGCCCGGAAACCGGGAAAGGGAATAACACTCGAAATGTATATAAGAAATACTCAAGTTAATAAAAAAAAGAAATGTAAATAAGAAATACCCACGTTAATAAAGATGAAAAAAATTGAAATGTAAATAAGAAATACCCAAGTTAATAAAAATGGAGGGAAAAAAAGACAGTGGTAAAACAATAAATAAATGATAGAAACACAATAAAAAAATAAACATTTTAAAGACAATTTAATTTGCAATATGTGTTTAATAACTAATACATATTTAATGATAACCAAAGCTCTTTTTTTATATGACCCTTAGGTTAATGGGTTTACTTTGGTTTTCTGTTCACTAATTTAGTTGTTTTATTTGGTATATTTGGATTTTTCACTTTACCACTGAAATATTTCCTCAAACACTGAACCTTTGTTGTTGTTGTTGTTGCTGTGTTGTTAAGAGAGTATCTTTTATTGGAAATAAATTTTTTATTTAATTTTACTTTTTATTTATTCCCTTTATATCCTGTTCATTGTGCCCCTCCCAGTGATATCCTCCACAATCTTCCCCCCATCCCCTTCTTCTCTGAGCAAGTAGGGGTCACCCCTGGTATCCTCCCACCCTGGCTCTTCAAGTCTTTGTGAAGCTAGGCACTTCCTCTCCTGCTGAAGTGAGACAAGGCAGCCCAGCTGGAACATATCCCACAGACAGGCAACAGCTTTTGGGATAGCTCCCGCTCTAGCCATTCAGGACACACATGAAGACCAAGCTAAATATCTACTATATATGTGCAGAGAGGCCTAGGGTATGTTCTTTGGTTGGTGGTTCAGATTCTGAGAGCCTCAAGGGTCCAGGTTAGTTGACTCTGTTGGTCTTCCTGAGAAGTTCTTTTCCCATTCAGGGACCAATCCTTCCTCTTATTCTTCCATAAGAGTCTCCAAGCTCCATCTACTCTATGGCTGTGGGTGTCTATATCTGTCTGAGTCAGCTTCTGGGTGGAGCCTCTCAGAGGGCAACATGCACCAGTCTGCAAGCACAATGGAGTATCATCAATAGCAAACACTGAATCTTAAAAGTAAGAGTGCATGACAACTCTTCTACCCCATAAGCAAGAGGGGAAACCATTTGCATAAATTTAGAATTATGGGTGTGGATAAGAATGGTGTCTTAGTCAGGGTTTCTATTCCTACATAAACATCATGACCAAGAAGCAAGTTGGGGAGGAAAGGTTTATTCAGCTTACACTTCCACATCGATGTTCATCACCAAAGGAAGTCAGGACTGGAACTCAAGCAGGTCAGGAAGCAGGAGCTGATGCAGAGGACATGGAGGGATGTTTCTTACTGGCTTGCTCCCCCTGGCTTGCTCAGCTTGCTTTCTTATATAACCCAAGACCACCAGCCCAGGGACGGCACCATCCACAATGGGCTGGGTCCTCCCACCTTGACCACTAGTTGAGAAAATGCCTTACAGCTGGGTCTCATGGAGGCATTTCCTCAGGGGAGGCTCCTTTCTCTGTGATAACTCCAACTTATGTCAAGTTGGCACACAAAACTAGCCAGTACAAATGTGTTATAGTCTGGAACATGTTTCTTCTCCAAAGTGATCAAGAGATAATTTTCCTGATGTGAAGAGTAAGATAGCATGTAAGGGACATGGGGCAGATTCTCATATTAAGATATTAAGTTCATCCTTACAGTGCACATAGTTGTAAGTTCTTAGTGGCTTTTTGTTTCTGGCTAGAACATCCTGTAAGACCTCCATAAGGCAATTTGCAAAACCACAGTAGCAAGGCAGACAAGACCTAGGTGACTTAAGCTTGTCAATTCGAGAATGTCAGCAGTACTGGAAGGGCAACATAGTCTTCAAACATCTTGCCAAATGCATTTCTAAACTGTACAGCATGGCAACTCTGTCCAGATGGCTGTCTTGGTTACCACGATAAAGATCAACATTCTGAACATGCAGAGGACAAAGTTTGTGACTCTTATGGAGCTAGTGGAGCATAATGAGTACTTACACTAGACAAACAAACCTTTGTCCCTTCAAGACGTGAGCCCCAGTTGAGCTGCAGGCTAATAGTCCCTGTGCAGGATGTTTGGCAATTAAAAGCAGATGAGTTTCCCAGAGCAAAGAGTTCTTTTTTTCACATAAGCTCAAACAATTACAGCCCAGTGGACTTTGGAAGTGAGTACAAATGGTAAATATAACTGAAATTCCTCAAAGGAAAAAATGTCAACAAAGCACTCTCTAAATTTATTATAAAATGAACACTTCAATGGAATACTGCAGAATATGAACTCAAAAGAATATCATTGGCTTTTAAATACTAATCCACAGTCCTTCTGGCAATAACTAAGGTTGTTATCTTTGCAGTGCATTGTCAGTTAAAGTTAATAAATGTTCAGTTCCAAGGAAGGCTTCCTGTCTTCCAAAGAAGGAACGATCCCAACCCAGTTAAGAGTAATATTTAAGATATTTGAAAGACTCAGAAATCATTGCTTTTAATAGCATGGAATAGTTTTGCATCTCCATTAAGCAGGATTCTTTTACATCATTTAACATAACCAGGAGTTTATACATTGGTGTAGTTCATACAATTTAATTCCAAACCAAGACCTAAAAAAATCAAAGCCTAAGAAAAAGTTTATATAGAAGAGTCAATAAATAATGAACCAGCTATTGGGAAAATAAAATGTATACTAACTTATAAACTACACTTGGAACATGTCCAAGATAAACAATTTGAGGATAGAATCCTGTCATTGAGAAATTGGCACCAAATGAATTGTAGACCTACATATAAAGCTAAAATATCAAACAGTTAAGAAGAAAATCTTCACAATATTGAATTATGCAATGAATCTTCAGTTTTTACAAAATGTTGAAGTGGACATCAAAAATTAAAAAGTATTTGCAGTTTTATAAGTAACATTAAGAAAAATGAGTTCCTGGTAAGCTCAGGCTACAGAATAAGACACAGTCCAAAAAATAAAAAAGAAAGACTAGGAAGAAGTGCGAATAGATGTAAGAAAGGAGAAAAATAAAGACAAAGCAGAAGTGTGTGTGTGTGTGTGTGTGTGTGTGTGTGTGTGTGTGTGTGTGATATTGCCATGAGTTTATAAAGGTGAAAAACTGGGAATATTCACAGGGATAAGACGTTGCAGGAAACCAAGCACAACTTCCTTGGAAACTAATGTACATAAATGACCAGCTTTAAAAAAAGCTCTCTCATCTCTGCAATAATACACACACTCACACACACACACACACACACACACACACACAGAGAGAGAGAGAGAGAGAGAGAGAGAGAGAGAGAGAGAGAGAAATGAGTATGTGTGAGTGATCCAGCATCTCACTAAATTTCAAAAGCATGCCTGAACTTTCTATGCCAAAATGATATTTACATATAGAACAGACTTCTAAATGAAATTTCTTGTTATACAATTTCCCCCTATGCTATCTGTATTCTTAAAATCTTTACAGGTAGATTGCATTCTAGATTGATTCAGAAATATAAATCCAGCTGTTATTAGGGTTTGATAACACTATGGTTTCCTCAAAGTACTTCTATGTGTTGTGACTTTCAGCACCAGAAATCTAGTTCAGGATTTCTATGAGCAAAGACTGTCCTTCAGAGCCAGCTCCAGATATTAAGTCTCTGACTAGCCTAGTTAGGCTGGAAGGGCTAAACTATCTGAACTAACTTTCATGCTCCTATGAAATGTGAATTTTTACTTGGGAAGTCCAAAGGCTGTTTTTCACAGTGGATAAGTCAGAGTTCTCCCATAAGATATCAACTCTGATTCTCTGTCAGAACTTAAAGAACAAAACCAACAAAGATTCCACTAAGATCTTCACCAGACAGCTCGCTAGCTATTTGCTGGAGGATCCAGAGTCAGAGTACTAAGTCCAAGCTTGTCCCTTAAAGACTTGAATTGAGATATATATTAGACCCTGCCAACTTTATCACAATTTATGCATAGTGATGGCAAAAGGTGCCAACTATCATGATTATCAGCATGTATCAAGTATATTTCATGTCTCACTTACAAATAGAAATTGGCCAATGATCCTAAATCCTTCATCAGTATAATCTGAAGTACACAGACACTCAGAGCAGAGGCCTCACTATCCTCACTACATCCATTCTATCAGCATTCATTGAGACATATTAATTATAAAAGCATATCATAGAGGTGGGCAATAGTACCTGTAAGATAGAGTTATCCCAAGGTTTCCAAGAAGGACATACTATTGTGTCTGAATGGCAGCCCTCTTTCTTCATGTAGCCAAGTCTCATGTCAAGAATCAAGGCAGATGATATCATAGCTTACCACAGGGAAGCTAGCATAGCTCATGATATACAATGGCCAAATTACCTTTAGTGAAAATATAAGTTCGTGGGAGCTAGAGAAATGTCTCAAGAGTTTAGAGCACTGGCTACTCTTCCAAAGGACCAGGGTTCAATTTCCAGCACCCACATGGCAGCTTACAATCATCTGTAATCCAGCTTGAAATGATTTGATGCCCTCACACAGACATACATGCAGGCGAACCACCAAAATAAAAAATTGCTAAATTGTTTAAATATATTTTGTGTATGTGTGTGTATGTATGTATGTATGTATGTATGTATGTATGTATGTATGTATATGTTCATGATTCAAAGAAGTCTCTAGAGTATAATACAGTACAAACTTGGGTCAAGTCCCATCATAAAGACTTATCCCAAGTCATAAGGAAGGTAACTGGCTCTAATCTAGGGATTTTAATCCTGAGAAAAAGTAGCAAAATAAGCTGATATAATTTGATGTACCAGTTCATTTTTAATTTGAGCAGTGGCATCAAGGTGGACGTGACACAGTATTCAAGCTCTGTTTGTGTATTTGACAATATGAGTAAAAGAAGTTGTACTCTGCACCTGACCTTGGTTTACATCTCAGAGAACAGATGTAGACATAAACTAACACTCAAGGATAGAATGGTGATGTATGTTTTTACATCATCTAAAACAGTGTTTTAGTTAGTTTATAATAAAACGATTTCTTATGGCATTTACATAAGTGCAACATTTTCCTGAAATGTTTATGATTTCATTTTTCATTACAGCTGAATAAAATTTGGTTTTGTATATGTACTACAGTTTTTTTTATCCAGTCATCTATGGATAGATGTGTAGGCCAGTTCCATTTCCTTGTTTTGTGGGAAAAAAGCAATTAACACAGATGTCCAAATTCCTGTCATAAAATATAGATCCCTTTTGTTGTATGCCCAAAAGTAGTATAGCTAGGTTACAGTTTCATTTAAAAAATAAAACTAAAGTATTTTTTAAAACACAGTATTTCATGATTTTCTAAGAAGATGAAAATATCAGTATTACATGACCTACCATAGAACTCTCTCTTATAAACTAAATCCCAGAACTTTATTTTGCATATTACAGCTTTTCCCCACCTTCCTATTTGTATAAGGGAGAGAAATTTTGAGTTTTGTGAAATATCCTGAGTCAGCACTGAAAAAAGCGTCATCCATGGCAAACGCCTTGTGATTGGTCTAGAAAATATCACCTGTCATGTACTTAATAGGCTTATCTGATAAAACACAGGGTTCTGATATTGACAAGCATGTTAAATATTAAGCATTCCTTGGAATGTGATCACTGTGCTAGAGATTACAGCATCATAAGAAATGAAAGCTCTAAGAAGCTCAAGGTCTTTACACTGTGCCAAAGCACTAAATTGTCAACATTTATAACAGGGTTCTAGAAAGACATAGCATAAAGCATAGCTATTGATGTTCTCACATACCAGTACTTTCTGTCCAGGCTTCATAGCCATTGCTTCCTGTGCCATGCACTCTAGAGAACTATGACTAAACCTTTATATGAGAAACCTTCCAATGGGGGCTTCCTTTGCCTAAGGATTTATTCGTAGTGAAAAAGCTTTCCTTTTTTTTTGTCTGTAAAATGATCAGATTTTCCTGCTCTTCCCTGATTCTACCACAAATTCTTAGTCCACATATTTGTCCTAGGATATTTATTAAGAAACTCATTTAGACATTTGTAGAGATAAATTCATGACTAGTAATCGTATCCCTGTCAAAATGCTAGAACCATGACCACAGTAGTGTTTTAATTTTCCAACTTCTGAGTCTGTACTACTTCATAGCCCTGGACAAATCAGTGTCTACCACAAATGTTGTATAATTCTATCCTTCTGTCCTGCAAAATTTTCAGTTCCTATATCATCGGATTGTACCCACTCAAACAATAATGCTCAAATGTACTAATTTGCTTTTTAAGAATTCTCATCTTCAGGGTTGGGGATTTGGCTCAGTGGTAGAGCGCTTGCCTAGCAAGCACAGGCCCTGGGGTCGGTCCCCAGCTCTGAAAAAAGAAAAGAAAAAAAAAGAATTCTCATCTTCAACCACTAGTCATCTCCAATTCTCTATGTACATCCAACTTTCTCAGGATATGGTCTCTATATAATGCTTGAAAGAACATATTATTGTGTTACTTATAACTAACCCTAAGAATGTGAAATGACTATTCTCTTGTGATCCAATCTATGAAAAATAACTTGGCTGCTATCTTTGCCTCATTCAAATACTATTCCATTTTCATGAAAAAATGTCCTGAAAGCCTAAAATCTCTTTTTAAAAATGCCAGTTTCTTCAAAACCTATTATTTTCAAAAGTCAGTGTTGTTTTGGCAGCAATATATTTAAATTTTTAAAGTATATTCTATATGTTTGCTCATGTAATGTATGTTACCTCATTCTACAGTCATGAAGATAATAATGGATAGTGCAATACATATTATATAAATGGTCAATTAGATTTGCTATTTGAATCATGAATAGTAAGAAATCTGACATGACAGATAAGGCAGCCTTATGCTATTCTGCCTCTTATATAAAAATTATGACTTTGAAGGGAAGGGGAGGGAAGAAGAAAAGAAGCTACCAAATACAGAGTTCTCAACTTATGTAGTGTTGCTGGAGTTAAGACATAATTGGAAGACTTGAAGTGAGTGTTTTGAGAGATTGGGGCTCTTTTTATGCTTTTACTGACCAGAACACAGAGTTTAAGGTACAGAAGTTATGCTAAAGCTTGGTCTTAAGGTCTTGAGAAACCACACCACATCCCTGGAATACAGCTTCTCTCATTTACAGAAGAATGGCCTGAAGGTTGTCTGATGCCCTCAGAATGCTACTGTTAATTGGGGGAAAAACTTGTCAGACAAACCTGAAAACCTGGGTACAATCACAAAGAATCACATTGTTAGAAGGAGAAAATTGACTCAGCAAGTTGTCTTCTGGCCTCCATGGGCAAACCGTGGTACGTGTATTTTAAAAATAAGTAAATGGACATGAAATGAAAACATTTTGCCGGCAATCTTGAGACCTCAGAGCAGGCTACCACCTCTGCCCACTTCTCATATTCCTGGCTCAAGAGGAAACTGCATAGTGCCTCTGGATATAGGAATATAGGAGCAGTCAGCGGCAGGAACCTGCTGGTTTCTGCCTGTGCCCGGAACTGAACTGAACCTGTTCCACAGCTCCCTGCACCCAAATCCCATGGGGAAGAGAGCTGAACCCTCAGAAGTGCAGACAATCCTGAGAACTCAGAGGAGACAACTACTTTCTGCTCACATTCCTGACCCAAGAGGAAATCACTTAGTGCAATCTGTGCCCTCTGAGCACAGGGACCTAGGAGCAGTAAGGGGCAGAAAACTTCAGGTTTCTGCCTGAACAGAAAGCTGAAAGCCAGTTGCCAGGAGTGCCTACAAACCTGAGAGCAGAGGTAAGACCAACTCTACTGGGCCAAGCAACCCACCTGGAGGCTTCAGGTCACACAAACACAGGAACAGCTCTCTGTTGCCAGATCTGGCTGAAAGAAAGCAGATCTACAGGAGTGCTGACATGCAGGCTTAAAAAAGGGCTAAGCCACTGTCAGAGACAGCAAGACAAGCTAACACCAGAGATAACCTGATGATGAGAGGCAAGCACAGGAAACTAAGTAATAGAAACCAAGACTACTTGGCATCGTCAGAGTCCAGTTCTCCAACCAAAGCAAATACTGGATATCCAAACACACCAGAAAAGCAAGATTTAGATTTAAAAATCACATTTTATAATGATAATAAAGGACTTAAAGAAGGACATAAATACCTCTCTTAAAGAAATACAGGAAAACACAACCAAACAGGTAAAGGAAGTGAACAAAACCATCCAGGATTTAAAAATGGAAATAGAAACAATAAAGGAAGCACAAAGGGAAACTACCTTGGGAATAGAAAACCTATGAAATTGATCAGGAGTAATAGATGCAAGCATCACCAAAAAAATTAATGAGATAGAAGAGAGAATCTCAGGGGTAGATTCCATAGAAACTATTGACACAACTGTCAAAAAAAATGTAAAATGTACAAAGTTTCTAACCCAAAACATCTAAGATATACAGGACACAATGAGAAGATCAAACCTAAGGATAATAGGTATAGAAGAGAGCAAAGACTCCCAATATAAAGGGCCAGTGAATATCTTCAAAAAAAATTCTAGAAGAAAACTTCCCTAAGCTAAAGAAAGAGATGCCCATAAACATACAAGAAACTTACAGAACTCCAAATAGATTGAATCAGAAAAGAAATTCCTCCTGTCAAAAAATAGTCAAAACACCTGTCTTAGTCAGGGTACAGTTATTCCTGTACAAACATCATGACCAAGAAGCAAATTGGGGAGGAAAGGGTTTATTCAGCTTATTTCCACATCGTTCTTCACTAAAGAAAGTCAGGACTCAACCAGGTCAGGAAGAAAGAGCTGATGCAGAAGCCATGAAGGGATGTTTCTTACTCACTTGCTTCCCATGGCTTGCTCTCTTATAAACACAAGACCACCAGCCCAGGGACGGCACCACCAACAGTGGACTGGGTACTCCTCCCTGGATCACTAATTGAGAAAATGCCATACAGGTGGATCTCATGAAGGTATTTCCACAACTGAGGCTCCTTTTTCTCTGATGACTCCAGCTTGTGTCAAGTTGACACAAAAAAAAAAAAAAACAAAAAACAAAAAACAAAAAAAAAACTAGCCAGTAAAACACCAAATGCACAAAACACAGAAAGAATTTTTAAAGCAGTAAGAGAAAAAGTCAAGTAACATATAAAGGCAAATCTATCAGAATTACACCAGACTTCTCACCAGAGACTATGAAAGCCAGAAGATTCTGGGCAGATGTCATACAGACCCTAAGAGAACACAAATGCCAGCCAGGCAACTAGATCCAGCAGAACTTGCCATTAATATACATGGAGAAACCAGGATATTCCATGACAAAATCAAATTTACACAATATCTTTGAACAAATCCAGCCCTACAAAGGATAATAGATGGAAAACTCCAACACAAGGAGGGAACCCACACCCTAGAAAAAGCAAGAAAGTAATCTCCTTGGAACAAAACCAAAAGAAGAGAGCCACATAAACATAATTCCACCTCTAACAACAAAAATAACAGGAAGCAGGAATCACAATTTCTTAATATCTCATAACATCAATGGACTCAATTCCCCAATAAAAAGACATAGACTAACAGACTGGGAATGTAGAAAGGACCCAGCATTTAACTGCATACAGGAAACACACCTCAGAGACAAAGACAGGCACTACTTCAGAGCAAAAGGCAGGAAAACAATTTTCCAAGCAAATGGTCTGAAGAAATAAGCTGGAGTAGCTATTCTAATATCGAATAAAATCAACTTTCAACCAAAAGTTATCAAAAAGGATAAGAAAGGACACTTCATATTCATCAAAGAAAAAATCCACCAAGATGAACTCTCAATCCTAAATATCTATGCTCCACATGCAAGCACACCTACACTCATTAAAGAAAATTTACTAAAATTCAAAGCACACATTGTACCTCACACAATAATAGTAGGAGATTTCAACACCACACTGTCATCAATGGACAGATCATGGAAACAGAAATTAAACAGAGACATAGAGAAATTAACAGAAGTTATGAACTAAATGGATTTCACAGGTATCTATAGAACATTTCATCCTAAAACAAAAAAATATACCTCCTTCTCAGCACCTCATGGTACCTTCTACAAAAATATAATAAAATATAATCAGTCACAAAGCAGGCCTCAACTGATACAAGAAGATTGAAAAATATCTGATGCATCCTATCAGATCACAACGAACTAAGGCTGGCCTTCAATAAGAACGATAGACAGAAAGCCCACATATGTATGGAAGTTGAACAACGCTCTACTCAATGATAACTTGGTCAAGAAAGAAATAAAGAAAGAAATTAAAGATGTTATAGAATTTAATGAAAATGAAGGTACAACATACCCAAACTTATGGTTCAGGACAGCAGTGCTAAGAGGAAAACTCATAGCTCTGAGTGCCTCCAAAAAGAAAAGGAGAAAGCATACATTAGCAGCTTGACAGCACAACTACAAGGTCTGGCACAAAAAGAAGTAAATACACACAAAAGAAATAGAAGACAGAAAATAATCAAACTCAGGACTGATATCAACCAAACAGAAACAAAAAGGAGTACCAAGAATCAAAAATCCAGGAGCAGGTTCTTTGAGAAAATCAACAAGATAGATAAATGCTTAGCTGGACTAACCAGAGGGCACAAAGAGTGTATCCAAATTAACAAAATCAGAAATATAAAGGAGGCATAACAACAGAATCCGAGGAAATTCAAAAAAATCATCAGATCCTAGTACAAAAGCCTATATTCAACAAAACTGTGAGATCTAGAAGAAATGGACAATTTTCTAGACAAATATGAGGTACCAAAGTTAAATCAGGATAAGATAAACCATATTAAAAAAACCCATGACTCCTAAAGAAATGGAAGCACTTATTAAAAGTCTTCCAGCCAAAAAATGCGCAGGACCAGATGGGTTTAGTGCAGAATTTTATTAGACCTTCATAGAAGACATCATACCAATACTGTCCAAAGTATTTGACAAAATAGACACAGACAGAGCACTACCCAAATCCTTCTATGAAGCCACAATTATGCTTATAAATCACACAAAGATCCAACAAAAAAAGACAACTTCAGACCAATATCTCCTTTCTCTATCAATGAAAAAAATACTCAATAAACTTCTCATAAACTGAATCCAAGAACACATCAAAAGGATTAAGTAGGCTTCATCCCAAATATACAGGGATGGATCAATATATGAAAATCCAACAACATAATCCACTATATAAACAAACTAAAAGAAAAAAACCACATGATCATCGAATTAGATGCTGAGAAAGCATTTGACAAAATTCAACACCCCTTCATGATAAAAGTCCTGGAAAGATCATGAAGTCAAGGCCCATACCTAACATAGTAAAAGCAATATACAGAAAACCAGTGGGTAACATTAAACTAAGTGGAGAGAAACTTGAAACAATACCACTAAAATCAGGGAGTAGACAAGTATGCCCACTCTCTCCCTACTTATTCAATATAGTACTTGAAGTCCTAGCCAGAGCAATCAGACAAAGAAAGGAAGACAAAGAGATACAAATAGGAAAGGAAGAAATCAAAATATCACTATTTTCAGATGATAAGGCACATATTTAAGTGACCCCAAAAGCACTACCAGAGAACTACTAACCCTGATAAACAACTTCAGCAAAGTGGCTGGGTATAAAATTAACTCAAACAAATCAGTAGCCTTCCTTTACTCATGGGATAAACAGGCTGAGAAAGAAATTAGGGAAATGACACCCTTCACAATAGCCACAAATAACATAAAATACTTCAGTGTGACTCTAACCAAGCAAGTGAAAGATTTGTATAAGAACTTCAAGTCTCTGAAGAAAGAAATTGAAGAAGATCTCAGAAGATTGAAAGACTTCCCATGCTCTTAGATTGGCAGGATCAATATAGTGAACATGGCCATTTTGCCAAAAGCAATCTTCAGATTCAATGCAATCCCCATCAAAATTCCAACTCATTTCTTCATACAGTTAGAAAGAGCAATTTGCAAATTCATTTGGAGGAACAAAAAATCCAGGACAACGAAAACTATATTCAACAATAAAAGAAATTCTAGGTGAATCATTATCCCTGACCTCAAGCAGAGCAATAGTGATAAGAACTGTATGGTTTTGGTACAGAACAAGCAGGTAGATCAATGGAATAGAATTGAAGACCCAGAAATGAACCCACACACTTAGGAGCTAAAAACATCCAATGGAAAAAAGATAGCATTTTCAATAAATGGTGCTAGTTCAACTGGAGGTGAGCATGTAGAAGAAAGCAAATCGATCCATTCTTATCACCCTGTAAAAGTTTAAGTCCAAATGGATCAGGGACCTACACATCAAACCAGATACACTCAAACTAATAGAAGAAAATGTGGGGAAGAGTCATATATATATATATATATATATATATATATATATATATATATATATATATATATATATTAACTTGAGTATTTATTATTTACATTTCGATTATTATTCCCCTTCCCAGTTTCCAGGCCAACATCCCCCTAACCCCTCCTCCCCTTCTATATGGGCTTCCCCTCCCCATCCTCCCCCCATTACCACCCTCCCACCAACAATCACATTCACTGGGGGTTCAGTCTTGGCAGGACCAAGGGTCTCCCCTTCCACTGGTGCTCTTACTAGGCTATTCATTGCTACCTATGTGGTTGGAGCCCAGAGTCAGTCCATGTATAGTCTTTGTGTAGTGGCTTAGTCCCTGGAAGCTCTGGTTGGTTGGCATTGTTGTTCAAATGAGGTCTGGAGCGGTGGGGAAGAGTCTTAATCATGTGGTCACTAGGGAAAATTTCCTGAACAAAACACCAATGGCTTATGCTCTAAGATCAAGAATCGACAAATGGGACGTCATTAAACTGCAAAGCTTCTGTAAGGCAAAGGACACTGTCATTAGGACAAAATAACCAACAGATTGGGAAAAGATCATTACCAATCCTACATCTCTGATAGAGGGCTAATATCCAAAATATACAAAGAACTCAGGAAGTTAGACTCCAGAGACCAAATAACCCTATTAATAAACAAAGAATTCTCACCTGAGGAATATTGAATGACTGAGAAGTACCTAAAGAAATGCTCAACATTCTCAGTCTTCAGGGAAATGCAAATTAAAACTGCCCTTAGACTCCACCTCACACCAGTCAGAATGGCTAAGATCAAAAACTCAGGTGACAACAGATGCTGGCGAGGATATGCAGAAAGAGGAACACTCCTCCATTGTTGGTGGGATTGCAAACTGGTCCAACCACTCTGGAAATCAGTCTAGAGGTTTCTCAGAAAATTGGACATTGCACTACCTGAGGACCCAGCTATACCTCTCTTGGGCATATACCCAAAAGATGCTCCAACATACAACAAAGACACATGCTCCACTATGTTCATTGCAGCCTTATTTATAATAGCCAGAAGCTGGAAAGAACCCAGATGCCCTTCAACAGAGGAATGGATACAGAAAATATGGTACATCTACACAATGGAATATTACTCAGCTATCAAAAACAATGACTTCATGAAATACATAATCAAATGGATGGAACTAGAAAATATTATGCTGAGTGAAATAACCCAATCACAGAAAAACACACATGGTATGCACTCACTGATAAATGGATATTATCCCAAAAGCACGAATTACCCAAGATACAATCCAAGACCACATGAAGCTCAAGAAGAAGGATGATCAAAGTGTGGATGCTTCACTCCTTCTTAAAAGGGAGAACAAAAATATTCATAGGTGGGGATATGGAGGCAAAGTTTGGAGCAGAGACTGAAAGAATGGCCAATCAGACCCTGCCCCACATGGGTATACAGCCCATATATATACAGCCACCAAAACTAGATAAGATTGATGAAGCTAAGAAGTGCATGCTGACAGGAGCCGGATATAGATGTCTCCTGAGAGGCACAGCCAGAGCATGTCAAATACAGAGGCGAATGCTAGCAGCAAACCATTGAAATGAGGACGGGATCCCTGTTGGAGCAATTAGAGAAAGGATTGAAAGAGCTGAAGGGGATTGCAACCCCATAAGAACAACAATGCCAACCATCCAGATCTCCCAGGGAATAAAATACTACTCAAATACTATACAGGGGACTGACCCATGGCTCCAGCTGCATATGTAGCAATGATGGCCTTGTTGTGCGCCAATGGAAGGAGAAACCCTTGGTCCTGGCAAGGCTGGACCCCCCCAGTGTAGGGGAATGTTGGGGGTGGGTGAGAAGGGAGCAGATTGGGAGGGAAACACCTTTATAGAAGAAGGGTAGGGGGATGTGATGGGGGCTTAAAAATATTCAATAAGGGGCTGGGGATTTAGCTCAGTGGTAGAGCGCTTACCTAGGAAGCGCAAGGCCCTGGGTTCGGTCCCCAGCTCCGAAAAAAAAAAAAAAAAAGAAAAAGAAATATTCAATAAAAGAAAAAATGAAAATAAAAATACCTAGATAATATTAAACAGATAGTATAGTGTCAAAAAAAAAAAGATGACACATAAAGAAAAGTTTATGACCTGGATGAGAAAGTAAATATTATTACTACTATTACTACTACTCCCAAATAATTAATAATAATAATAATAATAATAATAGCAATAATAATGCAAGTATTATGTCTGCTCTTATGTTCTAGATACTAAGCTAAATGCCCTTACAATGTTGTCCCCTTTATCTGTCGGAGGTATATGTTATGATGGTACCATGGCTTTGTATATGCTTTGCCTTTCCTATGTATACAGATCTATGATAAAATTTAGAGTTATACATGTTAAGTTTTTTACTGCAACTTACCATAAAAAAATGGCATGTTGTAATAAAATTGCAGCATTTTTTTTATTTTTAAAAAAAAAAAGAAAATATTTTGCTAGGCACAGTAGTACACAACTTTAATTCCAGAACTCAGGAGTCAAGTATAGATGGATCTCTATAAATTCAAAACCAGCCTGATCTACATAAAAAATATCACCCAGTCTCAAAAAAACAAAACAAACAAGCAAAACAAAGAAAAGTGGTGATTCTACAGAAACAATTCTACAATGGGTCTCTAAAATGATCAGGGAAATATGCCAGGGTTTATAATCACCTTGTATTGAATCACAGTTTGTAGTGAATCATATTCTAGGAGCTGGAACATGGAACATAGCTTGAAGATTTCAGAATACTTCACTGATAGTGTTAATTCAAAATGAGAGAGAGAGAGAGAGAGAGAGAGAGAGAGAGAGAGAGAGAGAGAGAGAGAGATTGATTTTGCATGGTTGAGCCTTGATGCACACCCAATGAATGGTCTGAAGTAGTTTGGGAAAAACTAAGAGTTTGTTGATGAATAACTTTACATTTTCTCCTTTTCTCCTGAGAAACTTTAACAGAGAATCAGCCAATGTATTTACAAATATTTGAAAAGCAATGCATTAGTACCATTTTAGTTACATAAACAAGGGCTCTGGGAAATTAAAGGTCACTTAAAGCTTGCAACCACTTACTATATAGAGTCACAGAAAGCTAAGTTACAGGATTAGGGCAAGTGTTATGATTACAGTCCAGACTGTTAACTGCAGTTGAAACTTAAAAGTACAAAAGGAAAGAATAAAATGCTTGTGCAAAAAATGGACATGTGTTGAAATTACATAATAAAGATTAGTTTTACCCAAATGTTGTTCTCCCATTGGAAATTTATTAAACCCCAATGATGACCTATTTCCAATTAAACAAATGTAAAATCTCAGCCTAAGTCTGATGTTAGTTGCAATAAAGTGGCTGGGATGGTGAATCGATTCACAATATAGACTATGAAAATAATCAAATATCAAACTCTTACAGACCATGAAGCACACAAACCAAAAGTTAGAGAGGAAGAAAATTCTATACTTTGGAGTTATCAGCAGCCCTACTTAAAAAAAAAAATTGAATAATTGCCTTCGGGTTTCTGCCTGCTCCCAAAGCTGACCCTGGGACACAGCTCTTTGTACCCAGATCCTGTGGGTAGAGAGCTGGATTCTCAGAAGTGCAGACAAACCTGGAAGCACAGGTGAGACCACCACTTCTGCTCACATTCCTGGACCAAAAGGAACCTGCCCGGAGCCCTCTAGACACAGAAACTGAGGAGCGGTCTAGGATAGGATCCTTCCGGTTTCCACCAGCACATGTAACTGACCTTAGAACACAGATCTCTGTACCCAGATCCTGATGGGAGAAAGCCAATCTATAGGAGTGCTGACACGCAGGCTTACATGAGAGTTAAGCCACTGTCAGAGACAGCAAGACCAGCTAACACCAGAGATAAGCAGATGACGAGAAGCAAGGGCAAGAACTTAAGCAACAGAAACCGTAGCCACATGGCATCATCAGAACACAGTTCCCTCACCACAGCAATCCCTGGATACTCCAACATACTCTGAAAAGCAAGATTTTATTGAAAATCACATCTCATGATGCTGTTAGAGGATTTTGAGAAGGACATAAATGAATTCCTTAAAGAAATACAGGACAACACAGGTAAATAGGTAAAAGCACTTCACCTCTAACAACAAAAATTACAGGAAACAACAGTCATTGGTCCCTAATATCTCTCAACATCAATGGACTCAATTCCCCAATAAAAAGACATAGACTAGGTTGGGGATTTAGCTCAGTGGTAGAGCGCTTGCCTAGGAAGTGCAAGGCCCTGGGTTCGGTCCCCAGCCCCGGAAAAAAAAAGACATAGACTAATAAACTGGGTACATAAACAGAACCCAGCATTTCACTGCTTAGAGGAAACACACTTTAGTGACAAAGACAGGCACTGCCTCAGAGTAAAAGGCTGGAAAACAATTATCCAAGCAAATGGTCTCAAGAAACAAGCTGGAGTAGCCATAGTGATATTGAATAAATCAACTTTGAACCAAAAGTTATCAAAAAAGACAAGGAAGGACACTTCATATTCACCAAAGGAAAAATGCAACAAGGTGAAGGTGAACTCTCAATCCTGAATATCTAACCTCCAAATGCAAGAGCACCTACATACATAAAAGAAAACATATTAAGCTCAAAGCACACATTGCACCTCACACAATAACAGTGGGAGACTTCAACAGTCCACTCTCAGCAATGGACAGATCATGGAAACAGAAACTAAACAGAGACACAGAAAAACTAACAGAAGTTATGAATCAAATGGATTTAACAGGTATTTATAGAACATTTCATGATGCCAAGAAGTGCTTGCTGACAGAAGTCAGATATGGGTGTGTCCTGAGAGATTCTACCAGAGCCCTACTGATACGGATGAGGATGGTTGCAGCTAACCATTGGACTGAACAAGGGGAGCCCCAGTGGAGGAGTTAGAGAAAAGACTGAAAGAGCTGAAGGGGTTTGCCACACCATAGGAAGAACAACAATACCAACCAACCAGACCCCACCAGAACTCACAGGTTCTAAACTACCAACCAATGAATACACATGGAGGGATCCATGACTCCAGCCACATATATATCAGAGGATGGCATTGTCCAGCATCAATAGGAGGAAAAGCCGTTGGTCCTGTGAAGGCTCATTTCCCCAATGTAGGGTAATGCCAGGGTGTTGAGATTGGAGTGGGTGGGTGGGAGTGGGAGCATCCTTATAGGAGGAAGAGAGGGGGTATTGGAGAGGGAGGAGAAAGGGGATAACATTTGAAATGTAAGTACATAAAATTTCCAAAATTTTTTTTTTAAATCTCTTGGTGGCATGATATCACCTCTCTTTTACTGTGGTGTTCTTCAATTGGTACAATTTTAACCAAGTATCTAGAGCAACACAGAAAAGTGAATATCCATTTTGATTATTTGTATCTAAATTCCAGGCCTTCCATTTCCTCTGAGAATGAAAAGTATAAAAACCTACTATGAATTGGGCATACAATATTTAGAGCTATTAAAAATAAAAGTGCAAAGTTATGCTTTGCTGGATCTCCCCAGACATAATTACAGAGGCAGATGGATCCTTTCTGCCAACCCCTGCCTTTGACACTAGTAAAATGGAACTCTTCAAAGCTCTTCTCCATGATTCTTCTGTAAGATGCTTATTATCAACCAGTGCTCTGTACTCAGTACTCAAAAAGCGTATTTGGGCATTATCAGTGTAAGTGGACAAACCATACCTATTGTATCCTATGCAAGGAAACTTGAGATTGGTCTAAGGCAACCGTAATAAAACCAGGAGAAACTTTTACAGAGGATGATTGTTTTATTATAAATATGTATCCAGCTACAGATTATTTTATGCTATAAAAAATTTTATTTGTGAGTGGACTGTTGCATTTCCTTGACATCTAAAACAAGGCAGTGACCATTTCTATGCTAAGCAACAAAAACAAACAAATGAATCTCTGAGTGCAAGTCTTTCAGCTCTTGTTCTCAGATCCTATGAAAACCTATTTTTCCATTCAAAATTATAACAAGGCAAAAAATCATGTCATATTCTTAGACTCCCAAGAATATCTCTGAATTCTGGGACTGCTATTGTTTCCAATATCAGTCCTCAACATGGGGGTTATATTTTAAAAGACTGGAAACCCTGAATGGGATTATTCACATGGCTAAGCAGGGAGTTACAGAATGTTTCTGCAATATTTTCTTCAGTAGATAAATGAAGTAAGGATATAAGCAATACTTCATGTAATTTAATTAATGTGAGTTATCAACAGAGGTGACTTAAGACAGCATAATTTTAGCCTTGAGTAGTAAAAGTCTTCTACCTAAAATTTCCAGATAAATGGCTCTATTTCTTTTAGTATGGATGAATCTGTATGAAAATTTGGCAAAACGTTGTGCTTTGTGTAATAAATAACTTGCCATTCAAGTTTTCATTCCTACAGCAGCAAATTCCATCTAAAACATCCAATTGATACTAATTACCCCACTATTAGTATTAATTGTCTTTATGAATAGTAAGGCTAGGGTGTTCCACGCCTGAAATCTAGTTATTTTAGTCAATTTTACTTAATTGTAACTACTAGGAAAAGCTCATCTACAGCACAGCCATTGGTTAAAGCAACACTCTTTCAGGTGCAAGTTCTGTGAAATAGAAATGTGGAGAAACATGAAAGCAGGAAGACAACACCCAGAATATCCAGAAAGAAGTCAAGAGGGAGAAAGGGGTTGCAGAAGAAACATGGAGGAACTCAGTGAGGTAAGTCAATGGTCTGTAACCTGTGTGAATCTATACTCCCTAGTATATGAAATAACTATCAAGGGCTATTGACTACATTTCTTAAAGAAGCAGATTTTTCAGAAAAAAACATAAATTCAACCAAATATATTTTCAGTATAAGATAAATTCAGCCATCACAATAGTCTTTTGACTGCTACTCACAGAGATGATAGTGTCCAGGGATTCCATATAGCATTGTGCCTGAATAGCCCTGCCTTGGATTATTTAAGAAAGGTAGTTTGGACAGCAATTTGATTACCCATCAATTGATTACCAATTGATATAATCATCAAAGTTTTTGATAAATTACTATTTAGAGAGGGAGTACAATGGCATAATTAATGCCTGTCTAATAGGAAAAATAGTCATCTCATTGAATTTCTACAGTCATAATAGTCCTCAATTAGCAGTGTTCAACTTGACCATTCTCAAAAAGCTAGATATCTCTCTCTCTCTCTCTCTCTCTCTCTCTCTCTCTCTCTCTCTCTCTCTCTCTCTCTCACACACACACACACACACACACACACACACACACACACTTACTTTCTGGCACTTCCTTTAAATATTTGTCCAAGTCTTTCCCAAGTAAGAATTGGACCCGTTTGCTAATGAGTAATTTCTTCCCAAATCAAGGCTAAAACTTTCTTGCTCACTATCTTATTCCAATCCCATTTAATAATTCAACTTCACTTGGCACAGACGCTCTGTACATTGTTCACTGTGTTAATTTGCTCAAATGCCTCTCTAAGTTAACGTGAATGTGTGTAAATAGTGACCATCTATACTACCTCACCCCTGATGTGCTTGACATAACTGTCTGCTAGCCAGTGGCTCCTGAGCTCTGACTCTAGAAGTTTGGGTGCCATCTTCATATCATCCTGCCCTTCGGCTTCAGCACATTTTTCTAGACACTGTCCAGATGCAAATAAAATTCCTAGTCTTTGTTTTGCCTATCTACTGTAATGTCTTGTATTTTTCTGTAAAGATTTGCAAACTTCTCTAAAGATTGAAAGCTAGGGGAATACATGAGTAAGAAGGCATATATCTTCGATTTTGGACCAATAGAGAAAATGAGAACTGTATGTCTGTAGTGATATACAGAGTACCACAAAATAATTACAATTCTATGTTTCCAAGGTTGAAAAAAAGATTACCCTGCATTGCTGCATGGATGACAGACGGGTTGGGACTGAATTGCAATAAAACTGTATCCGGAGGGTTCCTAATAACTCCTGTTGAGGCAACCGAGGTGGAAACAGCAGAACTCTGGGTTAGAAGGGAATCAGTATAAAATGTCCATGGCAAGTGTATGTATGTAGGTGAACCTTCACCTTTACTGAAGATATGCATAATATTTACAAAGTGTTGCCTATGTCTTGGACAACTTGCTGCCTGACCCTACCTGCGCTTGGAAGCTACGAGTGAGGTGGTACAGAGTCAATGACACAGACTGGGAGCAGGTAAGAAACACTGCAACAAACTCTGTGAACACTGATGCAAGCTACTTAAATACCCTCCATCTGCACCCTATCTAAACAACAGTTCTTGACTGGCTGGCATTGTCTGCACCAGCAATCTTTGGTCTCTCCAGCAGTCCTCAATTAGTTCCTCCTGCAGAAGATGTTTTTGTGGCTGCATGGACCCAGCATTTACATAGAGGTGCCCTGCCATTCCTACTACAACAAAGATCATAAATCCAAAAGCTTGCCATGCACATCTCCACAGCAGCTGCTTTTACCTCAAATATAGAGAAATACTAGGATCCAAGGAAACTTAATTTCTATTAAGGATCCAAATTGCCCAAGTGAAAATAAGGAGAAAATAGAATCAGCATTGGACCACATTCATAAAATTTTCCAAGTTCATCTGGTCTGAGGACTAAGTGCTAGAGAAAGGAAAGGAAGAGAACTGGTCTCCATGTTGAAACTGACATACTAGACATGCCAGTGCCTTCTGAATTTGTGACAGTCTCCATTTCTCTAGTCTCAATCAGTTTGATTGATGCATGGAACAGGTCCCCCTCCCTGAGGAAGGAGAGGACTCTGAAGTGCAATCCTGCAAATGGAAAATGCATCATCTTAATTTTCAATTTTTATCAGCATCATCGTAATTTCTACTGATGGAGAAAAAATAAAACAACAAGAATTCTATGTAGCAAAGAAAGATTCAGGGTTAATTTGATTGGTAATATATGAAATGCCACTTACCTCAAGCCATTTCAAATTGCCCCTCATTCTCCTCACAGTAAGAGATTCTTTCCGAAGACAGGGGATCAGCTGGTAATGGCTGCTGTTACATATTTATACACTACTTACATTCTGTCGCTGAGTTGGCAGGAATGCTTCAGAGTGCTTTTCACAGATGCCCTGTCAGAGGTGAAGGAAGAAAGGAGTTGTGCTCTCATAGACACTTTCTATACAACGGACGAACAGAGATGAAATAACCTGTCATGATTTTTAGAGAGACCACATCTATGGTGTGCAGGTGGTCTGTGAGTCCACATTTGCCCCATCTAACCACCCATATCAATACATACTAGAATACTGTAGGTTCCAAGGACTCACTCTGTAATTCACAATTCCAACAATAAAGTATCTTTCATGGTATTTACATGAGACTGAAATCAAACCATTTTGTATCATCACCAAGTATTATAAACAGTTCTCTATGTTCAACAACAATATCTCACTCTAGAGAAAGTATGGAATTTCCTTTTAAGGGAATTTAAAGTTAAAAAACATAAAGTTTTTAATGTGTCATTACATTTCCACATATGAAAAGCACATGCTTCTGAGAGCATGATCTCAATGAGGTGGGTCTAAATCTATTCCATCAACACTTCCATGCTGCCTTTTAAGAATGGAAGGCTTTATAACTACACAAGCCAGTTCAGTTCACACAGCCAAAGACATTGGGCAGAGTACAAGTGGCTAAGTATGGTCCAAAGGAACTGAAAAGAAAATGTACATAGCTGAATGTACATCTATCCTTATTTGAAAAGGAAAAGAAGCACAAAGCCCAAGGCTTAATCAGGAAGAATCAACAGCTTTATATTCCTAGACTGTTCTGGGCTATTCACCAAGACTGCCCAGATATGGGTTTAAACCAATAGAACATTTTTATTAGACAGGCAATGACTACTTTTGGTGTTCAGAATCCCACTGTAGCACCAAGCCTTTCACAATGTGAGCTTTTAAGCACAAAAACCGTGCTGTGCTTGACATACTTCAGTTAACAATAACAGTTAGTCAAAAGCAGAACTACAGAAGCTAAAAAACAATATTAGTACATTAGAGTCTTTCTCAGAACTATGGACTTTGGTAAGTTAAGTCTTTGTTATGTTACTGTCTACATGCTGAATTTTATGGCCTGACTGGTACTCTCATCATGGAGGCAGTTGTGCTAAGGTTTCAGGGCCTACTAAACTCTGGGGCTAGGTCCTGTTAGTAGACCACAGTATCTTCCCTCCACTCCCTCCCTCACTCCTCTCACTCCCTCTCTTTTCTGTTATTTAGTGACATGACCAATTGCTGAGTTGCTATTCCTAATTAAATTTCTCCATTCCAAGTTTGTGGCAATCATTAAGCAATGATAGTGCTCAAGGTAACACACTACTCATATAAACTTTGAGACGATGGCCTGCCATAGTTTCATGTAATTAAAAGGTTTGCCTACCCTAGGCTAGCATTTCAAACTAAATGTCTCTGAGCTAAGTCAGAACAGCTTTCTCTGCTGGCGAGTTTTCTGCACAAGCCCAGAGTTAAAGACAATTTTTATAGGGCAGTAAAAACATGCATTAAATTAATGACAGCAAATAAGATGGTTGGAACTGAAGTTTTAAATGAACTCCTACTACTGGGATGTATTGTTTGAGAAAATAATCTATTCTTTAAAAAATTAGAGAAATAAAAAGAAAGAAAGAAAACAAGAAAGAAAGAAAGAAAGAAAGAAAGAAAGAAAGAAAGAAAGAAAGAAAGAAAGAAAGAAAGAAAGAGAGAAGAAAGTAAAAACCATTTCTGAACTAAAATATTTAAATTGTATGTACTGATAGATGATATAATGTGAATTTGGACACTTCAAGAGTCAACTACTACCCCATTATGACTTACAGTGGTGCTTCTTAAAGGACTGTTCTCAAAAGGCATTCTGACACTGAGTATTTTCAGAAGAAATGTTTGTTGTTAGTAAAGCTGTTGGTAACATAGGAGAGAAGGAAAGAAGAAGATAAAGCAAAAGTTAAGACAAGGAAGAGAGAAAGGGGAAGAAAAGGGAGCAATTGATTCCTACTGAAGCAGCTCTAAGATAGGCTTATAGCCTTCTTGATAAACATCATTCCTGGCCTCCAAGGTGCATTTGAGCTATTTATGTCTCACAGGGCATTCAAGGACATTTCTCAAGGAACAAGGAACTAAATTTCTTAAGTAACAAGAAGCAAACTTTCTCACTCAAGAGTTGACTCATCCAAGTTCACCAGTAAATCAGATGGGACAGCTGAACTTAAACAAGAAAACATTGAAGCTATGGAGTGCTCACAAAAAGGGGCCTACCATGACTATTCTCCGAAAGACCCAACAAGCAGATATTTACACCCAACCAGTGGATAGAAGCTGATGAGCCCTGTGGTTGAATTAAGGAAAAGCTGGAAGAAGCTGAAGAGGAGGGCGACCCTGTAAAAGGACCAGCAGTCTCAGTTAACCTGGATTCCTGAGATCTCTAAGACACTGGACCACCAACCAGGCAGCATACACCAGCTGATATGAGGCCCCCAACACATATAGAACAGAGGACTGCTGGGTTTGGGTCTGGGTTCAGTCAAAGAAGATGAACCTAACCCTCAAGAGACTGGAGGCCCCAGGGATTGTGGAGATCTGGTGGGGTTGGGGATGGGAGTGGGGACATCCTCATGGAGTCTGGGCAGCTGGGGTGTGGAATAATCAGATGGTGAACCAGGAGGGAGATAAAATCTGGGGTGTAAAAAAATAGTAAATAAAATAAAATACAAAACCAATGCTACTATATAAAATGGTGGGGGGGAGGAATCAAGAATGTATCTATGTAATTTAAGTACTTTTCAAAATACAACCACCTTAGGTTCTGTGTTTTAAAATACAGGAACAACTAAAATGCTTATTTCCCACAGAATGTGTAAGACCACAAGACCAAAGGTCCCTGTTCAAAGAAAAGAAAGCTTGCCAAGGCAGTGATTCTATGGATTGTCCAACACCCAATTTATGAGCACTGGTGATGAAAGCAAAGGACTCAGCTGTAACCATGTTGCCATATTTCTGGCTATTGCCTTGTTTTTAAAACAGAGTTACTAATTCATAAAATGATGTCTATGATATATATAGTTATGAAGAATTAATGAATGTGCCTGAGATGCACCAAAAATGGATCCCCCTTCTTACCATTGTCTCAGCTATCCTTTAGTGTTGTTACATTTTCTCTTTAGTATTTAGACAAAAATTGATAATAGTCGATATCAATTGATAAGTAAAGCATGATAACATAAATTTGACCCCCAAACCCATGTAAAACTAATGGATGTGGTGGCAGATATGAGTAAACCTGGCATTAGGGAAGCAAAGAAAGGAGGACCCCGAGACTCACTGGCCATCCTGCTAGCCTGATTGGTAAACCCCAAGCCAATGAAACATGTCTCAAAGAAGATAAACAGCACTCCAGAGGATGACAACCAAGGTCTTTCAGACTCTACATATATTTGCACATATGTGCACATGACACACACCAGCACACATGAATACACATGAATTAATTAGCTGATTAATTTGAAAGACAAATCAGTTACAGAGATGTGGTGTAGAACATCAGGACAATATTTACAATGTTAGAGCTTATGCTTACAAGTTAGTTAAGGGAATAGATCTTACAGTGTTTACAACAATGAAACTCCGTGGCTTTTGAAAAAGCAAACTGTAGCTGATGGAATTCTGAGCCTGGGGAAGAACTTAGGCAATGTCTCATCAGAGATCTTGCTGGCACAACTTCTAAACAAAAATGGATTCTTTGAAAAAATAAATAAATGAAGTTTCCAGTTAGTGAGTTTAAGCCCCTCTGCCAAGGATCCAGGTACACGTCAAGTAAATTTGAACCAGACAGAAATGGAAAGCAGTAGATTTAGGGAAACCCATAAATATCTAAAAGCCAGGAGAATAAAATACAAACTTATCTAATAGAAGAGCCCCTCAGGCAATACTGTGCCATTAGGTCTCCTGGCTTTCCATTGCCAAAGCTCTCAAAAGATAAAAGCTGAGTCTTCCAGCACAGTCCTGAGTTTCATCAGTGACCCAAAACGACACTTGCTTTCCACACCTGCCTGCTTTCGGCATGTAAGATTGGCTCAAATAACAGAACATATGCAACCTTGCTTGCAAAGGCTTTCAGGCACATGTAGGCATTCTAACTGTAAAGCAGTGTCAGCAGTACTTTTAGCTAACAGGCTAAAGGAGATGCAAGGTCAACCTCAGTCATTAGTTCTAGCAATAGTTTATGCCTTTAATCTTCCCTTTAATACTATCATTTCAAGCAGCCCAGTTTTATTCACAATAAAAAGTTTCTGTGTGCAATGCCCTGTTCTCCTTAAAAGGTAACTGTACTTACCTTCTCTGTGTCTCACTTTTACACTTTATGTTGGTGCACATTCTATTCTATTGATCCATGATAACTATTTACAATGCCCCATTAAAAACTCAATACATCCCCTTTATATCTCATGAGCTTTAAAATACCACATGAATGTACAGATGTTGTTAAATGTCTTCTGGGGGTTGAAATCCTCTCCTGTTAAGAAACATTAGCCTAGGATAAGGCTTGTAAATAATTTTAATGGGTAAAACAGTGTGAGAAACTTTCCAACTTGAAACATTGCTCAAGGTTTAATCATCACAGATGTAAGACAAATGCATATTTGTTTGCCATTTCATCTGTGAGGCTCATTAAGATTAGTGTCTAAGTAGATCCTATCTTTGTAAGTTCTTCAGAAATATACAGAGGAGTCTGGAAGCAGAAGCTGTCATGGACACTTATGAAATACAATATTTATAAAAAGGAAATATGAGGAATGAACTGAATTGTGAATGACAGAATGCTTTGAAAGTAGCAGGAAGCACTTCCCGTGTATTACCCCATGCAATCTTCAGGACACTCCACACCCATTTTATAGGTGAGTAACTCAGTTGGAACCTAGTGAAGAACATTTTGTTAAAGGTCACATAGCTAAAAAGAGACAAAACTTGTAATCCCACCTGCTTGTCCCACAACCTAGACTCTAAAGCACTCACCATGCGAAGAAATGTGATGTGCTCTCATGTGCATGCTTTTGTTCAAACTACATCACAACATTAAAGTAGCCAAATAAAATCTACACATAATGGAATAAAGGTCTTGGCACCTCCAAGCCTCTTTAAACTTCCTCTTTCTCCATCTAAACCCTTTGCCGTTGCCTGGTTTTCATTCAGTCACAGTTAGAATACATCTAAAGAGGTAACACAAATGAAACCTGTAGAAATGCAGAGCAACATGAAAGCAAAGGCTAAAGCTCTCCCCTGTGGTGGCAGCTGCTTGCCCAGAACTCTGGCTTAGCAGCAATCATCCCCACACAGTAGAACTATGTGTTTCTGCCCAAATAAAATTTCCATCTCTAAAATGTTTTTATGGGCTTCATAGAATAATCTGTGTAAGGTCATATTTGCATAAATCAAGTGTTCCACAGCCTGTACGGTGTCTTTACAGCAGGATTAAATCACCATTGTGGCCTGTAATTAACCCTCCAGATTGCCCTAAATGCCAGCCAGAACTTACTTAAAGAGGAGTGGCTGGAAAAGCAAGCAGGGAATTACAGGCAGCCTTACCACCATGCTAAAACTCCAGAGCTTAGAAACCAATCAGGAGAGAAGGACTTGCAAGTGTTCTTCTGTTTAGTAGCTTAGTATGAACATGAGGGAAAGTATGTGCTAGTAAAGTCTCTCTCTCTCTCTCTCTCTCTCTCTCTCTCTCTCTCTCTCTCTCTCTCTCTCTCTCTCTCTCCCTCCCTCCCTCCCTCCCTCTCTCTCTCTCTCTCCCTCCCTCCCTCCCTTCCTCCCCCTCTCTCTTGTTTCTACTCCCGCAGCTGCTTTAGGAATAAGAGAGGAAGATTCAGTCTGTGTAGCTGCAGATCTCCAAGCTGTCTTTCAAAACCTAGTGATTTCCTCTTTATCTGTAACGCCTGCTGGGATTCCCTCGTGTGATTTCATTGGAAAGAGTCTCTGGTGCTAACATACAGTTAAAATGTTGCTATCTGTAGTTATGTCCTCCTTTTTTACTTGAGGATGGTAAATTGCCCTGTAAGTTAAGGCTGGAAAATAACAAACCTGAACTGGAACTCAAAGATTTCTATTACTTATCCATTGCTCAGCCTTAAATGGGATATCTTTATCAGACCCCTCCCCTCAAGGCTCAGGCATCTATACCAAGTGTGAGCAGAAAGAGTGTAAGAGACAGGGGTAAAAGATGATTTTAAGGAAATAGTATTTTCAAGATACAACAGAACTGATACACATATCAGAGATAGGCACCAGCAGCACAGCAGCACACACAAGATCTGGACAAGCTCAAGTCTGACAAATTCACAATGCAGAGGAAGGCAACTGGGTCTTTAGCCAAAAAAGCTATCCACAGTCATAGCTGCTGGAAAATGGACAGAGACTTTTCTTCAATGGAGGGACACTTGGTATATGTATATCAACCATACTGGAGGACAGGCCCCTATGCTCAAAAGTAATTGATCAACACAAATCAGACTCCACGTTTCCATAATTTGTTGTGGCTTTTTGCCTGATTGGTTTTGTTTGTTTTAAAAAAGAAAAAGAACATGATGTTGGGTGACTAGGGAAGGATCTAAGAGGAGTTGGAGGGTGAGAAAAATATGATAAAAATACACTGCATAGAATATTCAAATTCAAAATGTGTTTTTAAAGTGAGCACTTGACACATAAGATTCATGACCTGAGTTCTATCTCTGGAAACCACAGAAATGTGTAAGGAAACAACTGAGTCCACAAGATTTTCCTCTGATTTCCATAGCCACAGCATAACATATATGCAGCTACACACACACACACACACACACACACACACACACACACACACACAGTTTAAGTAACCAAACCTATGACCTGGGGGCTCAGAGCTGGGGTACCTCTGGTGAATTACACTTACTTCAAAATTCCACACTGATGAGGTCTAAGCAGATACATTGTGGTCTGCCTTGCATGATAATGTCAGTGATTACATTGTCTTATATTCTCAACCTTATTAAGGATATGTACAGAATTTGTCTATTTATATGTCAGCCTTTCTTCAAAATAATGAGAATTTTTATCCTACTGGGAGTATGAAATTTTAATCTGTTACAACTTTGAGATCACCCATTCCAATACTTCCCATCTGCAAGTGGGGAAAAGGGAGGTCTAGAGATGTCCCATGACATGAGGCTGTCAATATCAGTCAGCCCTGAAAATCAGATCCATTGATTCCTGTGCAACCCCTGACCCAGTAAATGGTCCAGTCTGGGTTGTCTAATCAAGGGGTTTCTAGCATTATCTCAAACTATTTGGGCTAGCTTGCAGCTGTACACACACACACACACACACACACACACACACACACACACACACACACATATATATATATATATATATATATATATATATATATATATATACAAGAAACTCAGCAGCTCAAAGCACACTTACTAGATTAATGGTCTACACATTTGAAATACTACTAGGAACCTAATGCTTTGTGATACATTACCATGAGTTTTTCTGATTTCTTTCAAGGTACTTCTAACTGTGTTACTACTTTATTCTTTTATTCAATCATTTAGTATCTATCCTCTGTGAAAATACAAGTTTCATAAAAACAATGACAAATTCCATCTTACTACTATTTCTTGACTCTAAGACTACATAGATAACATACACAAAAGCCAAATGAAATAATGAGTGGATGAGTAAATAGTGAATCTCCCTACCCTGGAACTATTTCTCTTACTAAACTAGAACTGTTGTATCACATCGCTAAATTATATTTCTATCTTTCTTTAAGGACTAGGAGCTTCCTTGGAAGTAGTGCCTGTGTCTTGGAGTGTTGGCAGTACTTGGCTTATACCTTATTAATATAAAGAAGGAAATCAATTTTGGTGACATAAAAATTATTTGTTACATTAATTAAACCTAATCAGACTGTGGATATAAATCAGTGGTAAAGCCTTTGCTTATCATGCATAAAATTCTAAGTTTAATTTCAGCATCACAAAACACAATACAGACACAGACACACATAGGTGCAGATATACACACAGATCTCTCTCTCTCTCTCTCTCACACACATACACACACACACACACACACACACACACACACACACACATTGTGTGTACTACTCCAATAAGAGAAAAATGTTGTCTTTTTCATGGAGGAAGTGGTTCAATGCTACCAGGTTGCTGGCTGGACACCTCGGGAATGGTGCCATATGTAGGGCTCAGTGTTGGTCTCTGCTTTTGGCAAATCTGGCATTCAGCAGCAGCTGTAGCCAAGTCAGTTTTGGTGAGTTGTACTGATGCATAACCCTCATCTCTGCCAACATGGCCATTTTGTTCATGCTCCCATTGGGCAATGATGGGAGTGGCTGGGGAAAGAAGCTGACTATCCATCCATAAAGTCATCCTGTCCATTTTATTACTGAACTCCTTCTTGACTGAAAACACCTTTCAATGAGCATTTGCATGTGACACAAATATCTTCATACCCTTTGCCCATTTGGAAATATCTATCCACATACGTATTCCCCAGAAGTCTTTCTCACAAATTTTCCAATCATGATCTTTCCAAGTCCCTGACCATCCAGCCAATCCAATGGCTACAGATCATGAGTCAGTGAACAATCATAAATCTGGCCATTTCTTCTTCCAAACAAACTGTAATACCATGTGTACTCCCTGAGTTCTGTCCACTGTGAAGATTTTCCTTCACAGGTATCTTTCAGAGTTGTTCCAGAAAGTTGTTGTAATGCTACAGCTGTCTACTTCTGGGTTGTGATTGCATAATGTGAAGAACCATTAGTAAACCAGGTCCTAGTCTTTTCTTCCTCAGTCAAGTAATCATAGGAAATACCACATGATGCTATAGGAGCATGCTTGACAGCAAACCGAATTGTAACAAAAATAGAAACCATAGGCATTTGGGCAACTTCTTCATGTGCCTTCAGGACCTGTTCAGGCCTGATCACATATATATCACTTCTGTTTGGTAATAGATTGTTGCTGTGCACATCCTACCATATGACATGATAGGACTGATAACAGCTAGCTCCTGATGGGCAGTTCAGGTCTCATGGTAACATGGTAGCCTATTGTCAAACATGCAGTTTCCACTAAGGCCCAGTAGAATGTCAAGAACTGTCTTCAAAAGAATAGTTGTCTGCAAATAATGGTAGAGCTTGCTCCAAAATCCCAAAGGTCTGTTATGTGGTTTGCCTATAGGGTCCTGCCAAAGGCTTCAAACAACCATCCCTAACTGCCACTGACACTTCAAGTACCATCAGGTCTATTGAATCATATGATCCAAGTGGTAGAGCAGCTTGCACAGCAGCCTGAACCTGTTGAAGAGCTGTCTCCTGTTCCAGGCCCCACACAAAGTTAGCCTCTTTCTGAGTCACTTGGCGTATGGGCCTGAGTAACACACCCAAGAGAGGAATGTGCTGTCTCCAGAATCCAAATAGACCCATTAACGTTGTGCTTCTTTCTTGGTGATGGGAGGGGCCAGGTGCAATAACTTATCCTTCACCTAGGAAGGAATATCTCTGCATGCCCACATCACTGGACTCCTAAGAATTTCACAGAGGTAGACAGTCCTTGAATTTTGGTTGTATTTCTTTCCCATATCTGATACACCTATGTGTTACCAATGAGTCCAAAGTGGATTCTACCTTCTGTTCACTGGTCCAATCAGCACAACGTCATCAATATAGTTCACCAGTGTGATATTTTGTTGAAGAGACAATCAAGAGCCCTTCTAACTATGTTATAACACAAGGAAGGAGGAAAAGCTGTAAAGGTATACTGCTGGCCTTGCCAAATGAAAGCAAATTGCTTCTGGTGGTCCTTATGAACAGGTACAGAGAAAAGGGTATTTTCTAAATCAATAACTGCATACCATGTAATAGGAGATTACCAACTTCTGTCTTACATAAAGTTTCTATTGCTGTAAAGAGACAGTGTGATCAAGGCAACCCTTACAAAAGAAAACATGTAATTGGGGCTGGTTTACAATTTCAGAGTTTCAGTCCATTAATATCATGGAAGAAAGCATGGCAGAGTGCAGGCAGATAAGGAGCTAAAGGAGCTAGAGGGATTAGGGAGCTACATCTTGGTCTGAAGGTACCCAAGAGGAGAATACTTTGTTTCACACTGGACAGAGCTTGTGCACGTATATACTTTCATACATACATGTGTATGTGTATCCTCAAAAAAAAAAAAAAAATATATATATATATATATATATATATCCTCAAATCTCCTCCTCCACAGTGACAGACTTACTCTAACAAAACCATACCTATTCCAACAAGGGCACACCTAATAGTGCCACTTCCCATGAGACAAGCATATTAACACCATCACATTAATTAAATGATTAGTGGATTGACTGCTAAAAACTCCAAAAGAGTAATAATTTCTGAGGGAATAATTTTAGGAAGCTATGTGCTATCACGAAGTATAGCACTTTTAGATTCTCTGTAGTATCACATAATTAAGCTGGTTCTTACTTGTGAAACTACAAGCCTTGTTGAATATAGCCTTTTCTCTTTGAACATACATAGGCTCATTATCATTTTAAGGTGCTGCTAAATATAGCAATGATAAAGAATATAGCCAAATATACCCAAAAGATGCCCCAACATATAACAAAGACACATGCTCCACTATGTTCATAGCAACCTTATTTATAATAGCCAGAAGCTGGAAAGAACCCAGATGCCCTTCAACAGAGGAATGGATAAAGAAAATGTGGTACATCTACACAATGGAATATTACTCAGCTATCAAAAACAATGACTTCATGAAATTCATAGGCAAATGGTTGGAACTGGAAAATATCATCCTGAGTGAGGTAACCCAATCACAGAAAAACACACATGGTATGCACTCATTGATAAGTGGCTATTAGCCCAAATGCTTGAATTACCCTAGATGCACAGAACACGTGAAAATCAAAAAGGATGACCAAACTGCGAATACTTCACTCCTTTAAAAGGGGAACAAGAATACCCTTAGGAGGGAATAGGGAGACAAAGTGTAGAACAGAGGCAGAAGGAACACCCACTCAGAGCCTGCCCCACATGTGACCCATACATATACAGCCACCAAACTAGATAAGATGGATAAAGCAAAGAAGTGCAGGCTGACAGGAACCGGATGTAGATCTCTCCTGAGAGTCACAGCCAGAATACAGCAAATACAGAGGTGAATGCCAGCAGCAAACCACTGAACTGAGAATAGGATCCCCATTGAAGGAATCTTAGAAAGGACTGAAAGAGCTTGAATGGGCTCGAGACCCCATATGAACAACAATGCCAAGCAACCAGAGCTTCCAGGGACTAAGTCACTACCCAAAGACTATACATGGACTGACCCTGGACTCCAACCTCATAGGTAGCAATGAATAGCCTAGTAAGAGCACCAGTGGAAGGGGAAGTCCTTGGTCCAACCCCCAGTGATCGTGATTGTTGGGGGGAGGGTGGTAATGGGAGGAGGATGGGGAGGGGAAGGGGTTAGGGGGATGTTGGCCTGGAAACCAGGAAAGGGAATAACAACTGAAATGTAAATAAGAAATACCCAAGTTAATAAAGATGGAGAAAAAAAGAATATAGTCAAACAACAAGAAACAATGATAACTAATATTTTAAATACCTAATGTTTTCATAAGAATATGAAAAAACAATCTTCATTTGATTTTGCTACCTTCTCATTTTTCTGCTAGTTACATGGGAAAAGCATTGTGGAACAACTACTTTTATTGAGGACACAGTGCAAAGAGAAGCCATGTGAAAGCAAGCTTTCTCTAGGCACATCATGTCAAGTTCACTGACTCCTAACTTCAAAAACTAAAAGAAGACCAAAGTGCAAAGTAACTATTTATGACTGTAAGTACCACACATGCAATAAAAGTCACAGAGCTACCATTTATTGAATCTGAGAAGAGCATTCTTAGCCCCACTCAAAGCTAAGTGCCTAAGTGTAACATAGGCAATATTTTTGCCTTATCTGTACCTTGTGGAAACACTTTTGCTGAGCAGGTGACATCTTTGGAAAACACACACACACACACACACACACACACTCTCTCTCTCTCTCTCTCTCTCTCTCTCTCTCTCTCTCTCTCTCTCTCTCTCTTCCCATACCTTTACCTTTACCATTTGGCTTCATTTTAAAAATACCATAAAGCTTATTGTACAAGAAGGCAACATCACAAAGATACTTTCTCAACAGCTGTTGAAAATAAGAGAACTAATGAAACAATTCTTTGATCTTTAACCACATTCCAGGTGGAGAAAACATCATGTTGTTACTGGCAGTTGATGTGTGTAGACATAAGTTCACAAACGCCTATAAACAGTTTACAGAGGGCATAGCTAAAATACACCAGCATAGGGAGGTAAGACCCACCTTAAGGAAGCAAGTTACTAGTCAGGTTAGGTGATCATTAAGATTTTATATCCTAGACCCTCTTCCTGTCCCTTTTCTTTTTTTCTTCCTAATCTGCTGAGAAGTGAGATACCAGTTGTTCTTGTGCTTCTTCAGCTGAAAAGTCATCTTGTGCCATAGTTTTCTTTCCAATATGAACTGTATCTCTTCATGATATGAGCCAAAAGTAAGCCTCTCATCCCTTAAGTTGCTATTTGTCAAATATTTGGTCACAATCACAAGAAAGTAATAGCTATATAGCAGAGCACTGCCTCCTTCAAGTTCATGTCCCCCAAGACAGGAAGTCCTCTCAATAAGACCCACTTCTTAAAGTTTCTACCACCTTCCCTTAGACCTAAACAGGAGGTGAGCCATCAGTTCATGGGTCTTTAAATGCCATTTCAAATCCAAGCTATAGCAGATACTCTTACTAAGTTTTGAACCCAAATTTAGTCTAGTAAACACATGATTAGAGCTATGAGAGGGAGTTGCCTGCTCAAGCACTCCTCCTTCACCTAGCAAAATACTAAATGATATTTAAAACACAAATGAAAGAGTAAGAAAGACATAAAGGGCAGTAATCAATCTACTTCACAGTCACACAGTTTCAGTCATTCCCAGGACTCCAGGGCTTCTTGTAAGGATCTGCAAAGAACACAGCCTCATTCACATAGAGGGTCATGCAAGCATCATGTAGCACCGGTGTGCTTATAATCACATTTGGGAAATTTTGCTAAAATATTTAAAGTCCTATGTCACCATCTTGGGACAAGTGAAAATTTGAAATGTTATTAAAATGCCCTATTTTTACCCTTAACTCAGAGAGGCCTTTGTAAATTCAGGACCTAGAAAACAAGCACTACATAATATATATTCTTTGTATTACATAAAAGTCAAAATGACAGTGAAATACAAGTATATTGGGACCTACAACCTACATGATTGAGTTCAGCTTGCATTTTAATGAAATTTATTACCTGTAAGCTACACACAGAATATTATAACTGTACTTGGTAATGAAACAGTGTCAAACATAGTTGTTTTATATGCTTAACATGATATATTTCTTAATATATTTGCTTGCATTCACATATCAAAATAATCCCTCTTACCTTCTTAGTTTAGACAAATTCCTTTTCTGGTAAATCTAGTCACTTAAGTCATTGCTATTACCTAAATCAGTCAGTTTACAGGCCTGTAAGTTGAAAAGAAAACTGTTGTCAAGTGTTTATGTACTTTGATATGAAGCAAAAGAAATGGAGTCACCTTTGAGTCAGAGGCTGCCAGTTTAGTGTGATGTATAAATTTCAAGTTATTGATTTTAAATTTAGCCACCTACATTCCCCTAGTAACCCACAACATAAGAAGTGACATCTGACAGCCAGGGGCAAAACCAAAGAAACAAAACAGTACAGCAATCTTATGTCCTTGATTGGGGTGAATGGACTGAGGCACCTCCACTGCCTCAAAGGCACAGATACATCAAAACATGTCAATCCAGTGTCTAATCCTCAAACAAGATCTCTGAGTCATCAGAAGGAGGCAAGCCTCTTCTACCAATCTCTACCTAACACACCACTATATTCAAGGTCCTGTCTTTAGTTAATTTGTTTGCTGCTGTGAAAAATTCCTCCCCTGGGGAAAATGTAAACAACATCTACCCTGAAGGTCTTAATCACAAACAAAAGTTTATTAAAGAGAAGAAACATGCATGACCCCAAAGCACCTGGAACGTATCCACCCAACATGGGTGATGGCTTCCTTTTAACTGTATGAATGGAACACACACACACACACACACACACACACACACACACACACACACACTTTGACCATCTTACATGCTCTAGTCCCTTCCAATGACCTTCCCAGAAGTTCATGTTTAATTAAAGCACAGTTGAATACAAATACCTGGGAAGACTGGATTGGCTGGTTTCAGGTGAGGCTCTATTTACTCTCACCATTCCATCCTTCTATGGAGGAATGTCAACAGTTATATAGGCCAAACAAATTGTAACTGAGGCTTGCAAACGGAATAGCTGATTTAATGAAGATCATGGTTACTTTGCTCAAAGTTGCTCAAATTGTCCTACAATGTCAATACTAAAATCAGAATATTCATCACAAACATCATTTACACATCTAGAAGCTGGGCCATGGTTAACAGCAAATTAAAGATTAAAATGGACTTGGGTCCTAGTTTATAATACATGACTGCTATGTGAAACATAAGGAGAGTTTGAGAACTTGAAATAAAATCTGTAACCTCATACTTTGCAGATAAAAATCAATGATAGAGAGAAAGACCAATTGGATTGCTCAAAGTCACAATTCGAAGATGGGTAACATCAAAATAAAAATGTAGTTCTCAAGACTCTAGAATTATATTTTTTTTTATTATTAACTTGAGTATTTCTTATATACATTTCGAGTGTTATTCCCTTTCCCAGTTTCCGGGCAAACATCCCCCTCCCCCCTCCCCTTCCTTATGGGTGTTCCCCTCCCAGCCCTCCCCCCATTGCCGCCCTCCCCCCAACAGTCTAGTTCACTGGGGGTTCAGTCTTAGCAGGACCCAGGGCTTCCCCTTCCACTGGTGCTCTTACTAGGATATTCATTGCTACCTATGAGGTCAGAGTCCAGGGTCAGTCCATGTATAGTCTTTAGGTAGTGGCTTAGTCCCTGGAAGCTCTGGTTGCTTGGCATTGTTGTACATATGGGGTCTCGAGCCCCTTCAAGCTCTTCCAGTTCTTTCTCTGATTCCTTCAACGGGGGTCCTATTCTCAGTGAATTATATTCTTAATATCAACAACACTGTCTTTTCTAAGATAGTTGAATAGGACATACAGACTTCATTCTAAGAACTTTCGTTCACTTTCTAGTTCACAATGGACCTGCCATATAAGGCCCAGAGTGCCTGATCTAAAGAAAAGGAAAATGGAACCGCCTGGTCAGGTGGGCACTCCTGAGGCTGCAGAGCGGAAGAGACCACCAACACTGCTCACCCCTGCCCACATCCCTGGCCCAAGAGGAAACTGTATAAGGCCTCTGGGCTCCCGTGGGGGAGGGCCCAGGAGCGGCAGGACCCCGCCGGACCCTGAAGGAAACAGACCGGATAAACAGTTCTCTGCACCCAAATCCCGTGGGAGGGAGAGCTAAACCTTCAGAGAGGCGGACAAGCCTGGGAAACCAGAAGAGACTGCTCCCTGCACACACATCTCGGATGCCAGAGGAAAAAGCCAAAGACCATCTGGAACCCTGGTGCACTGAAGCTCCCGGAAGGGGCGGCACAGGTCTTCCTGGTTGCTGCCGCTGCAGAGAGCCCGTGGGCAGCACCCCACGAGCGAACTTGAGCCTCGGGACCACAGGTAAGACCAACTTTTCTGCTGCAAGAAAGCTGCCTGGTGAACTCAAGACACAGGCCCACAGGAACAGCTGAAGACCTGTAGAGAGGAAAAACCACACGCCCGAAAGCAGAACACTCTGTCCCCATAACTGACTGAAAGAGAGGAAAACAGGTCTATAGCACTCCTGACACACAGGCTTATAGGACAGTCTAGCCACTGTCAGAAACAGCAGAACAAAGTAACACTAGAGATAATCTGATGGCGAGAGGCAAGCGCAGGAACCCAAGCAACAGAAACCAAGACTACATGCCATCATCGGAGCCCAATTCTCCCACCAAAACAAACATGGAATATCCAAACACACCAGAAAAGCAAGATCTAGTTTCAAAATCATATTTGATCATGATGCTGGAGGACTTCAAGAAAGACATGAACACACTTAGGGAAGCACAGGAAAACATTAATAAACAAGTAAAAGCCTACAGAGAGGAATCGCAAAAATCCCTGAAAGAATTCCAGGAAAACACAATCAAACAGTTGAAGGAATTAAAAATGGAAATAGAAGCAATCAAGAAAGAACACATGGAAACAACCCTGGATATTGAAAACCAAAAGAAGAGACAAGGAGCTGTAGATACAAGCTTCACCAACAGAATACAAGAGATGGAAGAGAGAATCTCAGGAGCAGAAGATTCCATAGAAATCATTGACTCAACTGTCAAAGATAATGTAAAGCGGAAAAAGCTACTGGTCCAAAACATACAGGAAATCCAGGACTCAATGAGAAGATCAAACCTAAGGATAATAGGTATAGAAGAGAGTGAAGACTCCCAGCTCAAAGGACCAGTAAATATCTTCAACAAAATCATAGAAGAAAACTTCCCTAACCTAAAAAAAGAGATACCCATAGACATACAAGAAGCCTACAGAACTCCAAATAGATTGGACCAGAAAAGAAACACCTCCCGTCACATAATTGTCAAAACACCAAACGCACAAAATAAAGAAAGAATATTAAAAGCAGTAAGGGAAAAAGGTCAAGTAACATATAAAGGGAGACCTATCAGAATCACACCAGACTTCTCGCCAGAAACTATGAAGGCCAGAAGATCCTGGACTGATGTCATACAGACACTAAGAGAACACAAATGCCAGCCCAGGTTACTGTATCCAGCAAAACTCTCAATTAACATTGATGGAGAAACCAAGATATTCCATGACAAAACCAAATTTACACAATATCTTTCTACAAATCCAGCACTACAAAGGATAATAAATGGTAAAGCCCAACATAAGGAGGCAAGCTATACCCTAGAAGAAGCAAGAAACTAATCGTCTTGGCAACAAAACAAAGAGAATGAAAGCACACAAACATAACCTCACATCCAAATATGAATATAACGGGAAGCAATAATCACTATTCCTTAATATCTCTCAATATCAATGGCCTCAACTCCGCAATAAAAAGACATAGATTAACAAACTGGATACGCAACGAGGACCCTGCATTCTGCTGCCTACAGGAAACACACCTCAGAGACAAAGACAGACACTACCTCAGAGTGAAAGGCTGGAAAACAACTTTCCAAGCAAATGGTCAGAAGAAGCAAGCTGGAGTAGCCATTCTAATATCAAATAAAATCAATTTCCAACTAAAAGTCATCAAAAAAGATAAGGAAGGACACTTCATATTCATCAAAGGAAAAATCAACCAAGATGAACTCTCAATCCTAAATATCTATGCCCCAAATACAAGGGCACCTACATACGTAAAAGAAACCTTACTAAAGCTCAAAACACACATTGCACCTCACACAATAATAGTGGGAGATTTCAACACCCCACTCTCATCAATGGACAGATCATGGAAACAGAAATTAAACAGTGATGTCGACAGACTAAGAGAAGTCATGAGCCAAATGGACTTAACGGATATTTATAGAACAGTCTATCCTAAAGCAAAAGGATATACCTTCTTCTCAGCTCCTCATGGTACTTTCTCCAAAATTGACCATATAATTGGTCAAAAAACGGGCCTCAACAGGTACAGAAAGATAGAAATAATCCCATGCGTGCTATCGGACCACCACGGCCTAAAACTGGTCTTCAATAACAATAAGGGAAGAATGCCCACATATACGTGGAAATTGAACAATGCTCTACTCAATGATAACCTGGTCAAGGAAGAAATAAAGAAAGAAATTAAAAACTTTTTAGAATTTAATGAAAATGAAGATACAACATACTCAAACTTATGGGACACAATGAAAGCTGTGCTAAGAGGAAAACTCATAGCGCTGAGTGCCTGCAGAAAGAAACAGGAAAGAGCATATGTCAGCAGCTTGACAGCACACCTAAAAGCTCTAGAACAAAAAGAAGCAAATACACCCAGGAGGAGTAGAAGGCAGGAAATAATCAAACTCAGAGCGGAAATCAACCAAGTAGAAACAAAAAGGACCATAGAAAGAATCAACAGAACCAAAAGTTGGTTCTTTGAGAAAATCAACAAGATAGATAAACCCTTAGCCAGACTAACGAGAGGACACAGAGAGTGTGTCCAAATTAACAAAATCAGAAATGAAAAGGGAGACATAACTACAGATTCGGAGGAAATTCAAAAAATCATCAGATCTTACTATAAAAACCTATATTCAACAAAATTTGAAAATCTTCAGGAAATGGACAATTTCCTAGACAGATACCAGGTATCGAAGTTAAATCAGGAACAGATAAACCAGTTAAACAACCCCATAACTCCTAAGGAAATAGAAGCAGTCATTAAAGGTCTCCCAACCAAAAAGAGCCCAGGTCCAGACGGGTTTAGTGCAGAATTCTATCAAACCTTCATAGAAGACCTCATACCAATATTATCCAAACTATTCCACAAAATTGAAACAGATGGAGCCCTACCGAATTCCTTCTACGAAGCCACAATTACTCTTATACCTAAACCACACAAAGACACAACAAAGAAAGAGAACTTCAGACCAATTTCCCTTATGAATATCGACGCAAAAATACTCAATAAAATTCTGGCAAACCGAATTCAAGAGCACATCAAAACAATCATCCATCATGATCAAGTAGGCTTCATCCCAGGCATGCAGGGATGGTTTAATATACGGAAAACCATCAACGTGATCCATTATATAAACAAACTGAAAGAACAGAACCACATGATCATTTCATTAGATGCTGAGAAAGCATTTGACAAAATTCAACACCCCTTCATGATAAAAGTCCTGGAAAGAATAGGAATTCAAGGCCCATACCTAAACATAGTAAAAGCCATATACAGCAAACCAGTTGCTAACATTAAACTAAATGGAGAGAAACTTGAAGCAATCCCACTAAAATCAGGGACTAGACAAGGCTGCCCACTCTCTCCCTACTTATTCAATATAGTTCTTGAAGTTCTAGCCAGAGCAATCAGACAACAAAAGGAGATCAAAGGGATACAGATCGGAAAAGAAGAGGTCAAAATATCACTATTTGCAGATGACATGATAGTATATTTAAGTGATCCCAAAAGTTCCACCAGAGAACTACTAAAGCTGATAAACAACTTCAGCAAAGTGGCTGGGTATAAAATTAACTCAAATAAATCAGTTGCCTTCCTCTATACAAAAGAGAAACAAGCCGAGAAAGAAATTAGGGAAACGACACCCTTCATAATAGACCCAAATAATATAAAGTACCTCGGTGTGACTTTAACCAAGCACGTAAAAGATCTGTACAATAAGAACTTCAAGACACTGAGGAAAGAAATTGAAGAAGACCTCAGAAGATGGAAAGATCTCCCATGCTCATGGATTGGCAGGATTAATATAGTAAAAATGGCCATTTTACCAAAAGCAATCTACAGATTCAATGCAATCCCCATCAAAATACCAATCCAATTCTTCAAAGAGTTAGACAGAACAATTTGCAAATTCATCTGGAATAACAAAAAACCCAGGATAGCTAAAGCTATCCTCAACAATAAAAGGACTTCAGGGGGAATCACTATCCCTGAACTCAAGCAGTATTACAGAGCAATAGTGATAAAAACTGCATGGTATTGGTACAGAGACAGACAGATAGACCAATGGAATAGAATTGAAGACCCAGAAATGAACCCACACACCTATGGTCACTTGATTTTTGACAAAGGAGCCAAAACCATCAAATGGAAAAAAGATAGCATTTTCAGCAAATGGTGCTGGTTCAACTGGAGGGCAACATGTAGAAGAATGCAGATCGATCCATGCTTATCACCCTGTACAAAGCTTAAGTCCAAGTGGATCAAGGACCTCCACATCAAACCAGACACACTCAAACTAATAGAAGAAAAACTAGGGAAGCATCTGGAACACATGGGCACTGGAAAAAATTTCCTGAACAAAACACCAATGGCTTATGCTCTAAGATCAAGAATCGACAAATGGGATCTCATAAAACTGCAAAGCTTCTGTAAGGCAAAGGACACGGTGGTTAGGACAAAACGGCAACCAACAGATTGGGAAAAGATCTTTACCAATCCTACAACAGATAGAGGCCTTATATCCAAAATATACAAAGAACTCAAGAAGTTAGACCGCAGGGAAACAAATAACCCTATTAAAAAATGGGGTTCAGAGCTAAACAAAGAATTCACAGCTGAGGAATGCCGAATGGCTGAGAAACACCTAAAGAAATGTTCAACATCTTTAGTCATAAGGGAAATGCAAATCAAAACAACCCTGAGATTTCACCTCACACCAGTGCGATTGGCTAAGATCAAAAACTCAGGTGACAGCAGATGCTGGCGAGGATGTGGAGAAAGAGGAACACTCCTCCATTGTTGGTGGGATTGCAGACTGGTAAAACCATTCTGGAAATCAGTCTGGAGGTTCCTCAGAAAATTGGACATTGAACTGCCTGAGGATCCAGCTATACCTCTCTTGGGCATATACCCAAAAGATGCCTCAACATATAAATGAGACACGTGCTCCACTATGTTCATCGCAGCCTTATTTATAATAGCCAGAAAATGGAAAGAACCCAGATGCCCTTCAACAGAGGAATGGATACAGAAAATGTGGTACATCTACACAATGGAATATTACTCAGCTATCAAAAACAACGAGTTTATGAAATTCGTAGGCAAATGGTTGGAACTGGAAAATATCATCCTGAGTGAGCTAACCCAATCACAGAAAGACATACATGGTATGCACTCATTGATAAGTGGCTATTAGCCCAAATGCTTGAATCACCCTAGATCCCTAGAACAAACGAAACTCAAGACGGATGATCAAAATGTGAATGCTTCACTCCTTCTTTAAATGAGGAAAAAGAATACCCTTGGCAGGGAAGGGAGAGGCAAAGATTAAAACAGAGACTGAACGAACACCCATTCAGAGCCTGCCCCACATGTGGCCCATACATATACAGCCACCCAATTAGACAAGATGGATGAAGCAAAGAAGTGCAGACCGACAGGAGCCGGATGTAGATCGCTTCTGAGAGACACAGCCAGAATACAGCAAATATAGAGGCGAATGCCAGCAGCAAACCACTGAACTGAGAATAGGTCCCCTATTGAAGGAATCAGAGAAAGAACTGGAAGAGCTTGAAGGGACTCGAGACCCCAAAAGTACAACAATGCCAAGCAACCAGAGCTTCCAGGGACTAAGCCACTACCTAAAGACTATACATGGACTGACCCTGGACTCTGACCCCATAGGTAGCAATGAATATCCTAGTAAGAGCACCAGTGGAAGGGGAAGCCCTGGGTCCTGCTAAGACTGAACCCCCAGTGAACTAGTCTATGGGGGGAGGGCGGCAATGGGGGGAGGGTTGGGAGGGGAACACCCATAAGGAAGGGGAGGGGGGAGGGGGATGTTTGCCCGGAAACCGGGAAAGGGAATAACACTCGAAATGTATATAAGAAATACTCAAGTTAATAAAAAAAAAAAAAAAAAAAAAAAAGAAAAGGAAAATGAGATGATTGATTACATTCTTTTACTCTAGCCAAGTAAAACTTTGACCACTGAAGTGGAAACATTTTAGAATTTATTTATTTATTTATTTATTTATTTATTTATTTATTTATTTATTTATTTATTTTACCTATTCACTTTACACACCCCTCACTGCTTCCTCCCAGTATCCCCCTCCCACAATCCTCCCCCCTTCCCCCGACCCCAACCCCTTCTCCTTTGAGTGGGTGGAGGTACTCCTGGGTATCCTCTAAACCTGGCACTTCAAGTCTCTGGAAGGATAGGCACTTTCTCTGCCACTGAGACCAGACTAGCAGCACAGCAAGAAAAGCATATCCCACATACAAGCAACAGCTTTTGGGACAGCACCCAGTCCAAGTGTTCGGGACCCACATGAAGACCAAACTGCACATCTGCTACATATGTGGTGGGAGGCCTACGTTCAGCCCATGTTCTTTGGTTGGTGGTTCAGTCTCTAAAAGCTGCAAGGGGCCAGGCTCCTTGATTCTGTTGGTTGTACTGTGGCGTTCCTATCCTTCCTCCTATTCTTCCGTAAGAGTCCCCAAGCTCCAATCCACTATTCGGCTGTAGGTGTGTGCCACTGTCTGAGTCAGTTTGTGGGTCAGGCCTCTCAGATGACAGCCATGCTAGACTCTTGTCTGCAAGCATAACAGAGTATCATAAATAGTGTCAGGGACTGGTACTTGCCCATAGATTGGTCTCGAATTGGGCTGCTTATTGGTTGACCCATCCCTCTCTGCTCTATTCCCAATCCCTGCATTTCTTGTATACAGGATAGGTTTTGGGTCGAAAGTTTTGTGGATGGGTTGGTGTCCTTTTTGTTCCACCAGGGTTCCTGCCTGGCCACAGAAGGCAGCCTCCCCAGGTTCCATAGTCCAAATGCTGTGAGTCACAGCTAAGGGCACCCCTATTGATTCTTGGGTACTTCCCCTATCCTAGGTCTCTGTCTCTTCCTGGAGATGCCATCTACTACCTCCTGTCCCCAGCTATCAATTGCAGATTTCCATTCATTCCCATGGCCATCCAGCCATACCCCTGCCCCTACCCCTCTCCAACCCTGAACTCCCTTACTCCCACCCCCATTCCCTCTCCAACCCAGTTCCCTCCCTCCATCTGCTTTCCATGACCATTTCAGACTAGGCAATCTTCCACTCTATATGTGCAGGGGGGCCTCAGACCAGCCCGTGTATGCTGCCTGGTTGGTGGCTTAGTCTTTGGGAACTCCCAGGGATTTGGGTTAGTTGAGACTGCTGATCTTCTTATGGGGTTGCCATCCCCTTTAGCTCCTTCAATCCTTCCCCAAATTCCTACATAGGGGTCCCAGACTTCAGTCCAATGGTTAGGTATAAACGTCTGTGTCTGTCTCAGAGGGCTGCTCATTGGGCATCTCGGAGGGCAGCCATGCTAGACTCCTGTCTCTAAGTACACCCTAGCATCTACTATTACTATACTGTCAGGCCTTGGAGCCTCCCCTTGAGATGGGTCTCAATTTGGGCCAGTTGCTAGACCTCCTTTCCCTCAGTCTCTTCTCCATTTTTGTCCCTGCACTTTTAAACAGGAATAATTCTGGGTCAGAAATTTTGACTGTGAGTTGGTAACGCCGTTTCTCCACTTAGAACCCTGTCTGTCTCCTGGAGGTGAACTCTTTCTTAAGTGCTTCTCAGCTATTCGAGACTCCTTTGTTGAGAATTCTCAGTTTAGCCCTGTGCTCTAGTTTCTTAATTGCGTTATTTGGATTATTAGTGTTTAACTTCTTGAGTTTTTAATAAATGTTGGATATTAGCTCTCTGTTGGATGTAGGGTTGGTGAAGATCATTTCCCAATCTGTAGGCTGCCATTTTGCCTTATTGAGTGCCCTTTACATACTGAAGCTTTGCAGTTTCATGAGGCCCCATTTATCAATTGTTGATCTTACAGTTTGAGCCACTGGCTCAGGAAATTGTCTCCTATACCAATACTTTCAAGGGTATTTCTCACTTTGTCTTCCATGAGATTTAGTGTATCAGGTTCTGTGTTGAGGTCCTTGATCCACTTGGACTTGAGTTTTGTATAGGGTGATAAATATGAATTTATTTTCATTCTTTTAAATGTAGATATCCAGTTAAACTGGCACCATTTGTTGAAGATGCTTTCTTTTTTTCCAATGCATGGTTTTGTTTCTTTATCAAAAATCAAGTGTACATAGGTTTATTTCTGGGTCTTCAATTCAATACCATTGATCAACATGTCTGAGTCTGTACCAATATTACTATTTTTCTGTAGAAGAACTTGAAGTTAGAGATGATGATTCTTCCTGAAGTTCCTTTATTATTCGGGATTGTTTTGATTATCCTGGGTTTATTACTTTTCCATATGAAGCTGAGAATTGTCCTTTCAAGTTCTATTAAAAATTGCATTAGAATTTTGATGGGGATTACATTGAATCTGTAGGTTGCTTTTGGTAAGATGTCCATTTTCACTATATTAATCCTGCTATCCATGAGCATGGGAGATACTTCCATCCTGTGATATCTTCTTCACTTTCCTTCTTCTAGGATTTGAAGTTCTTGTCACTCCAATTTTCATTTGCTTGGTTAGGATTACACCAATATATTTTACATTATTCATGGCTATTACAAAAGGTGTTGTTTCCCTAATCGCTTTCTTGGCCAGTTTATCATTTGTATAAAGGAGGGCTACTGATTTCTTTTAGTTAAATTTGTATCCACTCACTTTGCTAAAGCTGCTTATCAGCTGTAGGAGTTCTCTGGTAGAATTTTGGGGGTCTATTATATATACTATTATATCATCTGCAAATATCAATACTATGACATCTTCTTTTCCAATTTGTATTCCCTTGATCTCCTTTAGTTGTCTTATTGCTTTGGCTAGAAGATCAAGTTCTATACTGAACAGATAAAGAGAAAGTCAGCAACCTTGTCTCTGATTTTAGTGGATTTGCTTCAAGTTTCTCTCCATTTAGTTTTATGTTGGCTACTGGTTTGCTGCATATTTTATTGATTATATTTAGGTATGTTCCCTGTGTCCATGATTTATTTGTTTTCTCTTCAAAGACCTCAACCTGTTTGATTGTGTTTACATGTCTTTCATTAAGAGATTTGTCCATTTCCTCTCTAAAGGCTGCTAGCATCTTTATAAGATTGGGTGTAGGGTCATTTTCTTGATCTTCAGTTGTGTTATAATATCCAGGGCTTGCTGTAGAATGGTAGCTACTCTTTGAAGGTGGCATATTTCCCTGGCTTTTGTTGGTTGTGTTCTTTCAAGAACCTTTAACCACCTGGATGGCTTTGGTCCCTGGATGTTTCTGTTGTAGTAGATATTGGGACAGGGGTTCACTTTGATGGTACTGGTATGGCAGGCCTCTGATTGGTATTCTTGGGTTGTATGGTTCTGAATCTGTAGGTCTATATGGTTCAGAATCTGTGGGTTTGTATGGTTCAGGAATCATAGATTCGATGCAGATGGGCAAAAAGATGGCAGGAAAATGGATTTCTGCCTTGGATAGTAGGCTGCTTATATCAGCTTGCTTTGCTCCAGAGGACTCAGCAAACTGGGAAGATGGGTGGGAAAAGAGAAGCTTACCTGTATTGTTCAGGCTCAGCAGGTCTGATGAAGATAGGAGGGAAGGTGGCAGAGGAATGGAGGTACCCCTAGGATAGAAGCCAGCTCAGGGCAGCTTGGCTTGCTTCACAGGATTCAGCAAGCCGAGAAGATGGGTGGGAGAAGGTGGAAATGGGCATTCTAAGCAACTGTTTCCATGTGTTTCAGTCTGAGAAATGTAATGAAGGAAAATTATATCCTACTTCGGTCAGTTGGAACAGGATATCAAAAGGAATGAAAGACAAGCTAATGCACATCAATCTTTCATCCTATAAAATATTTATTAAAACCCTACTATGTGTGAGAAGTCCTCCTGAATTCAAGTATGCTAAATTCTTAATGTATAGGACTCCATCTTGAAAAGATGATTTCAAGTCTTCTCACCATGCCTGTGAAATTTAATAATTGGAAGGCTAACATCAAACCTCATTTATTGCTGCTTTAAATGAAATAGATCACAGTTAATAAAAACCCTCAAAATTAAAGTAACCTGGCATTCTTAACTGGCGGTTAAAATGATTTTCTTGTTTCTATAAAAGGTGAAACCAAATGCTAGAGAATTTTTTGTCACATACAAGATAAATGAGCAGTTTTGCTCAGCAGAAAATCATTCTGCTATGTATTGAATGATCAGCTTCAGTATCAAAATCTCATTCTTTCAGTGTCAAGGTCCTTGATACCAATTAGCTGAAGACACCTGAGCTCAGGAGCTTCCTTGAAAATACACAGGCTCCCTTTTTCTTCTCCCCTTTTGTCCCATATGCCAAGGGTAGAAATGGACTTAGCATCCAGTTTAATCAAGGTCATATTCAGAACCTACATTACATAAAAAAAAAAAACCTAAGCTTCATGCTACTCCCTTTGCCCACATTTAAAGCTGCTAGAGAAAACACAGAAGCAGGGAAAGGGATAGGGAAGAATATGAATGGCTCAAATTAACATAGAGCAAAATTCATCTTATTATACCAGACAATTCCTAGTCTAAGTGGAAAAAAATAATATGAGCTCTAGAATGTAACTGCCACTCATTTTCATGGAGCAAGGAAAGAAGGAAATAGTAGCCTAAGTAAATGCAATAGTTTTCAATACCTGCAGGTTCAGCTATTTGGAACACCTTTTCTCAAGAGTCTTAACTGAATGTTTCTACTTCCTTGTGTAGAAAAGCAGTGTAGACTGTAGGAGTAACATGCCTAATGAAAAAGAAGAAAATGATTACAGGCGACAAAAAGTAAAAAGAAAAATAGGTAGAAAGAAAAGAAGAGATAGATTAAGTATGTAGTAGAAAAATAGTTAAATTAGAGGAAAAACATGAATAGTAGGAAGATGATACAAATAGGTGATTAGTAGATAGATAGATAGATAGATAGATAGATAGATAGATAGATAGATGATATATAGGTAGATAGATGATAAATAGAAGATAGATGCATAGATAGATACTTAAATATAGAGAGATAAATAATAAAGAGAAGTGGCATGATATTGAGTGTGTATGTAGGTGAGGAGGATCTAGGTGAAGTCTTAAGTAGGGAGAAAACATAATTGAAAAATATTACAATAAAAATTAATTAAAATATATAAAGAAAATTAAGTCAAGAAAAACAAGCAATGGTCCTCTAAACCACAACAAGTGAGAGGCACACTTGAATCCAATATTTCCTCTTACCTCAACTCTTCATATTCTCCATGTTTCCCATACTCCATCTTCTTGACATTTTGTTTAATATCAATTACACAGAAATTGTCTAGGATAGGTCAAAGCTGCAGACTCTTGTTGAAAGGTTAAGGATCTGAAATTCAGCTGTTCAACATCTTGAATGCTGTTCATACTTTGAGACTAAAGACCACACTTCAGCTGTCAACAGCACCATAATTTGTTCCACTGCTAAAGCACATTAAACTCTATTAGACCTAAAAGAACATTTATCATTGTTCTCTGGACATTAAGAACATTTTAGAGAGGCTGAAAAGGCGACTTACAGATAAGAATACTTGCTGCTCTTTCATAGGATATATGTTCAATTAGCAGCATGTACATGGTGGCTCAAAACTATCTGTAATTCAAATTCTAAGCAATTCAAAACTCTCTTCTGGCCTCCATGACATGCATGTGGTACACAGACATTCATGCAGGCAAAACACTCATACACATAAAATAATCATTTTTTTTTTTGGTTCTTTTTTTCGGAGCTGGGGACCGAACCCAGGGCCTTGCGCTTCCTAGGTAAGCGCTCTACCACTGAGCTAAATCCTCAGCCCCAAAATAATCATTTTTAAAGAAACATTTTACATAAATAATAAAAATGAATATGACCTGGACACAGAAGGTTTTGGCTATGTATATGTTTCTAAGGACAGGATTTCTATAAGCAATAAAACACACTTTGTCATCCTTCAAATTACCAACATGCAACTTTGTTACTCAAAGCAAGAACAGACAAGAATTCACACCATCTTGATGCAATTTAAATATATATTTACTTCTTATTTATGATCTTTCATCCATTTAACTTTCTCTGAGAGATTATTTAGGTCACTTTTAATGTGTTTATTGTTTCTAAGGCATCTGCTCATTATAAAAATATTCACAGCACATAGAATCTTGCTTCAGCATTGCACTGTTTTCATACTGGTAGACCCTGAAATCGGTATACAGATATTGTTAATGTAGTATTATGTGGAAAGTTGATTGATTAATAAATACATAGGCCAGGAAGCCTAATTTAGCTCTTAATTCCCCTTTCATTTCACAGAAACAGGAAAATTAATCTAGAAGTACTGATTGATTGAGGTTTTAGTCATGTCTAGACAGTAATGGAAAATGACCATGAGACTGGAACTTTGCAAACTGCATCATTTGCAAAATAAACCTGATCAAGAAATTTCATCATGCAATGATTGATGGTCAGAAATGAACAGCTGCAAGGAATCAAGAAGGAGAAGAATGTATAATAATTATCAGAATAGCTCCTTACCATGCAGGATGGACTGAACAAAAAGAATTGGTGGGTATTTTCAGCTTAGAGGTATACACAAATAAAAGAAAATAGTGTCAACATGTTAGAAATTGACATTATAGCACTCCAGTAGACTAATAGACCATAGTGCAATTGGTGTATTGGATTCTTAAGAATGTGAGCCTATAAATGTGACTTAGCTTTTGTGGAATTACATCCCCACACACATTGTATGATAAGAACCAATTTAGACTCTCACTATGATTAAGGTCACATTTATAGCCAGATGTCCTATATCTAGACTTGGATGGTGTGTGTGTGTGTGTGTGTGTGTGTGTGTGTGTGTGTGTGTGTGTGTGGCATTTCTAAAATCAGGCACAAATAATCACTCTAGTCTTTTTGAAGACTAACAATTAAACCGAGTAAGACAATATTGGACAAATTGGACCCATATCTCCTTCCCATGAATAAGTATGTTTCTCCTTTTTGGCTCATGGATATACAAGGACAAGCAAGGTCAAGTCCCATGCTGTCAGCTTCAGAAAGCCAGCATGGGAATTTTTAAATTATTATTCTTTAATCTTTTTATATAGTCCAGTCATTATCCCCCTCCCTGTCCACCCTCTGACTGTTCCTCATCATGCCATACCTCCTCCCCACAACCTTTGTCTCCAAGAGAATGCCCTTACCCTACCATCCCTATCCTACAATACCCACCCCATTCCCTTGGGCCTCAAGTCTCTCAAGGTTTAGGTGTGTCTTCTCTCACTGAGGCCAGACCAGGCAGTCCTTTGCTGCATATTTGTTGGGGTCCTCATATCAGCTGCTGTATGCAGCATGGTTAGTGGCTCAGTGTCTGAGAGATCTCTAGGGTCCAGGTTAGTTGAGACTACTGGTCTTCCTATAGGGTCACTCTCCTCCTCAGCTTCTTCCACCTTCTCCCTAATTCAACCACTCGGGTCCCCAGCTTCTGTTCATTGGTTGGGTGTAAGCATGTGACTCTTTCAGCTACTTGTTGGGCCTCTTGAAAGGGAGCCACTGCATGGGAATTTTAATGGCTAATTTTATGACAAGTTGAGACAGGCTACAGTCATCTGAGAGGAGAGAACCCCAACTGATAAAATGCTTCCATAGGATTGGGCTATAAGCAAACCTGTAAAATATTTTCTTAACTACTGATTAATGTGAAAGGGCCCAGCCCAGTGTGGGTACTATATTCTCTGGACTGGTGCTCTTGGGTTCCAGAAGAAATCACACTGGGCAAACCATGAGAAACAAGACATTAAGAAGCACTCCTCCACCCAGCTAGACCTCTCTTGGGCATATACCCAAAAGATGCCCCAACATGTAACAAAGACACGTGCTCCACTATGTTCATAGCAGCCTTATTTATAATAGCCAGAAGCTGGAAAGAACCCGGATGCCCTTCAGCAGAGGAATGGATACAGAAAATGTGGTACACCTACACAATGGAATATTACTCAGCTATCAAAAACAATGACTTTATGAAATTCATAGGCAAATGGATGGAACTGGAAAATATCCTCCTGAGTGAGGTAACCCAATCAAGAAAAACACACATGGTATGCACTCATTGATAAGTGGATATTAACCCAAATGCTTGAATTACCCTAGATGCACAGAACACATGAAACTCAAGAAGGATGACCAAAATGTGAATGCTTCACTCCTTCTTTAAAAGGGGGAACAAGAATACCCTTGGGAGGGGATAGGGAGGCAAAGTGTAGAACAGTGGTAGAAGGAACACTCATTCAGAGCCTGCCCCACATGTGGCCCATACATATACAGCCACCAAACTTAATAAGATGAATGACGCAAAGAAGTGCAGGCTGACAGGAACCGGATGTAGATCTCTCCTGAGAGACACAGCCAGAATACGGCCAATAAATAGGCGAATGCCAGCAGCAAACCACTGAACTGAGAACGGGACCCCCGTTGAAGGAATCAGAGAAAGGACTGAAAGAGCTTGAAGGGGCTCGAGACCCCATATGAACAACAATGCCAACCAACCAGAGCTTCCAGGGACTAAGCCACTACCCAAAGACTGTACATGGACTGACCCTGGGCTCCAACCTCATAGGTAGCAATGAATAGCCTAGTAAGAGCACCAGTGGAAGGGGAAGCCCTTGGTCCTGCCAAGACTGAACCCCCAGTGAACGTGATTGTTGGTGGGAGGGCGGCAATTAGGGGAGGATGGGGAGGGGAACACCCATAGAGAAGGGGAGGGGGAGGGGATGTTGACCTGGAAACCGGGAAAGGGAATAACAATCGAAATGTAAATAAGAAATACCCAAGTTTATAAAGATGGAAAAAAATAAAAAAATAAACAAATGCATCTAAAAAAAAAAGAAGATGACGAAGCACTCCTCCATAACGTCAGAATCATCCCTGTATTCATGTTTCTGCCCTGTTTGAGCTGCTATCCTGACTTCCTTCACTGATGGACTATAGATGTCAAAGCATAAGTAATATGTACCCTTCCTTCCCAAGTTGCCTTTGATCATGGTGTTTTATCACAGCAACAGTAACTCTAAGACTGGAATCAATTCTATGTGTTCTATTTCCAAGGAAGGCAAATATGATACCATTTGAGGACCTGCTTTAAGAGTACTCGTTCGGGGTGTGTGTGTGTGTGTGTGTGTGTGTGTGTGTGTGTGTGTGTGTGTGTGTGTGTGTTTACATGTAGTAAACACATTTCAGGGCAGAAGTGTATGTGTGTATCTTAGTCAGTGTTCTATTGCTGTAAAGAGACACCATGACCACAACTCTTATAAAATAAAGCATTTAGTTGGGGCTTACTTACAGTTTCAAAAGTTTAGTCCATTTTCATCATGGTAGGGAGCATGGCAAGTGCCGGCATGATGTTGGAGAAAAGAAGCTGAGAGTTCTATATCCTAATCCATAGGCACCAGGAAGAAAAAGACACTGGGACCGCCTTGGACATTGAAACTCCAAAGCGCACCCCTGATGACACTTCTTCCAACAAGACCATACCACTTAATCTGTCTCAAGTACTTTCATTCCTTGATAAGGAAACATTCAAATATATGAGCCTATGGAGGCCATTCTTATTCAAACCACCACAGTGTGCATGTGAAAAACAGTGGTCAGTTTTGGATGTAGTTCCTCTGGTTTTATCCATCCTAATTTTATGAAAGAGTTTCTCAGTGGCCTGAAACTGACCAATTTGACCAGGCTGTTTAAACAATGAACACCAGGCATCTATTCACCTGGTTCCATATCTCAGTGCTAGAACACAAGAGCCACTATGTTTTTACATAGGTTCTGGGAAGTAAACTGGGGTCAGCATGCTCAGGAGACTAGCACTGTACCATCTGAGCTACTTTCTCAGCCTCTCCTCCACTTTTCATTAACCCAATATATCCATTGAGATTGTGGGTGATAAGATTAGTCAATGCCACAACAGCTTCCAAATATCAGAACTCCATTAATTTAAAGCCCAAAGTGTCATTTTTCCTGTTGCCTACATAAAATTTCCTACATACATAGCTTGTTTCAACAGGCCACTGCATCCTGCCCGTAGAGTTTCTGATTCAACCATCACAGTTGCTTCTTACTAGTGTTAAAAGTAATTACCACAAATTTAGTCGTTTAATTTGATACAAATTTGTGATCTGGATGTTTTATTGGCCAGAAATCATCAGCCCAACTCAAACCTCAGTTTATAGTCTCATATCATTGAAACTGAGGCAGTGTCATGTTTGGTTTTTTGGAGTTTTTTGTTTGTTTGTTTTAATTTTTTTAGATGTATTTCTTTACTTACATTTCAAATGTTATTCCCCTTCCCGGTTTCCTGTCCATAATCCCCCATTCCCTCCCCTCTCTCTCCCCCTCCCCCATAAGGATATTCCCCCCATACATTCCCCTTACTGCCCCCCCATGTTCCCCTGCACTGGGGGCCCAACCTTGGCAGGACCAAGGGCTTCCCCTTCCACTGGTGCCCCAACAAGGCTATTCTCTGCTACATATCCAGTTGAAACACTGGGTCAGTCCATGTATAGTCTTTCAGTAGTGGTTTAGTCCCTGGAAGCTCTGGTTGGTTGGCATTGCTGTTTTTATGGGGTTACAAGCTCCTTCAGCTCCTTCAATTCTTCCTCTAATTCCCCCCAAGGGGGTCCTGTTCTCAGTTCAGTGGTTTGCTGCTAGAATTGACCTCTGTATTGGACATGCTCTGGATGTGTCTCTCAGGAGAGATCTACATCCAGTCCCTTTTAGCATGCATTTTTTTAGCTTCATCAATCTTATCTAGTTTTGGTGGCTGTATATATATGGGCCATATATATATATGTGTGTGTGTTAGGCTCTGAATGGCCATTCCTTGAGTCGCTGCTCTAAATTTTGCTTCCATATCCCCTCCTGTGGATATTTTCCCCTTTTAAGAAGTAGTGGGAGCTCAAATTATTCAAGACACAATCCACAGACCACATGAAGCCCAAGAAGATGGATGACCAAAATGTGGATGCTTCAGTCCTTCTTAAAATGGGGAATGAAAATATTCATAGGAGAGGAATATTCATATAGAGGCAAAGTTTGGAGCAGAGACTAAAGGAACAGCCATTCAGAGCCTGCCCCACATGCTTGTACAGCATATATATATATATATATATATATATATATATATATATATATATATATATATATCCACCAAAACTGATAAGATTGATAGATTGATGAAGCTAAGAAGTGCATGCTGACAGGAGAGAGAGGCACTCGTTTGCTGAGGAGTCCCCATCCCAACTCGATCCCAACACTGAGCGTCTCCCTCACAGTTTCCATCCCAGACCCCCATAATAACAGGAAGGGCCTAGGGAGCTCTCCTACTCTCTTGAATATCATTAATAAAGTTCACTGCACCCAAAACCAAAAACAAACAAACACTGAACCATGGGAGTGCTTGACAACATTAAACAAAGGGAAAGTAAATTTAATTATTTATTTGGCTGCCTTGATAAGGCATCCTTCCTTGGTAATGTCTAGGTTTCATGCAGGCAAATTAGATTATTGAATCCATTTTCATGGGTTCTAGGAGCACCTGCATCATCCATGGCCAGGAACAGAGGTGCCTTACATTCATGTCACTATTAATAAGATTTTCTTAGTCTTGGGAGAAGAATCAGCAAAACCTGAGGGCCCCTGAGGAAGATAAAATATCATTAACCTTTTTATTGGGAATATCGCTGGTTCTCTGCAATTACTTCTGCAAGAAAATGATGTCAGTTAAAAGAGACTCATGATAGCACATGATAGTGATCCACAGGTCTGTATAACAGCTAATTTTTCTCCCTGCCCCCGGAATTCCTAAAAAGAATTCTTGAAACCTAACAACAATTAGAGATCCAAAGTGGAGTGTAATACATTTCAGAAAGTAAGTCATTTTCAACTGAAAATTAATTCTCCTAAACTCTACTGCTTTTTATAAGCAAATGAGAACCAAAAACAAGTTTGGGAGAAATAGGGAAGACATTAAGAGTACAAGACCGCAGGCTAGGACAGTAGCTAGATCAATAAAGTGCTTGTCACAAGCATGAGGGCTTGAGTATGAGCCCCCAAACTCATGTGAAATTACTTGGCACGGGAATGTGCATTTGAAATCTCAGCACTGGGGAAGCAGAGGTACTCAGACCCTTGAAGCTCACTGACTAGCCAGTCCAGACTAATTGTTGAAGTCCAGGCAGAGGGCATTTTTAGTGTGATACCTGGTCTCCACACTCATGCATACACACACACACACACACATACACACACACACACACACACACACACACACACACACACACACACACTCATTCTGGTTTTTTTTCCTCTCGGTTTACAGAGCTCCCTCCAGGTGATAAAATAATCTTATAAATCATCTCCTATTCCCAACACATTCTCTCAACCCTTGTAACTGTTTCTTTGATTGAATAGAGAGACATTAGAACTATTTCCAATCCTCTAAGCCATTACTAAATACTCACTAATAAACCTGGCATGAATGGATAGCAGCCCAGAAAAGTTTTATGATGAGCCTGAAAATATAAGCAAATTATACCAGTAGAGCTGATAAAACAACATCTGGGCAAGCAAGACATGGAACCACAGCCAAAGAGATGAAGTCACACAAGATGTTTTGCAGACAAAAACAATTCCCACAGCTACTGTGGGTTTATCAGAATGGCATCCATGTCACATGTAGGTCAGCTGTGATTACCTGCACAAGATCAAGCCAGCCAAATTCTAGCATAGCATGGAGAGAAGGACTCCAGGCTCATGCCTCACTGATTAGCTGATGATGTATATTTGCTGGGGGAGGAAGAACAATTCCTTTTGATCACTGGTAGGTTTCTCATGCTCCAGTGGATAGTGATAGTCCCATACCCATGCACACATGGAAAAAACTTAGAGTAGGACATGTTGGGGTAGGTACAGGGAAACTAAAGGATGGAAATAGGGATAGATCATATTTCATGTGTGTTTGTATGACGTGCTCAAATCTAAAAGATTTAAGTATCTAATTATTATTAGAATTACCCACCTCCATTTACTGAAACTGCCTTAAGAAGCATTCGCAAAGAAACAAATTACTGTTTCCTAAAATTTGAAGTGTTTATCTCCTAAAACCACCTGGCAAGACAGCCTCACTTTCAACCCATCAGTAATATAACAATATTTTTTCTTAATGTTTATTGGAGATAGAAAGAGATATTGTAAAGAAACCAGATCAAAGGTGAAATCCCTGTGAGGTCATTAGGACCACACTAAGTACCCTCACACTGAACAGTTGACCTGTGCCAAATAACCAGGAAATGGCATGGAGCTAATAAGCTGCAAGTCACTTTTTCTCTGTAAACAAGCATTATAGTTTTCAATGATTTGTGAAGTAGCTTTTCTTAACAGCCTGGGAATTAATTGCACTTATTCCAGTTTTTACCATTCACATGCTGCTACTGCTTAGCATGCCTCCTCAAGAATTCACACACACACACACACACACACACACACACACACACACACACACACACACAGTCTGTTGTAGCAGAGGGGAACTCTACTTTTTTTACATCTAAGCCGCTTATAAAAGAAAGCATTTTATTATCCTTGCTATGACTAATCTTTCATCTGTCTCAGGTCTCAGTCAATAAAATTCCTCCTTTTTTCCTCTTCCCTTTCCTTTTCCTAGACCCTTTGGAGAGACAGAGCTAAGGTTGGCATATACAATGATGGAGATACGGTGTATGTTCTAGTTTGCTTGCTGTTGTTGTTGTTGTTGTTGTTGTTGTTGTTGTTGTTATTGTTGTTGTTGTTGTTGCTATAATAAACAGCATAACCAAAAGAAATTGTGAAAAAATATTTTTGACTTACAGATAATAATCGACCATGAAGAGAACCCAGTTCAAGGCAGAAACTAGCAGGAACGGAGACAGAACCCACAAGGAATGGACGGTCCATGTTTATTATCTTGCTCTCAACAGCTTGCTCAGCTTCCTTTCTTATACAACCCAGGACTACCAGCCCAAAGGTGGAACCATCCACAGTGAGATGGGTCCTTCCCACAATAATAATTAATAACAAAAGCCCCAGAAGACTTGCTTAGAGGGCAATTAAATGGCAACACTCCCTCAACTAAACTTTCCCCTTACCAAGTGACTCTAGTATTTTTCAAGATGACAAAATCTAACCATCATAGTGGCCTACAGGGGTTTCTAGAGCCTAAAGAATAGGATGATCACATGGAGGGATGAGCCTGTGATGGGATGGGAGATGGTTACAGATGGCTATTTATTAACAGATCAGTCAAATACCATCATAAACTAAGGATGAAGGGAGCCTAATTTCTGTCTGACAAGACAGCTCAAAATATACAAAAGAAGAAAACTAAGATAAATTCAAAAATATTGGACTGGAATTGGAAGTATTTATATTGATTTTTTTCATGTAGGGCTGTGTGTGTCTCCTTTTGTACATGTGTAAAAACATATTCTCTATGTGTGCTCATATAGACATAAATGATAGATAGATAGATAATAGATAGATGATAGATAGATAGATAGATAGATAGATAGATAGATAGATAACATAGATGTAGACTTAGATGTAGATGTAGATGTAGGTATAGATGTAGATATAGATATATAATTTTCTCCAGTTTTATACATCCAGAGAGCATACATCCTATATGGAGTAACATTTCTGCAAAGATGATCACACTCAGAACTCAGATACAGCCTCTAAATACCATTTTCCACTAAGAGGATCCAGGGTCTCCTGAAGAAATGGTGATCTAGAGCACAGGCCAAGAACATTCCAAAGCAATGAAGTTCTCACATTCTATCAAAATGACAAAAGTTAAATGAATTCCTACCAGCCAAGTCAGGGATAATTTGATCATTAAAGTAAATGATGATAACTGGCATCATTCATCAAATAAAAGAAGGAAAAGAGTTTATATTGTTAAAAAATGAAAAGTTAAGACAATGTTTCAATTCCATTCAGAAAAATTCCACTCAGATTCCATTCAGAAAAAAAAAGATACAATAACTACTATGAAGACAGTGGACAACATTAATCAACTAACCAATGTGCACATTACCAGTAATGGAGGAAATAATAGTGCATGGCTTGGTACCAGTTAAGATACTATGAAACTAATCAAAAAAAACATTTAAAGAATGAACACGAAGTCTAATGTAAACCAGTAACATATCTCTGACAGTTCTCTGACTGGTGGTTATGTTGGAAAATGATGAACATCAAACATTTGGGAAGTTAAGAATGAAGTGTGGAGAAGGTGTCCTTTGCACTTGCTTTGCAAATTTTCTGTCAGCATGAGGTCATGCTCAATAAATAAAATTATGTGAATGACAGTAAAACCCATCAGTTACATATCCCTACTGTTTTCCTTTAGTGATTACCTTCATTATTAGTTAAAAAAAACTATGTAATTCTCCCACCCACAAAGTGGCTTTCCAGATCCATGATTTGTTGAAGTATGGCAAAGCAACCCAAAATACACACAAGTCTCTTAAAATTAATGACTTAAAACAAAAGTCATTTATTTTGATCAGGATATAATGGGTCAGAAATTTTTTATAGAATCATCTGGGTGATTCTTCTGATAGACCAGGTCTAGGATTGCTCAGGGGTTTGTAGTCAGCCACAAACCTCACTGTGACCAGCTGCCTGCCAGAACACTGCAAAGGCAATAGGCCATGTGTCTGTGGTCATGCAAATTACCTGCCTATGGGCTTGACTTGTTCATGTGCTTTTTTACAGAAATGCATGAACAGAAGAAGAGCAAATTCACTGCATGTATTCTGAATCTTCATGAATACTTGGGTCATTGCAGAAATCAACCCACCTAACCCCTAAATCACTATTTCCAACTAAAAAACCTAATGCAGGGGCTAGCTAGATGGTGTAGTAGATAGAAACACTTGCTGCCAGACCTAACAACCCATTCTCATGCCAACATTGTACTTCCTCCTCCATACCCCTCATGAAATCAGCTCCATCAGCCAGTGGGATAGGGACATAAACTTGTGAGCTGACACACTGTCATCATACACTCTCTTAGCTCACAGAGTCTCAGCCATATCTAAGAATAACATTGCTCTTAAAGTTGAGCTTCCTTGCTTCAAATTTCATTTCCAGAACTTAATAGCTAGATGATTACGGACAGTCACTTCATCATTGCCTCAGTTTCCCCATCTACTGAATGGAGTAACAGGAACAATTTCTAACTTGTGGAGTGTTAGAGACCCAGCAGGTGCTTCATAGCATTAGTGTCACTGTTGCCTCTTCCACTCTCCCTTTTCTTTCTTTATCTCTTACTTCTAACTTGGGTCAACCTTTCATGCTTGCACTCAAGTCCAACAGTCACCACCTAGTGTTAGCACCTATAATCGTCTCCTTTGGGTGCCAGAGTGTACATGTGAATGGAAATCCCTGTATCATATTCTCTCTAAATGCTCTTTCTCTTCAGTGTCCCATTACTCTATCTGGATTGGTGATCAAGATAACAATATATATTTGTAAAATATAGTAAAAAATAATTCTTTGAAAAAATAAAACAAAGGATGCAATATGCAAACCCTAACTTTCAAACTGATATCAAAGGGCAGTTTCTCAAATTGCTGCATAAGGCTCTAAATTTCTGTACTCATCTCTTCCTGGATCAGAATTGCTCATCCAATAACCAGTTCCTGAGAAGCAGTGTGCATAACCCTGGGCAGACTATCGTCTGGTTGGTTTCTGGCGAACTCTGATCCTTTAGTTCCCCCTTTGCCTTACATACACATAAATTTACAGCTTCCCTACATCATATACACTTATGATTTCTATTCCTTACTTTTCCTCTTCCTATTTTTGTGATTGGAAAACTTTCAATTATCGTTTAAATTTTTGTCTAAGAGAGTCATGGACACCTCTTCTGTACTATTGTTATGCAGCTAGCTGCTGTCCTCTCTGACCTTTCTTCTAGGTTACTTTCTTTTCTCTTGCCCAATCCCTCCCTCTACCTGTGTAGCAATAGCTTACTACATCATCGATTACAGGGAAATAATCACAGCAGAAGGCCTGTGAGACATTCAATGAAATCTTGCTTGCTCCATCTACAGATAGAGCAAATCCATTTGTACAAATACACCCTCATGGCAAGAAACATGAAGGCTGACAAAGAAATATGGAAACACACTACCATGTACCTCAAAGGCTGTGCCAAGCACCTATTCTGTTTGATACTCATCAGTTGCAATGAAAAAAACAAGAATATGTTAGCTGGAGAAGCTGGACCCAGTGTTTTCCACAGAAAATCATCACTAGTGTGCAGGCTGTGTCACCCAAGGAACAACACCCTAGTCAGTGACTGACGTTTTAATCCCTGGAAATAGCTCTCCAAGATTATTTCTCATTTTTAAATATTTTTCTGAATAGAGGCAAAGACAACCTTTCTTCTCTTTCTGCAATGTTTAAACTACCAGTGGTAAGTTTTGAAGCAAAAGGCAAAAATACCTACTGGCAAGTATCAACAAACGTATGGCTTTCTTATTATGCCAAAGTTAGGGAGATTGCTTATAGTGTATTCACTATAAAGGGCTGGCAATTCCTAAATACAGAGACCCCCAGATTCATCTATAGTATTGAAGACTCCATACTGCCCACTCCCAAGGGATCTAGGTGAGAAAAGGACCTGACAGTTGCATAAAACAATAAACTACCAGATATGGAACATGTAATAAAGTTCTTTGATTCTGACCAAGGAATTTATTTTTTACCAGCATCTATGAATCTTTTTTTTTACTCTTGTCTTTTTATTAATATACCCCTTGATGTGTGTGTGTAATATAGCAGGAGGGTAGATTAGAGGACACTCATCTATTTTCCTACGGGATTTATTTAAAGCATTTTATTCATTTTTTTATTAACTTGAGTATTTCTTATTTACATTTCGAGTGGTATTCCCTTTCCCGGTTTCCGGGCAAACATCCCCCTAATCCCTCCCCCTCCCCTTCTTTATGGGTGTTCCCCTCCCCATCCTCCCCCCATTGCCGCCCTCACCCCAACCATCACATTCACTGGGGGTTCGGTCTTAGCAGGACCAAGGGCTTCCCCTTCCACTGGTGCTCTTACTAGGATATTCATTGCTACCTATGAGGTCAGAGTCCAGGGTCAGTCCATGCATAGTCTTTGGGTAGTGGCTTAGTCCCTGGAAGCTCTGGTTGCTTGGCATTGTTGTTCATAAGGGGTCTCGAGCTCCTTCAAGCTCTTCGAGTTCTTTCTCTGATTCCTTCAACTGGGGTCCCATTCTCAGTTCAGTGGTTTGCTGCTGGCATTCGCCTCTGTATTTGCTGTATTCTGGCTGTGTCTCTCAGGAGCGAATCTACATCCGGCTCCTGTCCGCCTGCACTTCTTTGCTTCATCCATCTTGTCTAATTGGATGGCTGTATATGTATGGGCCACATGTGGGGCAGGCTCTGAATGGGTGTTCCTTCTGTGTCTGTTTTAATCTTTGCCTCTCTATTCCCTGCCAAGGGTATTCTTGTTCCCCTTTTAAAGAAGGAGTGAAGCATTCACATTGATCATCGGTCTTGAGTTTCATTGTTCTAGGGATCTAGGGTAATTCAAGCATTTGGACTAATAGCCACTTATCAATGAGTGCATACCATGTGTGTTTTTCTCTGATTGGGATACCTCACTAAGGATGATATTTTCCAGTTCCAACCATTTGCCTACGACTTTCATAAAGTCATTCTTTTTGATAGCTGAGTAATATTCCATTGTGTAGATATACCACATTTTCTGTATCCATTCCTCTGTTGAAGGGCATCTGGGTTCTTACCAGCTTCCGGCTATTATAAATAAGGCTGCTATGAACATAGTGGAGCACGTGTCTTTTTTATATGTTTGGACATCTTTTGGGTATATGCCCAAGAGAGGTATAGCTGGATTCTCAGGCAGTTCAATGTCCAATTTTCTGAGGAACCTCCAGACTGATTTCCAGAATGGTTGTACCAGTCTGCAATCCCACCAACAATGGAGGAGTGTTCCTCTTTCTCCGCATCCTCACCAGCATTTGCTGTCACCTGAGTTTTTGATCTTAGCCAATCGCACTGGTGTGAGGTGAAATCTCAGGGTTGTTTTGATTTGCATTTCCCTTATGACTAAAGATGTTGAACATTTCTTTAGGTGTTTCTCAGCCATTCAGCATTCCTCAGCTGTGAATTCTTTGTTTAGCTCTGAACCCCATTTTTAATAGGGTTATTTGTCTCCCTGTGGTCTAACTTCTTGAGTTCTTTGTATATTTTGGATATAAGGCCTCTATCTGTTGTAGGATTGGTAAAGATCTTTTCCCAATCTGTTGGTTGCCGTTTTGTCCTAACCACAGTGTCCTTTGCCTTACAGAAGCTTTGCAGTTTTATGAGATCCCATTTGTTGATTCTTGATCTTAGAGCATAAGCCATTGGTGTTTTGTTCAGGAAATTTTTTCCAGTGCCCATGTGTTCCAGATGCTTCCCTAGTTTTTCTTCTATTAGTTTGAGTGTATCTGGTTTGATGTGGAGGTCCTTAATCCACTTGGACTTAAGCTTTGTACAGGGTGATAAGCATGGATCGATCTGCATTCTTCTACATGTTGACCTCCAGTTGAACCAGCACCATTTGCTGAAAATGCTCTCTTTTTTCCATTTGATGGTTTTAGCTCCTTTATCAAAAATCAAGTGCCCATAGGTGTGTGGGTTCATTTCTGGGTCTTCAATTCTGTTCCATTCTGGGTTGATTCCAACTCTGGGTCTATCTGTCTGTCTCTGTACCAATACCATGCAGTTTTTATCACTATTGCACTGTAATACTGCTTGAGTTCAGGGATAGTGATTCCCCCTGAAGTCCTTTTATTGTTGAGGATAGTTTTAGCTATCCTGGGTTTTTTGTTATTCCAGATGAATTTGCAAATTGTTCTAACTCTTTGAAGAATTGGATTGGTATTTTGATGGGGATTGCATTGAATCTGTAGATCGCTTTTGGTAAAATGGCCATTTTTACTATATTAATCCTGCCAATCCATGAGCATGGGAGATCTTTCCATCTTCTGAGGTCTTCTTCAATTTCTTTCTTCAGAGTCTTGAAGTTCTTATTGTACAGATCTTTTACTTGCTTGGTTAAAGTCACACCGAGGTACTTTATATTATTTGGGTCTATTATGAAGGGTGTCGTTTCCCTAATTTCTTTCTCGGCTTGTTTCTCTTTTGTGTAGAGGAAGGCTACTGATTTATTTGAGTTAATTTTATACCCAGCCACTTTGCTGAAGTTGTCTATCCACTTTAGTAGTTCTCTGGTGGAACTTTTGGGATCACTTAAATATACTATCATATCATCTGCAAATAGTGATATTTTGACTTCTTCTTTTCCGATCTGTATCCCCTTGACCTCCTTTTGTTGTCTGATTGCTCTGGCTAGAACTTCAAGAACTATATTGAATAAGTAGGGAGAGAGTGGGCAGCCTTGTCTAGTCCCTGATTTTAGTGGGATTGCTTCAAGTTTCTCTCCATTTAGTTTAATGTTAGCAACTGGTTTGCTGTATATGGCTTTTATTATGTTTAGGTATGGGCCTTGAATTCCTATTCTTTCCAGGACTTTTATCATGAAGGGGTGGTGACCTCGTGGCGCAATGGTAGTACGTCTGACACCAGCATCTATGAATCTTACAGGCTACTCTGTTAACTTGGATTCAGGGTAAGGTCTCAAAAGAGTCACAGTTGTAGAAATTTCTCTGAGATAAGGGAACTATTTCATGCGTATCACACACCTTGAACAAGGACACAGAAACTTCATATAGGTCAGAGATAAACACTTTCTATAAAAAAAAAGGGAGGAGGAAGTAAGGATATTACTCCGTTAGTAAAGTGTTTGCTGTGTAAGTATGAAGACCTCCGTTCAATCCCAGAACTGACATAAAAATGCTACCACAGAAGTACATACTTGAAATTATCCTAGTCCTGTGGAGGCAGAGACAGGGAGATCCTTGAAGCTCACTGTACAGCTTCCCAGACCTACTCTGAGAACCAGGCCAATGAGACAACCTAGGAACAACTTCTAAGGAACACAAAACCCTAAGTTATTCCATAGCCTCCACACATACACAAGCACAATCATACACATATATGCACATAAATATATACCTGTGCATACATTCATATATGTGCACACACACACACACACACACACACACACACACACGAGGAGAACACATACAGAGGGTAAGAAAGTAGCATCACATAACACATTTAAGAATGTTCCAGTAAAGTGAATCATCATTTGTGTTTATTTTAGTTTCTTTTTATTTTGTTTTATTGCTGTCAAGGGACTAATTCAACATGTCCAAGTTCATCTGATGGAACATTATTAGTTGGCAGTAGTCACCACCATCTTGAATTAGCTGATGCAGTGCTTCTCTGATGGATGTCTCAGAATATCTTTGAGGTTTCCTTTGTAGACTATTTCTAATAGGTTTCCCCAGAGCATTAGACTTCCCTTAAATGAATAAGATAGTTTGTTGTCTATAAGAAAGACAATACATTTTTAGCCAGAATTCTTACACAGATACTTTAATACTTCAATAAATATTATGAATCACCTTATTGAAAAATTGAGTATCCAGCCTAGCCAAGCTAGTCTGATAAGATATTTTCTGTTTCAAATCTTTGATTAGCACTTCCCAACATGATTATTCCACTCCTCCTGGTATGAGTAATGTTTGTCTAATCCATTTAAAAATCACCAAAGTATTTTAAGTAAACAAATAAAATCATGATTGAATCAAATTAATCTTTAGCTGATTTTGCTTTAAAAATATGTTTATGGGGTTAAGATTCTTTGGTCCTAGACCTTCAAGCCTGGAAAAATAAAAATTGTATGGATGTTTTTATGCAACTGCTTTCTGTCCTAGCACCCTACAGAATAATGAATTTTTTTCACCGACTTGAATTTTAAAATTTATGTGTACATGATTTACATATTTACTCTAATAAAGAATGAGCTTGGAGAAAGAGCTAGACCTTCAGAAGGGCAGACACACCTGGGAAACCAGAGGAGACTACTCTCTGCCCACATTTCTGACTCTAGAGGAAAACGTCTGGGCCTCCTGGGCACAAGGACCCCAGAGATGGAGTGGCAGGCCCTTCTGATTGGTGCCCTCATGGAGAGCTGAAACCCAGCCCTGAGGAGCGACTTCAGATGCAAGACCAGAGGTAAGACCAACTTTTCTGCTCCAAGTGACCTGCCTGGTGGACTCAGGACACACACCCACAGGAACAGCTGAAAGCCAGTGGACAGGAATGATTACACGCCTGAAAAGAGAACACTATGTTCCCATAACTGACTGAAAGAAAATAGGAAAGCAGGTCTACAGCACTCCTGACACACAGGCCTATAGGACAGTCTAGCTACTGTCAGAAATAGGAAAACAAGATTAACACCAGAGACAACCTGATGGCAAGAGGCAAGCTCAGGAACCCAAGCAACAGAAACCAAGACTACATGGCATCATCGGAGCCCAATTCTCCCACTAAAGCAAACACTGAAATTCCAAACACACCAGAAAAGCAAGATCTATATTTGAAATCACATTTGATCATGATGATGGAGGACTTCAAGAAAGACATAAAGAACTCCCTTAGAGAAACGCAGGAAAACATAAATAAACAAGTAGAAGCCTATAGAGAGGAATCACAAAAATCACTGAAAGAATTCCAGGAAAACACAATCAAACAGGGGAAGGAATTAAAAATGGAAATAGAAGCAATAAAGAAAACACACAGGGAGACAACCCTAGATATAGAAAACCAAAGGAAGAGACAAGGAGCCATAGATAAAAGCATCACCAACAGAATACAAGAGATAGAAGAGAAAATCTCAGGAACAGAAGAGTCCATTGAAATTATCAACACAACTTTTAAAGATAATGAAAAATGGAAAAAGCAGCTTGCCCAAAACATACAGGAAATCCAGGACTCAATGAGAAGATCAAACCTAAGGATAATAGGTATAGAAGAGAGTGAAGACTCCCAACTCAAAGGGCCAGTAAACATCTTCAATAAAATCATAGAACAAAACTTCCCTAACTTAACGAAAGAAATGCCCATAAACAAACAAGAAGCCTACAGAACTCCAAATACATTGGACCAGAAAAGAAATTCCTCCCGTCACATAATAGTCAAAACATCAAATGAACAAAACATAGAAAGAATATTAAAAGCAGTAAGGGGAAGAGGTCAAGTAACATATAAAGTCAGACCTATCAGAAGCACACCAGATTTCTCACCAGAGACTATGAAAGCAAGAGGATCCTAGACATATGTCATACACACCCTAAGAGAATAAAAATGCCAGCCCAGGTTACTGTATCCAGCAAAATTCTCAATAAATATAGATGGAGAAACCAAGATATTCCATGACAAAACCAAATTTACACAATATCTTTCTACAAATCCAGCGCTACAAAGGATAATAAATGGTAAAACCCAACATAAGGAGGCAAGCTACACCCTAGAAGAAGCAAGAAAATAATCGTCTTGGCAACAAAACAAAGAGAAGAAAAGCACACAAACATAATCTCACATCCAAATATAAATACAACAGGAAGCAATAAGCAGAATTCCTTAATTTCTCTCAACATCAATGTTCTCAAATCCCCAATAAAAAGACATAGATTAACTAACTGGATATGCAATGAGGACCCTGCATTCTCCTGCCTTCAGGAAACACACCTCAGAGACAAAGACAGACACTACCTCAGAGTGAAAGGCTGGAAAACAACTTTCTAAGCAAATGGTGAGAAGAAGCAAGCTGGAGTGGCCATTCTAATATCGAACAAAATTGATTTTCAACTAAAAGTCATCAAAAAAGATAAGGAAGGACACTTTATATTCATGAAAGGAAAAATTCACCAAGATGAACTCTCAATCCTAAATATCTATGCTCCAAATACAAGGGCATCTACACACATAAAAGAAACCTTACTAAAATCAAAGCACACATTGAACCTCACACAATAATAGTAGGAGACTTCAACACGCCACTCTCATCAATGGACAGATCATGAAACAGAAATTAAACAGAGACATAGACAGACTAAGAGAAGTCATGAACCAAATGGACTTAACGGATATTTATAGAACATTCTATCCTAAAGCAAAAGGATATACCTTCTTCTCAGCTCCTCATGGTACTTTCTCCAAAATTGACCATATAATTGGTCAAAAAATGGGCCTCAACAGGTACAGAAAGATAGAAATAATCCCATGCGTGCTATCAGACCACCACGGGCTAAAGCTGGTCTTCAATGACAATAAGGGAAGAATGCCCACATATACATGGAAGTTGAACAGTGCTCTACTCAATGATAACCTGGTCAAGGAAGAAATAAAGAAAGAAATTAAAGACTTTTTAGAATTTAATGAAAATGAAGGTACAACATACCCAAACTTATGGGACACATGAAAGCTGTGCTAAGAGGAAAACTCATAGCGCTGAGTGCCTGCAGAAAGAAACAGGAATGAGCTTATATCAGCAACTTGACAGCACACCTAAAAGCTCTAGAACAAAAAGAAGCAAATACACCCAGGAGGAGTAGAAGGCAGGAAATAATCAAACTCGGGGCTGAAATCAAACAAGTAGAAACAAAAAGGACCATAGAAAGAATCTACAGAACCAAAAGCTGGTTCTTTGAGAAAGTCAACAAGATAGATAAAGCCTTAGCCAAACTAATGAGAGGACACAGAGAGTCTGTCCAAACTAACAAAATCAGAAATGAAAAGGAAGACATAACTACAGAATCAAAGGAAATTCAAAAAATCATCAGATCCTACTACAAAAGCTTATATTCAACGAAACTTGGAAATCTGCAGGAAATGGACAATTTCCTAGACAGATACCAGGTATCAAAGTTAAATCAGGATCAGATAAACTATTTAAAAAACACCATAATTCTTAAAGAAATAGAAGCAGTCATTAAAAGTCTCCCAACCAAAAAGAGCCCAGGTCCAGATGGGTTCAGTACAGAATTCTATCAGACCTTCATAGAAGACTTCATATCAATATCATCCAAACTATTCCACAAAATAGAAACAGATGGAGTACTACCGAATTCCTTCTATGAACCCACAATTACTCTTATACCTAAACCACACAAAAACCCAACAAAGAAAGAGAACTTCAGACCAATTTCCCTTATGAATATTGATGCAAAAATACTCAATAAAATTCTGGGAAAACGAATCAAAGAGTACATCAAAACAATCATCCAACATGATCAAGTAGGCTTCATCCCAGGCATGCAGGGATGGTTTAATATATGGAAAACCATCAATGTAATCCACTATATCAACAAACTGAAAGAACAAAACCACATGATCATTTCATTAGATACTGAGAAAGCATCTGACAAAATTCAACACCCCTTCATGATAAAAGTCCTGGAAAGAATAGGAATTCAAGGCCCATACCTAAACAGAGTAAAAGCCATATACAGCAAACCAGTTGCTAACATTAAACTAAATGGAGAGAAACTCGAAGCAATCCCACTAAAATCAGGGACTAGACAAGGCTGCCCACTCTCTCCCTACTTATTCAATATAGTTCTTGAATTCTAGCCAGAGCAATCAGACAACAAAAGGAGATCAAAGGGATACAGATTGGAAAAGAAGAAGTCAAAATATCACTATTTGCAGATGATATGTAGTATATTTAAGTGATCCCAAAAGTTCCACCAGAGAACTACAAAACCTGATAAACACCTTCACCAAAGTGGCTGGGTATAAAATTAACTCAAATAAATCAGTAGCCTTCCTCTACACAAAAGAGAAACAAGCCAAGAAAGAAATTAGGGAAACAACACCCTTCATAATAGACCCAAATAATATAAAGTACCTCGGTGTGACTTTAACCAAGCAAGTAAAAGATCTGTACAATAAGAACTTCAAGACTCTGAAGAAAGAAATTGAAGAAGACCTCAGATGGAAAGATCTCCCATGCTCATGAATTGGCAGGATTAATATAGTAAAAATGGCCATTTTATCAAAAGCGATCTACAGATTCAATGCAATCCCCATCAAAATACCAATCCAATTCTTCAGAGGGTTAGACAGAAAAATTTGCAAATTTATCTGGAATAACAAAAAACCCAGGATAGCTAAAACTATCCTCAACAATAAAAGGACTTCAGGGGGAATCACTATCCCTGAACTCAAGCAGTATTACAGTGCAATAGTGATAAAAACTGCATGGTATTGGTACAGAGACAGACAGATAGACCAATGGAATAGAATTGAAGATCCAGAAATGAACCCACACACCTATGGGCACTTGATTTTTGATAAAGGAGCCAAAACCATCCAATGGAAAAAAGAGAGCATTTTCAGCAAATGGTGCTGGTTCAACTGGAGGTCAACATGTAGAAGAATGCAGATCGATCCATGCTTATCACCCTGTACAAAGCTTAAGTCCTACTGGATCAAGGACCTCCACATCAAACCAGATACACTCAAACTAATAGAAGAAAAACTAGGGAAGCATCTGGAACACATGGGCACTGGAAAAAATTTCCTGAACAAAACACCAATGGCTTATGCTCTAAGATCAAGGATCAACAAATGGGATCTCATAAAATTGCAAAGCTTCTGTAAGGCAAGGGACACTGTGGTTAGGACAAAACGGCAACCAACAGATTGGGAAAAGATCTTTACCAATCCTACAGCAGATAGAGGCCTTATATCCAAAATATACAAAGAACTCAAGAAGTTAGACCACAGGGAGACAAATAACCCTATTAAAAAATGGTGTTCAGAGCTAAACAAAGAATTCACAGCTGAGGAATGCTGAATGGCTGAGAAACACCTAAAGAAATGTTCAACATCTTTAGTCATAAGGGAAATGCAAATCAAAACAACCCTGAGATTTCACCTCACACCAGTGAGAATGGCTAAGATCAAAAACTCAGGTGACAGCAAATGCTGGTGAGGATGCGGAGAAAGAGGAACACTCCTCCATTGTTGGTGGGATTGCAGACTGGTACAACCATTCTGGAAATCAGTCTGGAGGTTCCTCAGAAAATTGGACATTGAAGTACCTGAGGACCCAGCTATACCTCTCTTAGGCATATACCCAAAAGATGCCCCAACATATAAAAAAGACACGTGCTCCGCAATGTTCATAGCAGCCTTATTTATAATAGCCAGAAGCTGGAAAGAACCTGGATACCCTTCAACAGAGGAATGGATACAGAAAATGTGGTACATCTACACAATGGAATATTACTCAGCTATCAAAAACAATGACTTTATGAAATTCGTAGGCAAATGAATGGATCTGGAAAATATCATCCTGAGTGAGGTAACCCAATCACAGAAGAACACACATGGTATGCACTCATTGATAAGTGGCAATTAGCCCAAATGTTTGAATTGCCCTAGATGCACAGAACACATGAAACTCAAGACAGATGATCAAAATGCGAATGCTTCACTCCTTCTTTACAAGGGGAACAAGAATACCCTTGGCAGGGAATAGGGAGGCAAAGATTAAAACAGAGGCAGAAGGAACACCCATTCAGGACCTGTCCCACATGTGGCCCATACATATACAGCCACCCAATTAGACAAGATGGATGAAGCAAAGAAGTGCAGGCCAACAGGAACCGGATGTAGATCTCTCCTGAGAGACACAGCCAGAATACAGCAAATACATAGGCAAATGCCAGCAGCAAACCACTGACCTGAGAACGGGCCCCCCGTTGAAGGAATCAGAGAAAGGACTGAAAGACCTTGAAGGGGCTTGAGACCCCATATGAACAACAATGCCAACCAACCAGAGCTTCCAGGGACTAAGCCACTACCTAAAGACTATACATGGACTGACCCTGGACTCTGACCACATAGGTAGCAATGAATGGCCCAGTAAGAGCACCAGTGGAAGGGGAAGCCCTTGGTCCTGCCAAGACTGAACCCAAGTGAACAGGATTGTTGGAGGGAGGGCAGTAATGGGGGGAAGATGGGGAGGGGAACACCCATATAGAGGGGGAGGGGGGGTTAGGGGGATGTTTGCCTGGAAACCGGGAAAGGGAATAACATTCAAAATGTAAATAAGAAATACTCAAGTTAATAAAAAAAAAAGTGTGGCCTTCTTGGAGTAGGTATGACCTTGTTGGAGGAAGTGCATCACTGTGGGAGTGGTCTTTGAGACCCTACTCCAAACTGCCTGAGTTGTCAGTCTTCTCCTAGCAGCCTTCAGATGAAGATGTAGAACTCTCAGTTCCTCCTGCACCATGTCTGTATGGATGCTACCATGTTCTGCCCCGGCTTGGGGATAATAGCCTGAAACTCTGAATCTGTAACCAAGTCCCGGTTAAATGTCCTTATAAGAGATTCCTTGGTCATGGTGTCTGTTCACAGGAGTGAAACCCTAAGACACCAGTATTACCAGTTACTCATTAACTGGGTTGGGACAACTAAAAACCCATATTTGGAAGAATTAAATTAGATACTTAATAAAGAATATTCAAAATGGATAAAATAATTAAGTATAAACTTTAAAACTATAAAGTGAAACAACATGGAGAAACTTTATGGTACCGGAATAGACAAGAATTTCTTAAATGGAACTCTAAGGAACAAGCAACAAAAACATAAATTGATAACAAAAGAAAATAACAAACTTAAAATTATCTGAAGAGCAAAGGAAAGGACTGTGTGTAAAAATGAATGGGTAAGATACAGGCAAGAGGGGAGAGAGAGCTCACCACCCAAACAGGTGGGCACTCCTGAGACTGCACAGCGGGAGAGACCACCAATACTGCCCACCCCTGCCCACATCCCTGGACCAAGAGGAAACTGTAAACGGCCTCTGGGAACTGGAAGACAGGGGCACTCAAACGACAGACCCCCCACAATAGGCCAACAATGCCAACCAACCAGAGCTTCCAGGGACTAAGCCACTACCTAAAGACTATACATGGACTGACCCTGGGCTCTAACCTCATAGGTAGCAATGAATAGCCTAGTAAGAGCACCAGTAGAAGGGGAAGCCCTTGGTCCTGCCAAGACTGAACCCCCAGTGAACGTGATTGTTGGGGGGAGGGTGGTAATGGGGGGAGGATAGGGAGGGGAAGCCCATATAGAATGGGATGGGCAGGGGTTACTGGGATGTTGGCCCGGCAAGGGGAATAATAATTGAAATGTAAATAAGAAATACTCAAGTTAATAAAGATAAAAAAAGATACAGGCACGAGATAATATACATATTGAAATATATTATTTGCGAAGTACACACTTGATAAAGTGCTACTATACAAAATGCATAATGAACTCACACAATGCAATAAAAAGGTAACAAATACATAATTTGACCAGTTACAGGAGAAATGACTCAGCCATTAAAGGTGAAGGTTCACAGACCCAACCGCCTGGTCAGGTGGGCACTCCTGAGGCTGCAGAGCGGAAGAGACCACCAACACTGCTCACCCCTGCCCACATCCCTGGCCCAAGAGGAAACTGTATAAGGCCTCTGGGCTCCCGTGGGGGAGGGCCCAGGAGCGGCAGGACCCCTGCCGGAGACACCACCGGACCCTGAAGGAAACAGACCGGATAAACAGTTCTCTGCACCCAAATCCCGTGGGAGGGAGAGCTAAACCTTCAGAGAGGCAGACAGGCCTGGGAAACCAGAAGAGACTGCTCCCTGCACACACATCTCGGACGCCAGAGGAAAAAGCCAAAGACCATCTGGAACCCTGGTGCACTGAAGCTCCCGGAAGGGGCGGCACAGGTCTTCCTGGTTGCTGCCGCTGCAGAGAGCCCCTGGACAGCACCCCACGAGCAAACCTGAGCCTCGGGACCACAGGTAAGACCAAATTATCTGCTGCAAGAAAGCTGCCTGGTGAACTCAAGACACAGGCCCACAGGAACAGCTGAAGACCTGTAGAGAGGAAAAACTACACGCCCGAAAGCAGAACACTCTGTCCCCATAACCGACTGAAAGAGAGGAAAACAGGTCTACAGCACTCCTGACACACAGGCTTATAGGACAGTCTAGCCACTGTCAGAAATAGCAGAACAAAGTAACACTAGAGATAATCTGATGGCGAGAGGCAAGCGCAGGAACCCAAGCAACAGAAACCAAGACTACATGCCATCATCGGAGCCCAATTCTCCCACCAAAACAAACATGGAATATCCAAACACACCAGAAAAGCAAGATCTAGTTTCAAAATCATATTTGATCATGATGCTGGAGGACTTCAGGAAAGACCTGAACACACTTAGGGAAGCACAGGAAAACATTAATAAACAAGTAAAAGCCTACAGAGAGGAATCGCAAAAATCCCTGAAAGAATTCCAGGAAAACACAATCAAACAGTTGAAGGAATTAAAAATGGAAATAGAAGCAATCAAGAAAGAACACATGGAAACAACCCTGGATATAGAAAACCAAAAGAAGAGACAAGGAGCTGTAGATACAAGCTTCACCAACAGAATACAAGAGATGGAAGAGAGAATCTCAGGAGCAGAAGATTCCATAGAAATCATTGACTCAACTGTCAAAGATAATGTAAAGCGGAAAAAGCTACTGGTCCAAAACATACAGGAAATCCAGGACTCAATGAGAAGATCAAACCTAAGGATAATAGGTATAGAAGAGAGTGAAGACTCCCAGCTCAAAGGACCAGTAAATATCTTCAACAAAATCATAGAAGAAAACTTCCCTAACCTAAAAAAAGAGATACCCATAGACATACAGGAAGCCTACAGAACTCCAAATAGATTGGACCAGAAAAGAAACACCTCCCGTCACATAATTGTCAAAACACCAAACGCACAAAATAAAGAAAGAATATTAAAAGCAGTAAGGGAAAAAGGTCAAGTAACATATAAAGGGAGACCTATCAGAATCACACCAGACTTCTCGCCAGAAACTATGAAGGCCAGAAGATCCTGGACTGATGTTATACAGACCCTAAGAGAACACAAATGCCAGCCCAGATTACTGTATCCAGCAAAACTCTCAATTAACATTGATGGAGAAACCAAGATATTCCATGACAAAACCAAATTTACACAATATCTTTCCACAAATCCAGCACTACAAAGGATAATAAATGGTAAAGCCCAACATAAGGAGGCAAGCTATACCCTAGAAGAAGCAAGAAACTAATCGTCTTGGCAACAAAACAAAGAGAATGAAAGCACACAAACATAACCTCACATCAAATATGAATATAACGGGAAGCAATAATCACTATTCCTTAATATCTCTCAATATCAATGGCCTCAACTCCCCAATAAAAAGACATAGATTAACAAACTGGATACGCAACGAGGACCCTGCATTCTGCTGCCTACAGGAAACACACCTCAGAGAAAAAGACAGACACTACCTCAGAGTGAAAGGCTGGAAAACAACTTTCCAAGCAAATGGTCAGAAGAAGCAAGCTGGAGTAGCCATTTTAATATCAAATAAAATCAATTTCCAACTAAAAGTCATCAAAAAAGATAAGGAAGGACACTTCATATTCATCAAAGGAAAAATCAACCAAGATGAACTCTCAATCCTAAATATCTATGCCCCAAATACAAGGGCACCTACTTATGTAAAAGAAACCTTACTAAAGCTCAAAACACACATTGCACCTCACACAATAATAGTGGGAGATTTCAACACCCCACTCTCATCAATGGACAGATCATGGAAACAGAAATTAAACAGAGATGTAGACAGAATAAGAGAAGTCATGAGCCAAATGGACTTAACGGATATTTATAGAACAGTCTATCCTAAAGCAAAAGGATATACCTTCTTCTCAGCTCCTCATGGTACTTTCTCCAAAATTGACCATATAATTGGTCAAAAAACGGGCCTCAAAAGGTACAGAAAGATAGAAATAATCCCATGCGTGCTATCGGACCACCACGGCCTAAAACTGGTCTTCAATAACAATAAGAGAAGAATGCCCACATATACGTGGAAAATGAACAATGCTCTACTCAATGATAACCTGGTCAAGGAAGAAATAAAGAAAGAAATTAAAAACTTTTTAGAATTTAATGAAAATGAAGATACAACATACTCAAACTTATGGGACACAATGAAAGCTGTGCTAAGAGGAAAACTCATAGCGCTGAGTGCCTGCAGAAAGAAACAGGAAAGAGCATATGTCAGCAGCTTGACAGCACACCTAAAAGCTCTAGAACAAAAAGAAGCAAATACACCCAGGAGGAGTAGAAGGCAGGAAATAATCAAACTCAGAGCTGAAATCAACCAAGTAGAAACAAAAAGGACCATAGAAAGAATCAACAGAACCAAAAGTTGGTTCTTTGAGAAAATCAACAAGATAGATGAACCCTTAGCCAGACTAATGAGAGGACACAGAGAGTGTGTCCAAATTAACAAAATCAGAAATGAAAAGGGAGACATAACTACAGATTCGGAGGAAATTCAAAAAATCATCAGATCTTACTATAAAAACCTATATTCAACAAAATTTGAAAATCTTCAGGAAATGGACAATTTCCTAGACAGATACCAGGTATCGAAGTTAAATCAGGAACAGATAAACCAGTTAAACAACCCCATAACTCCTAAGGAAATAGAAGCAGTCATTAAAGGTCTCCCAACCAAAAAGAGCCCAGGTCCAGACGGGTTTAGTGCAGAATTCTATCAAACCTTCATAGAAGACCTCATACCAATATTATCCAAACTATTCCACAAAATTGAAACAGATGGAGCCCTACCGAATTCCTTCTATGAAGCCACAATTACTCTTATACCTAAACCACACAAAGACACAACAAAGAAAGAGAACTTCAGACCAATTTCCCTTATGAATATCGACGCAAAAATACTCAATAAAATTCTGGCAAACCGAATTCAAGAGCACATCAAAACAATCATCCACCATGATCAAGTAGGCTTCATCCCAGGCATGCAGGGATGGTTTAATATACGGAAAACCATCAACGTGATCCATTATATAAACAAACTGAAAGAACAGAACCACATGATCATTTCATTAGATGCTGAGAAAGCATTTGACAAAATTCAACACCCCTTCATGATAAAAGTCCTGGAAAGAATAGGAATTCAAGGCCCATACCTAAACATAGTAAAAGCCATATACAGAAAACCAGTTGCTAACATTAAACTAAATGGAGAGAAACTTGAAGCAATCCCACTAAAATCAGGGACTAGACAAGGCTGCCCACTCTCTCCCTACTTATTCAATATAGTTCTTGAATTCTAGCCAGAGCAATCAGACAACAAAAGGAGATCAAAGGGATACAGATCGGAAAAGAAGAAGTCAAAATATCACTATTTGCAGATGACATGATAGTATATTTAAGTGATCCCAAAAGTTCCACCAGAGAACTACTAAAGCTGATAAACAACTTCAGCAAAGTGGCTGGGTATAAAATTAACTCAAATAAATCAGTTGCCTTCCTCTATACAAAAGAGAAACAAGCCGAGAAAGAAATTAGGGAAACGACACCCTTCATAATAGACCCAAATAATATAAAGTACCTCGGTGTGACTTTAACCAAGCAAGTAAAAGATCTGTACAATAAGAACTTCAAGACACTGAGGAAAGAAATTGAAGAAGACCTCAGAAGATGGAAAGATCTCCCATGCTCATGGATTGGCAGGATTAATATGGTAAAAATGGCCATTTTACCAAAAGCAATCTACAGATTCAATGCAATCCCCATCAAAATACCAATCCAATTCTTCAAAGAGTTAGACAGAACAATTTGCAAATTCATCTGGAATAACAAAAAACCCAGGATAGCTAAAGCTATCCTCAACAATAAAAGGACTTCAGGGGGAATCACTATCCCTGAACTCAAGCAGTATTACAGAGCAATAGTGATAAAAACTGCATGGTATTGGTACAGAGACAGACAGATAGACCAATGGAATAGAATTGAAGACCCAGAAATGAACCCACACACCTATGGGCACTTGATTTTTGACAAAGGAGCCAAAACCATCCAATGGAAAAAAGATAGCATTTTCAGCAAATGGTGCTGGTTCAACTGGAGGGCAACATGTAGAAGAATGCAGATCGATCCATCCTTATCACCCTGTACAAAGCTTAAGTCCAAGTGGATCAAGGACCTCCACATCAAACCAGACACACTCAAACTAATAGAAGAAAAACTAGGGAAGCATCTGGAACACATGGGCACTGGAAAAAATTTCCTGAACAAAACACCAATGGCTTATGCTCTAAGATCAAGAATCGACAAATGGGATCTCATAAAACTTCAAAGCTTCTGTAAGGCAAAGGACACTGTGGTTAGGACAAAACAGCAACCAACAGATTGGGAAAAGATCTTTACCAATCCTACAACAGATAGAGGCCTTATTTCCAAAATATACAAAGAACTCAAGAAGTTAGACCGCAGGGAAACAAATAACCCTATTAAAAAATGGGGTTCAGAGCTAAACAAAGAATTCACAGCTGAGGAATGCCGAATGGCTGAGAAACACCTAAAGAAATGTTCAACATCTTTAGTCATAAGGGAAATGCAAATCAAAACAACCCTGAGATTTCACCTCACACCAGTGCGATTGGCTAAGATCAAAAACTCAGGTGACAGCAGATGCTGGCGAGGATGTGGAGAAAGAGGAACACTCCTCCATTGTTGGTGGGATTGCAGACTGGTAAAACCATTCTGGAAATCAGTCTGGAGGTTCCTCAGAAAATTGGACATTGAACTGCCTGATGATCCAGCTATACCTCTCTTGGGCATATACCCAAAAGATGCCTCAACATATAAAAGAGACACGTGCTCCACTATGTTCATCGCAGCCTTATTTATAATAGCCAGAAGCTGGAAAGAACCCAGATGCCCTTCAACAGAGGAATGGATACAGAAAATGTGGTACATCTACACAATGGAATATTACTCAGCTATCAAAAACAACGAGTTTATGAAATTCGTAGGCAAATGGTTGGAACTGGAAAATATCATCCTGAGTGAGCTAACCCAATCACAGAAAGACATACATGGTATGCACTCATTGATAAGTGGCTATTAGCCCAAATGCTTGAATTACCCTAGATCCCTAGAACAAACGAAACTCAAGACGGATGATCAAAATGTGAATGCTTCACTCCTTCTTTAAATGAGGAAAAAGAATACCCTTGGCAGGGAAGGGAGAGGCAAAGATTAAAACAGAGACTGAAGGAACACCCATTCAGAGCCTGCCCCACATGTGGCCCATACATATACAGCCACCCAATTAGACAAGATGGATGAAGCAAAGAAGTGCAGACCGACAGGAGCCGGATGTAGATCGCTCCTGAGAGACACAGCCAGAATACAGCAAATATAGAGGCGAATGCCAGCAGCAAACCACTGAACTGAGAATAGGTCCCCTATTGAAGGAATCAGAGAAAGAACTGGAAGAGCTTGAAGGGGCTCGAGACCCCAAAAGTACAACAATGCCAAGCAACCAGAGCTTCCAGGGACTAAGCCACTACCTAAAGACTATACATAGACTGACCCTGGACTCTGACCCCATAGGTAGCAATGAATATCCTAGTAAGAGCACCAGTGGAAGGGGAAGCCCTGGGTCCTGCTAAGACTGAACCCACAGTGAACTAGTCTATGGGGGGAGGGCGGCAATGGGGGGAGGGTTGGGAGGGGAACACCCATAAGGAAGGGGAGGGGGGAGGGGGATGTTTGCCCGGGAACCGGGAAAGGGAATAACACTCGAAATGTATATAAGAAATACTCAAGTTAATAAAAAAAAAAAAAAAGGTGAAGGTTCACAATCAAAATCAGAAAGGGATCTGAGTAGTCGTTTTTTTAGAAGAAGACACATAAATGATAAATAGATTTATTTAAGGTATCCATAGCATTAGTCATCCCAATAGAAATTAAAACAATACCTCTTATCTGTGTCAGGATAGCTATCATAAGTAGAAAAAATATTACAAGTGAAGACAGAGAAAAAGGAGCTCTAAAAACTATTGGTAAGAATGTTATGTTGCTTTTTCCCACCTATACTCAGGACATAGTACTACCTGAGGACGCAGTGATACCACTCCTGGGCATATATCTAAAGATACTCCAACATACAACCGGACACAATCTCCATTATGTTCATAACAGCCTTATTTATAATAGCCAGAAGCAGGAAAGAACCTAGATGCCCTTCAACAGAGGAATGGACACAGAAAATGTACTACATTTACACAATGGAGTACTACTCAGCTATCAAAAAAGTGACTTCATGAAATTCATTAGACAAATGGATGGAACTAGAAAGTATCATCCTAAGTGAGGTAACCCAATCACAAAAAAAACATACATGATATGTACTCACTGATAAGTGGATATTAGCCAAAAAGCTCAAATTACCCAAGATACAATCCACAGACCACATGAAGCTCAAGAAGTATAACTAAAGTGTGGGTGCTTCACTCCTTCTTAGAAGAAGGAACAAAAATATTCATAGGAGATGTGGAGACAAAGTTTGGAGCAGAGACTGAAGGAATGGCCATCCAGAGACTGCCCCACCTGGGGATCTGGCCAATATACATACAGCCACCAAACCCAAACAATATTGCTGATGCCAAGAAGTGCATGCTGACAGAAACCTGATATAGCTGTCTCCTAAGAGTCTCTGCCAGAGCATGACAAATACAGAGGCAATGGTGGGTGTGCAGCCAACCATTGAACTGAGAATGGGGTCCCCATTGGAGGAGTTAGAGAAAGGATTGAAGGAGCTGAAGGGGCTTCCAACCCTATAAGAAAAACAATACCAACCAACCAGAGCTCCCAGGGACTAAACCACCATCCAAAGACTGCACTTGGACAGACCCATGGCTCCAGCTTCATATTTAGCAGAGGACAGCATGTTGGGCACCAATGGGAGAACACCTTGGGCCTGCCAAGTTTGATGCTCCAGTATAGGGGAATGACAGGGCGAGGCAGGAAGAGGTGGGTGTGTAGGTTGGGGAGCATCCTCATAGAAGCAGGGGGAAGGGATAGGGAGTTTATAAATGGGAAACCGAGAAAGGGGGTTACATTTGAAATGTAAATTTAAAAATCCAATAAAAAAGAAAAAGAAGAAAATAACAAAATAAAAGAAGCATAAAAAAAGAAAGCAAAATGTTCTGGTTTCTGGTGGTATCAGAGTTTTTTTTTTAAATGTGTGTGTGTGTGTGTGTGTGTGTGTGTGTGTGTGTGTGTGTGTGTAGCAGTGTACTAAAATAAACACAGGCAAACCTTTCTCTCCCTATTTAAAATGTCTATGGCTCCCCATGTTCCAGAGCCTTGGTTTTTTTTCTTTGTTTTTTGTTTTGTTTTGTTTCTCTATCTTGGCATCACCAGGAGGACCCATTCTTTATTCACTTCAATTGTGTGGTGACCCATTGCTATGCACAGCACTAAATTACTTGCATGGATTATCCCCATATCATGACATTTCATGATGAAATGAAAATATGAAATGATTTCCAACTAAGGAATTTGTTGTCAATATAAGGAGAAAGTCAATAGAAAAGTAAATGGTTTTTAAAATCAATTCCTTCACTTATCCATTTATTGAGTTGTTATTAATCAACTAGCACATACAAAGGTACAGCTCCCATGAAGGAGAATTTGGATACAAGATCAATAAAACATATCAATCCATTGTTGCTTCCCATATAACTTGGAGCCACTCAAGACCAGATTCACAGCCCCCCAACATCCACATTTCATTTTTCTCACAGGTTTTAAAAATTGCTTCTAATCTTCTGACAACCAAAGCTATGTTGTTGCTTCTAGTCTTAAAAATATGGGCAAATTTAACTCATTTCCAAATTTGGCCCAGGAAAACCATCTCTTCTCCTTTTCTCTCCTTCTGATATGAATGTAGAAACCTGTAGAAAGTCAGTAAGTCCTGAGAACATAAGCCATAGTTCTTGTCTTAATCAATAGACACCATGACCAAGTCAACTCTTATTTTAAAAAGCATTTAGTTGACGTCTTGCTTACAGTTTCAGAGGTTTAGTACATTATCATCATGGCAGGGACCACAGCAGCATGCAGGCAGGGAAAGCAACACTGGGGGCTTTTGAAACCTTAAATGCCACACCCAGTGACACACTTCTTCCAACAAAGCCATGCCTCTTAATCCTTCTCAAGGATCCCATTCCCCGATGAATAAGCATATATGTGGGTGGGGGTATTCTTATTCAAACCACACAGATCTCCTCCTGCACAGGATCCCACCCCTTCTCCTGCTTGCCTTAATAGGGTTTCTATTGCTAGGGTAAAACATAGTGACCAGAAAGCAAGTTGCGGAGAATAGTTCTTAATCATTGAAGAAAGTCAAGAGAGGAATTCAAAGAGGGCAGGAACCTAGAAGCAGGAGCTAATGCGGAGGCTAGGGAGGGGTTCTGCTTACTGGTTTGCTTCTCTTGAATTGCTCAGCTTGCTTTCTTATAGAACCCAGGACCACCAGCCCACGGATGGAACCACCCACAATGGCTAGGCCTTCAATCAGCAGTAACCCAGTAATAAAATGCTTTACGGCCAGGTCTTATGGAAATATTTTCTCAATTTTGTTGCCCTCCTTTCATAAAATTCTAGTCTGTATTTTCACATGTTGATATAAGACTAGCCAGCATATCCCTCCAAAGCAAATTGAAAACAATATTATGAAACACTGGTATTTCGCTAAGATTTGGGGCTTATTTTTTGTTTCACCAAAAACTAGCCTGCTCTTCCAATAGAGTTAAATACTAATGCCCTTTTGTTTCAAACATGAAAAATAAAGGCTTGAAAATGGATCCCTGCTGCACATGTCTAATGAGAAGTGGATAATTTAGACATTTACTTTCATGTCATGTCTGATTGTTTCCTTCTTCCTTTTCTCCACCTATGCACTGGCGTGGCATAACTATGCTGATATGTCCTTGTCTCTTGACAAAGGTAGCTTCTTACTCCAAGAAGCTTTGCCCACAGAGAAGCTGTTCTTTCATTTACCTACTTTGATACCCACCACCACTCCAGGCTTTCTGTCTCCATAGGAAGCCTTTTCAATGCCCTAAACTGAGTTCTTCCTCCCTCCACTATACTCACTTTGTCTCTTAGGGGTTTCTTATGGTTTTATATGTATTCGCATGGTCTCTCTCCATTTAGGCCAAAACCTTCTCAAGTACAAAGACCGTATTTACTTCTCTTTATAGAATGTACACTGGATAGTTCTGGCCTCACTAATGAAGTACTCAATAAGTGTTTGAAAGCAGTTAATGTTCACATTTTAAAATCTTTAGGTCTTTTATATATTTTCTACATCTATTAATTATCTAACATTATTCTGGCCCCATACATTACATACATTACATACATAGTATTTTACCCTCCCTGTGTATATGTGTGGCTAGTGATAGGACCAGAGTTTCTTAAATGCTAGGGAATTTCTATTCACTCAGTTATATCCCCAGCTCATACCTTAGGATTTGAGAGCACTATCTTAGTAATAGCATTTCAAAAGCAAGGAATTAAAGAGAAATACAGGTAGTATTAGATTTCACATTGCCAGTCATACAAGTCAAGAATTTTGTTGAATGAATAAATGTGGTGTTCAAGAATTTAATTTATCATTAGTTTAAACATGAACTTGCAGCAAATGTCAATGAGCATCACTTAGAACAATACAGAAGAAAAGCACATGCAAAGCATCTCCTGACATGGGTCCACTTTGATCTTATTTTTAAAGAAGGACATTGGTTATGATCTTTAAAGCACTTTCAAATCCTCTGATCTTCTCTAATGAGCTATTTGATTATATAAAGCCAGAATGATATATTAGAAACATTAGTGAGATTTGACCTTGGGGAATTTGAACAGTAGAACAGATTATTAATAACTACTTGTTCTTATTTTACTTTTGTTACAACAAACCAATTTATTTCAGCAAGTTTTGCCTACTAAAAGAAAGAAGCACACAAATTAGAGTATGATTTTAATGAATGAATTGTTTCTAAATAAACATTAGCTGTGGTTAGAATTACAGTACTTTTTTTCTTTTTTCTTTTATCTTTATTAACTTGAGTATTTATTTAATTTTGATTGTTATTCCCCTTCCCGGCTCCTGGGCCAACATCCCTCTAACCCCTCCCACTCCCCTTCTATATGGGTGTTCCCTTCCCCATCCTCCCCCCATTACCGCCCTCCCCCCAACAATCACGTTCACTGGGGGTTCAGTCGTAGCAGGACCAAGGGCTTCCCCTTCCACTGGTGCTCTTACAAGGCTATTCATTGCTACCTATGAGGTTGGAGCCCAGGGTCAGTCCATGTATAGTCTTTAGGTAGTGGCTTAGTCCCTGGAAGCTCTGGTTGGTTGGCATTGTTGTACATATGGGGTCTCGAGCCTCTTCAAGCTCTTGCAGTCCTTTCTCTGATTCCTTCAATGGGGGTCCCATTCTCAGTTCAGTGGTTTGCTGCTGGCTTTCACCTATGTGTTTGCTGAGAATTACAGGACTTTTATGAAGGGCTGCTTCTCCTTCCATTTGGCACTATTGACAAAAGTTTAAGATACCCTTCAATACTACGTAATTAAACAATAAGCAATTTTGTAATTACCTACCTCCCCAACTGGATAAATTTCAAGTTCCATAATTATTTTATTCTATAGATAACTTGTAAAAAAAAAGTAAGCTTAAAATTTAAAGGATCTTTTTATCCTCAGCACAATTCAGTTTTGTCATTACTCACCTTTTGTTTAATAATTCTTATTTAAAACAAAAATATTTTCCTATTTGTATCTTTCTTTATTTCTCTTCTCAAATAAGAATTCATAGGTTTAGTTAGAGAACAGCATGATTTCTGTTTTAGCATTACTGAAACCCAGCATTGAGCATGAGGTATACAGTGATAATCTGATGTACTTAAGAGTCTGCCCTTTCAGCAACAGAAGCAAGATAAATGCCTGTGGAAAAGCTAAAGAAAGTCTTTACAATAGTCTGATAGACAGGAAATCCCATGTAAGCCAAATCTTGGTTTCCAATAGGCTCATTAGCACTTTATGTAGGCAAGACCCCACCGTCCGTTCTCGGGGCAATGATTTTGAGTCCAAACAGCTTTCTTACAGTTGTTCACAGGTCTCAGAGAGACAAATGCCCAGCTAACCCAACATCTAGCCTCATTTCTCTGGGATATTGAGAGGAAGGACATCCCTGCAGGTAACTCTATAGAAAGAACCCATTTTGTACACCCAACACATCCTGAGATGAAAAAGAATGATACTTTTTAAACCGTCTTTCAGAATTTCCAGGTCATTGAATGGATTTTAAAATCCCTAGTCATGGCCAAGTACTTTCATCAAATATCCATGATGTTCCTGAGGCAATCCACTAAGTACTGACAACACAAACACTTTCCAGAGTTTTGGATGAGACCCTTGGCACCCTGGGTCACTTTCCTATAGAAAAGTGTTCTATCTCTAGACTCAGACCACTTCACTACAGTACAATGAACTGGCGTCCTCGCAGTTCCAGAAAGCTAGATGGGGTTTCCATAAATGTAAAAACCAAGAAGCGGGTGACAGCTGTGAACTTGCCTTCAGAACTCACTCCTACTGATGAAGAATAGCTTTTCCAGAAGAAAACTGAGATAGAAGATGCTGACAAATGAGTTACAGGACCCAAGTCCAACATCCCTAAGGACTCACGTCACTTGGTGTGAAGGTACATTCACGCCAAGGAGGCAAAGCAGTATAACTGCCTTTTTCTATATTTTGAAATATAAACATTGTATTAAATCATCTGATCACTATATACTGTGAATATTTAGTATACACTTCAATTACAAAACAACTTGGCCCAACAGGAAGAGGCTACACATTTATTCATCACTTCTTGTGCTAGCATATTTAGGTGTGCTTTTTTTTTCTTTTTTTTTTTTTCGGAGATGGGGACCGAACACAGAGCCTTCTGCTTGCTAGGCAAGTGCTCTACCACTGAGCTAAATCCCCAACCCCTTAGGTGTGTTTTTAAAAATTATTATTTTGATGTATATAATAAGCCTCTAATTTTTTAAAATATGATAAAACTGAGGTTCTAATAAATTGAATAATTTTCTCCTACGTATCCAGTGTGGAAGACAACTGTCTTCAGAGTCCAGAGTTTCCACTCTGGCATGTTATCTTTGTGATTTTAAAGCCTAAAAACTTAATTTATATTTCTTAATCTCTGAATCTCTTTTCCATGCAAAATCTTATCGACCTTACCTGTAAATGGTAATATTCCTGAGAACATGCAGCTGGTAATCATCAGCTGGATTTCATGTCCTGCCAAACACAATGCGTCCAAAGGAAACTGCACACTTTCTCTGAAATTCTTTCCTGCTTCCAACTACCTCCTCCTCAAAACTTAAAAATTAGTGAGCTTCGCAGTACAGCGGCAGGGAGGTTTTGGTATGAGCAGGATTTGGATTCACGTCTTGCCAACGAACCCCAGTGCACCGATCTCAGGAGCCCCTTTCTTGCTTGTTTACTCACCACACATGCTCTCAGCAACGTCTGGAGGGGCAGAAGTTTTACATTAACCTTATTCTTTTTTTTTAGATGTATTTATTTTATTTATATGTGTACACTGTAGCTGTCTTCAGACACACCAGAAGAGGGCATCAGATCTCATTAGATGGTTGTGAGCCACCATGTGGTTTCTGGGATTTGAACTCAGGACCTCTGGAAGAGCGATCAGTGCTCTTAACCGCTGAGCCATCTCTCCAGCCCCATTAACCTTATTCTTGAAGACAAGAATGCACTTTTCAAACAATGTAGTTACATTTTGACGAAGAATGGAAAAAGATGCCCCAGTGCTGCCCCAAAGCCCGAGAAGAGGAGTGTCTTTCTGTGCTGAAGAGTAACCCAGGCCCTATGGGTGAAACTCTCTTGTGCCAGTTGAGCTCATCTGCTAAAACAGAGCTGGGCTCGCAGACCCCAGAGAGTAGCCCAAGTGGAGAGCTGGATACTGAATGAAGACAGCTGGAGTGATGGGGACCAGGAACCCATTACTGTGGTCAGACATGGAGAGGTGACCCTGACAGTGAAGCTGATAGCATAGACAGTGATCAAGAAGATCCCCTAAAGGCAAACGGATGGAACTGGAAATTATCATCTCTCCTGAGAGACACAGGCAGAATACAGCAAATACAGAGGCGAATGCCATCATTAAACCACTGAACTGAGGACGGGACCCCGAAGTAATCATAGAAAGGACTGAAAGAGCTTGAAGGGGCTCGAGACCCCATATGTACAACAATGCCAACCAACCAGAGCTTCCAGGGACTAAGTCACTACCCAAAGACTATACATGGACTGACCCTGGCTCCAACCTCATAGGTAGCAATGAATATCCTAGTAAGAGCACCAATGGAAGGGGAAGCCCTCGGTCCTGCCAAGACTGAACCCCCAGTGAACGTGACTGTTGGGTGGAGGGCGGTAATGGGGGGAGGATGGGGAAGGGAACACCCATATAGAAGGGGAGGGAGAGGGACTAGGGGGATGTTGGCCTGGACACCGGGAAGGGGAATAACAATTGAAATATAAATAAGAAATACCCAAGTTAATAAAGATGGAAAAAAAAAAGAAGATCCTCCTAAAACATGCTGATGTCTATACAGCTGAAGAGGTGGCTCTTATTATGAGAGAAAAGCTAATTCGTTTGCAATCTTTGTACATTGATCAGTTTAAACGACTACACCATCTGCTCAAAGAGAAGCAGCACTGTTATTTGCATAATTGGAAAGTGGAACACGAAGCTTTAGGTAGTAGTCTCCTGACTGGCCCGGAGGGACTTTGGTCAAAGAGAATTTAAAGCGACAAAAATGTCTTAGGCGATATGGTCAATGCTGTGGAGTAGAAGCCTTTCTACACGGGCAGCTGAAAAAACGCAGAAAGCTGGCCACAGAGAGGGCTGCTCAACAGGTTCACACAATTCGTTCCAGTCAGAAGTGCTTAACCTTTGTGGATGATGTTCGCTGCTCCAATCAGTCTCTTCCGATGACCAGACACTGCCTTACCCATATCTGTCAGGATACATATCAGGTTCTCTTCAAATGTTGCCAGGGATCTGAAGAGATACCCTGCAACAAATCAGTTCCTACGAGCCTTTCTGAGGACCCCTGCTGTCCACTGCACTTGCAGTTGCCTCCTCAGATGTACTGTCCTCCTCGGCAGGTACTGTCTGTTCCAGAAAATCTGGAAGCCAGCCCCATGGATCTGTACTTGAGTGCTGGCGAGCTCCAGCCCACTGAGAGTTTACCACTGGAGTTCAGTGATGACTTGGATGTTGTGGGTGATAGCATCTCGTGCCCTCCGTCGCCCTTGCTCTTTGATCCTCTTCTAACTCTTGAAGACCATTCAGTCACAGAAACTGCCGGAGGCGCAGGATAGATGCAGGTGACTGGGGACCGGTGCAGATCCCAGGGACCTTGAAATGTAGAGAAAGCCTGTGCACCATTCCTTCAGTGTGGATTGGCTACTGAAAATGGAAAGCCAGAACCCACTTCTATCAGTTGACAGTTCATTCTGGGAATTATTCACCTTTGGATTTGAACTTTCCATTCTTCAGACAAGCATATCTCTGATCATCTCTTACTGAATAGGGACAACTCAGACCTCATTGTTTCCTTTGGGGCTTTAGGGTGCTATGGACAAACATAATCCAAGACTGTGCAGAATGGCTATTTAGTATTTAAGTTTTGGTATTTTTGCAAGGAACAGCGTGAGGTAATTCCTGCCTTTGGGGTGCAATGCCCATTGGAGATTGCCTGGGAAAGAGACATTTATAATGGGACTCCTAAGCCAAGGACAGAGATCCGCATGGATGTCTAGGTGGGGTTGTGGTCAAGAACGGAGCTCTTCGGGTGTTAGATCTTAGAGTCTGTCCAGCTGTATCTAAAGCTCATATTTAAGCCTTTCCTCTGCTCCTCATAATTGGGCAATATAAACCCCTTTTCCTAGTGAACTGTGACTGAGAAAAGCAGCTCACAGGTCTGGGTTCTCCTTAATTATTCTTGCTTTTAACTTACGTAAATTTCCATGAAAGATATAGTGAATTTACTGTACATAGTTTCTATTAGATCTTAAAATGTTATGAAAATGTAAAAAAAAAATTATCCTGATGGTATTATCCTCTCCGTTTCATGCTTCTATACACAAGAACCGCGTGGTAACTGGACCACCAAACTTACTTAAATCCATCATTTCTCTCCAGCACTACAGTCAATAGAACCAGATGAACTCTACAAACACAAATTAGTCCATGCTATAATAACCCCTTGTAAAGTTCTCCTTTAGGGGATCAGGGGGAGAGAGCTGGACTCTCAGAAGTGCAAACAATCCTGAGAGCTCAGAGGAGATAACTACTTCTGCCCGCATTCCAGACCCAAGAGGAACCCTCCTAGTGCCCTCTCTGCCCTCTGGGGACTTAGGACACACAAAAGCAGAAGTTGTCTGGGACAGAACACTTCAAGTTTCTGGCTGTGCCCAGAGCTGTACCGGTTCCACATTCCCTGTTCCCAAATCCCGTAGAGGAGAGAGCTGGACTCTCAGAAGTTCCGACAATACTGAGAGCTCAGAGGAGACAACTGCTTATGCCCACATTCCAGAACCAAGAAGAATAAGCCTAGTGCTCTCTGTGCTCTCTGGGCACAAGGAACTAGGGGCAGTCAGGAGCAGGACCCTTCCAGTTTCTGCCTGCGCCAAGAGCGGAAAGCCAGTCGCCAGGAACACATGTACACCTGAAAGCAGAGGTAAAATCAACTCTTCTGCTGCAAGCGACCTACCTGGATGCTTCAGACCACACAAACCAAGGTGCAGCTGAAAGAAAACAGATCTACAGGAGTGCTGACTCAAGGCTTACAGGAGGGTCAATCCACTGTCAGAAACAGCAAGATGAGCTAACACCTGATGGTGAGAGTCACCCGCAGGAATCTAAGCAACAGAAATCAAGACTACTTGGCATCATCAGAGCCCAGTTCACCCATAAAAGCAAATACTGGATATCCAAACACACTGGAAAAGCAAGATTTGGATTTAAAATCATATCCATGATTGTAATAAAGGACTTTAAGAAAGACATAAAAACTCCCTTAAAGAAATACAGGACAACACAGGTAAGCAAGTAGAAGCACTTAAAGAGGAAACACAAAAATCCCGAAAACACAAAAACACACACACAACAAAAAGAATTACAGAAACCCAATCACAGAAAAACACACATGGTATGCACTCATTGATAAGTGGCTATTAGCCCAAATGCTTGAATTACCCTAGATGCACAGAACACATGAAACTCAAGGATGACCAAAATGTGAATGCTTCACTCCTTCTTTAAAAGGGGAACAAGAATACCCTTGGGAGGGAATAGGGAGGCAAAGTTTAGAACAGAGGCAGAAGGAACACCCATTCAGAGCCTGCCCCACATGTGGCCCATACATATACAGCTATCCAATTAGACAAGATGGACAAAGCAAAGAAGTGCAGGCTGACAGGAACCGGATGTAGATCTCTCCCGAGAGACACAGCCAGAATACAGCAAATACATAGGTGAATGCCAGCAGCAAACCACTGAACTGAGAACGGGACCCCCGTTGGAGCAATTAGAGAAAGGATTGAAAGAGCTGAAGGACTGAAAAGATTGAACCCCATAAGAACAACACTAACAAACCAGAGCTCCCAGGGACTAAACCACTACCCAAAGACAGACCCTTGGCTCCATCTGTATGGCTTTGGTGGGCACCAATAGAAGGAGAAGCCCTTGGTCCTTCCAAGGCTGTATCCTTCAGTACAGGGGAATGTCAGGAGGGCCAGAAGAGGGCTTGGTTGGGAAGGAGGAGCACCCCTATAGAAGGGAAGAGGGGTGGGATAGGGGATTTATGGCAGGGAAACCAGGAAAGGGAATAACATTTGAAATGTAAATAAAAAGTATCCCATAGCTAGAGTGATGGCTCAGTGGTTAAGAGCACTGACTGCTGTTCCGGAGGTCCCAAGTTTAATTCCCAGCAACCACATGGTGGCTCACAGCCATCTGGACTGGGATCTGATGCCATCTTCTGGTGTGTCTGAAGAGAGGGACAGTGTACTCACATACATAAAATAAATAAATCTTTTTAAAAAGAAAGTATCCCATAAAAAAAGAAAGGAAAAAATGTCTCCTTTGACTTTTCACTTCATTTAGGACTCTTCTCCATTCCATCGTTTCTTTCCTGGGTTCTCTCACACTGTCATTCCCTATTCCCTTTCCCCATAATTCCTATATACTTTCTTACTTCACCAGATATTCCTTCTTCCAGGAGCACTTTTCTTCCTAATATTTCATCACTCTCTTCAAAAATACTTTCTTGTGTGTAAAATTTCCTAGCCTTTCCACTCCATTTAAACTCAGCCTTCCTCTTGCCTTGTATTAGACTGAGCAGTGTCCACTCCAAACTCATATGTTGATATCTTAACCTTCAGTTTGATTCTGGTATTTGAAGATGGGGCCTTTGGGAAGTAATTAAAGCTGAATGAGATAGTGATAAAAGGCCTTCCTGATGGTGCTATTAGCCATTAAAGAGTTGCCAAAAAGATAAAGATATCGGGCTGGAGAGATGGCTCAGTGGTTAGGAGCACTGACTGCCCTACCAGAGGTCCTAAGTTCAAATCCCAGCAACCACATGGTGGCTCATAACCATCTGTAATGAGATCTGACGCCCTCTTCTGGTGTCTCTGAAGACAGCTACAGTGTACTTACAGATAGTAAGTAAATAAGTAAACAAATAAATAGATAAATCTTAAAAAAAAAAAAGATAAAGATATCTCTTTCTCTCACTCATCCTCCTCTTCCAGCTGTGAAGAGAGCCTGTAACACAGCCAAGCCAACGACTGTTACCACAGTTGCCTGCTGTGTTGCTTGGACTACTGGGTCTATGCTGCTACTCACGGCAGCCTCAAACATAAAGTTTAAAGTCTTCGTCACATTCTACATTACAAACACATGCTAAAAAGGAGCAAGAACAGAAATAATCCAAGATACAGTGATTTAATTAAGATAGAAGGTCATTTTATGACAAATTATAAGCTGTTAGCCCAACACTATTTTATGGCGGATTGTACTATCTCCATTCATAACTTCATGTTACATACAAGGTCATGGAATCATTTTTTGAAATTTTATATCCAGTATGAAGGAAGAAAATCTCAGAGGAATTCATACTTTCTTTCAAAGGCACACTCCAGAAGTGGTGAAAATTTTTCCTATATCATTGTCTAGAATTTAGTCACCTTGACACATCTGAGAGATAATGAGTATTTGGCCATGTTCCCAGGTGGAATCTGGGCTTGACGTCTCTAAGTGACGTCCCTGAATGAATCCTGGTAAAAACTGAGAAGCTTCTGCATTTTCCCTCCCCATGATGTATTTTAATCAGTAGATTTTTATTTTGTTGATAATTTTAATGCCTTTTTTCTCTTTGTCAATATCATGTGTGGTAAGGGAAGAAAACCGTGTGCTTAAATAACCATAGAGTTCACAATGGCAAGTACAGGCCCTGGAATATAGTAAGAGACTCAAACATTTTTATTATTGAATTAATAATCATATCAGCTCTTTGTGTATTATACAATCTCATATGTTCTACCCTTCTTTCCATACATTCCATGAGCCTAGGTTATATGTAGCTCCATTGAATCCTGCCAGTTACAATGCTGTCTCCATTCTCTACCATCCACATTCTCCTTAAAGCTGTCATCTGAGGCTTATTAACACACCGCTGAGTTTATTTTCTCAGCTAGATTTCTTTCCTTAGCTACTATTGTATTTACCAGTGCCAGTCACATCTTATTTTTCTTAGAATTCACTTGCCTTGGTTTCCATCATTTAAACAATGTTACTTGCAACTCCTAGTATAATAGGCAAATTAATTTTGAATTATACTCTACCCCTCTTTCATTAGCTTACCACAATCATGTTTACTCACTGATGTGTCACTTCCTTCTTTCCATTCAGCAGCTATTTGGATATCTACTCTGTGGACTTTACTAATCAGCAAGAATGAGAAATGTGTAATCTTACTTTTAGAGGGGAGTTCAGAGTCTACTTGGGAGACAGAGTAGCAAACAACAGGGCCATGCAACTAATGCTATAAAGGGATGTACTATAAAGAGATATGTAGATCAGCTACTGTTATCTTATTGGATCTATGATTATCATCACATCATTTCGACCTTAAAGATAAGGATGTTGGGAATCAGAGACAAAGAATTTACACAAGATTATACAATCACGAAGTAAAGAAACAATAGTCAACTAGACACAATCTGCTAAAGAGTTCATCTTGCCCCACTGAATGAGCACTCTAAGGCAAAAGTTATCCTACTGAAATGTGAGTTCTTTTGAGACAGCATCTAGTTTTGGTGTTTTATCCCCACTTCTAGGAGCATCCAGCTCAAGCCACCCCCTCAAAGCATTCTCAATGGATGAATATAATGACTTCCAATGCTTTTTACTTAAATCTAAGAGTCTCATAATAACATAGTATTCTAGTATTCTTACCATAATTTCTTTCTGGAGAAAAGCAGTGTACATAGTTTGTTTTGCAGTTTTCCTATCATATGGTACTAGAAAGTACTCCCAAATCCTGTGGATGGAAACAATAATTATCTCATCCTGTTCTCTCTATCAAATGAGGGACTCTTACTCAAGATTTCTCACTGTTGCCCTCAGAAGCTCACAGGGACAGGGATATTCATATGGTTTTATCATTTATAATTCTGGTGCCTGGAATGTAAGATGACTGAAATTGCTAAAGTGGCCAGATACCTCCACATGCTGGAGATAACTCAGAGAATAAAAATGTCATGACAGATGGACTTTGAACATAACAAAATTCAAGCTGTTTTCAGAACAAACAAATTCAATTTTCTTATCTATAAAGTGAAAACTTTTAACATGAAGGGGTGTTGAATTTTGTCAAATGCTTTCTCAGCAGCTAATGAAATGATCATGTGTTTTTTTTCCCCTTGAGTTTGTTTATATAAGAGATTACATTGATGGATTTCGATATATTGAACCATCCTTGCATCCCTGGGATGAACCCTACTTGATCGTGGTGAATGATCATTTTGATGTGTTCTTGGATTTGGTTTGTGAGAATTTTATTGAGTGATTTTGCATCGATATTCATGAGGTAAATTGGTCTGAAGTTCTCTTTCTTTGTTGGATCATTGTGTGGCTTAGGTATAAGTGTAATTGTGGCTTCAAAGAACTAATTAGGTAGTGTTTCTTCTGTTTCTATTTTGTGGAATAGTTTGAAGAGCATTGGTATTAGGCCTTATGTATGTTTTCACTTTATTTTATTATTATTTCTTAGACTCCTATTTGTTTTACAAAAAGAGACAGAAAAGATATGGATCTGTATGAGAGTAGAGGTGGGTAGAAAACTGTAATCAGAATATATTTTATTATATTTTGTAAAAAAAAGAATACTTTCAATAAAATATCAGAAAGCATTCTTTGATTATCTTGGGGAGAAATGGTCTGAGAACTAGGTCCGAATTTTTTTAAGAATCTCTAATAACGAAGACCATGAACCACCTACTCTATCCTCTACATAATTCCTTTCGGATGCTAAGTACCCATTTAATAAATGTGGAGTGTGCTCATTCTGTAACTCAAATGGCCATCTAAGTAAAAATCCTGAGGACTGCTTACCTTGACACATACCTCTAGATGCATCATAGCCTTCTTTCCCAAAAGACTATGTCCCTGGTAGCTGAAATGAGGATCAAGCAGAATAAGGTACAGCAATGAACAACAGAATTAGAACACACTTAGCACTTTGCTCTGTAACCATAGGCAGGACAGAAGAAACCTAACTAGTGGCTGTTTATGTAAAATATATTTCCTTGTGTTGCTAATATATTCTTCTGACTCATATATTCTATGAAAGGTGAATGGTAACAGTTTGCATTTTCCGGTAACCACAGTGTCCTATTGCTTCCTTGAAGACTAATCCATCTTACAGGTACCAGAGGTGGCAGAATTTCCCTGTTCAGTCTTCACATGCAGGCTATTGTCAATGTAACTAACTGGCCCAGGGAGCCAAGTAAATGATTTTGCCAAAATAAGTAGCTACACCATCAGAACACAGGTCCAAATACCCAAGAAAAATTAACTTAAGAATCAAGTTAATAAAGCACATAAATCATCAAATAAACATCCAATAAATCACACAATAATTTAAAATTTGTCACAAGTTAGGCTCTAAAACTAGGTTTTAAGGAGTCGAGAGATGGCTCAATGAATAAGGCCTATTGTTGTGCAAGTGTTTGAGTACCTGAATTCAGGTCCCAACATCCATGCATAAAGCTGTGTGACCTTATAAACCTATTGGCTCAGGGCTGGAGATAGAGAATAGAGACAGAAGAATTGTGGGGTTGATAAGCTGCTAGCCTAGCTCCAGGTTCAGTGAGAGATCCTTTCCTAAGGGAATAAGACAGAAGATGACGTATCTGATATTCCACCTCAAAGTGTACACAGGTGCCTCACTGACATATGCATGTTCATATGTACCTCACACATTTCTGTTCTCTAACTCTATACCATGATAATTCACATAAAATTTCTTTAAATATCATAAATAGCTCTCTCAATGTAAAGAGTTGCTAAAAATCTATAGGAATCAACATTTAAAGAAACCATCTCTGTACATGCATATTAGATAATATAAAAAGTCCCGTCATACCCTTCTTTTGGAGACAGTTGTAATTTTTGAAGGTTTCACATTCACAGTGTACCACAGACTGTCCTTGAACTTCCAGCCATTCTCTAGTATCAGCCTCCTGAATGGTGAGGTTACAAGCTTGAATTTCCATGCCCAACTAAAGTCTTTTTCTTATGTATTTTTTTATTATTCTCCAAACTGATGTTTGCAACAGATCTAGCAGCTGATAGCAGAAATTCTGAAAATCCCAGCTAAAATTAAAATGCCAAGACTGGATCATCTGGATATGAAGAAACTGACTAGTTCTGTCTCTGAAGAGGAAATGAAAACAGCAATAGAGAAAACTGGAAGTAGCAAGCCCCCTGTGGTGCTTCCTACCAAGTGGAATAGGATGAAACTTTTTGAGAGAGAATCAAAGGACCTGCCATATAGGATTTATAAGAACTATCTGTTCACAAGGCTCATGGAAGCCCTAATGCAAGGGCCTTTGTTCTTGTAATCTGTCAAAAGTACCAACATACGTCCTGTTTGCTTAATTAAATTCATCGGGGGTAAAAAGTCTTCCCAGTCATAAATGGGTAGAATAAATTCAGGCTGAGATAGTTGGTTTTGTGCAAACCTATGCTTATAAACTGTGTAAAATTTCTAATTTACAAGGGCCAGGAAATAGATTTAAATCTCTTCTCCATAGCAATTTATAAATCTTTACAGAAATTTTATTATAAAAAGATTTTGTTTTTAACAAAGGCTCTCAGTCAACTTTAGTTTTCAAGAACTTTAGCAAATGAAATATAAGTCAAGAAGCCGTTTGTGACTATTCCACCTGTCAGTGAAGAGCTTCTTCCTTTCTGAAAGAAGTACTTCATTTTGTCTTGTGGTATTAAAAAGTTCATGTTGGACTCAGTAGTGAAATGTTAAAAGCTGGTCTACAACTGTGGGCATGCTAGATCATGGTAACACACACACACACACACACACGCAAGAGGGAGGGAGGCAGAGGGGGAGAGGGAGAGGGAGAGAGAAGAGAGAGGGAGGGAGGGAGGGAGGGAGGGAGGGAGGGAGGGAGGGAGGGAGGGAAGGAGGGAGGGAGGGAGGGAGAGAGAGAACCAGTTTTGGCAGAGTCATCTTACAAGAATGTTTCTCCCACTTTCAAATTACTGTAAAGTGTAGCCTACCAAAAAAATCAACAGAATTTACAAATAAATGTTAAAATAAACTAAGAGAAAGAATTTTTTGCTGAACAGCACTTATCAAGTAGCAAATAAAACCTGATTCTCCTGGGGCTGGCCATAGAGACTTTTTTTTTTTTTTTTATTTTTTTTTTTTTTTTATTAACTTGAGTATTTCTTATATACATTTCGAGTGTTATTCCCTTTCCCGGTTTCCGGGCAAACATCCCCCTCCCCCCTCCCCTTCCTTATGGGTGTTCCCCTCCCAACCCTCCCACCATTGCCGCCCTCCCCCCATAGACTAGTTCACTGGAGGTTCAGTCTTAGCAGGACCCAGGGCTTCCCCTTCCACTGGTGCTCTTACTAGGATATTCATTGCTACCTATGGGGTCAGAGTCCAGGGTCAGTCCATGTATAGTCTTTAGGTAGTGGCTTAGTCCCTGGAAGCTCTGGTTGCTTGGCATTGTTGTACTTTTGGGGTCTCGAGCCCCTTTAAGCTCTTCCAGTTCTTTCTCTGATTCCTTCAATAGGGGACCTATTCTCGGTTCAGTGGTTTGCTGCTGGCATTCGCCTCTGTATTTGCTGTATTCTGGCTGTGTCTCTCAGGAGCGATCTACATCCGGCTCCTGTCAGTCTGCACTTCTTTGCTTCATCCATCTAGTCCAATTGGGTGGCTGTATATGTATGGGCCAAATGTGGGACAGGCTCTGAATGGGTGTTCCTTCAGTCTCTGTTTTAATCTTTGCCTCTCCTTTCCCTGCCAAGGGTATTCTTTTTCCTCATTTAAAGAAGGAGTGAAGCATTCACATTTTGATCATCCGTCTTGAGTTTCGTTTGTTCAAGGGATCTAGGGTAATTCAAGCATTTGGGCTAATAGCCACTTATCAATGAGTGCATACCATGTATGTCTTTCTGTGATTGGGTTAGTTCACTCAGGATGATATTTTCCAGTTCCAACCATTTGCCTACGAATTTCATAAACTCGTTGTTTTTGATAGCTGAGTAGTATTCCATTGTGTAGATGTACCACATTTTCTGTATCCATTCCTCTGTTGAAGGGCATCTGGGTTCTTTCCATTTTCTGGCTATTATAAATAAGGCTGCGATGAACATAGTGGAGCACGTGTCTCTTTTATATGTTGAGGCATCTTTTGGGTATATGCCCAAGAGAGGTATAGCTGGATCCTCAGGCAGTTCAATGTCCAATTTTCTGAGGAACCTCCAGATTGATTTCCAGAATGGTTTTACCAGTCTGCAATCCCACCAACAATGGAGGAGTGTTCCTCTTTCTCCACAACCTCGCCAGCATCTGCTGTCACCTGAGTTTTTGATCTTAGCCAATCGCACTGGTGTGAGGTGAAATCTCAGGGTTGTTTTGATTTGCATTTCCCTTATGACTAAAGATGTTGAACATTTCTTTAGGTGTTTCTCAGCCATTCGGCATTCCTCAGCTGTGAATTCTTTGTTTAGCTCTGAACCCCATTTTTTAATAGGGTTATTTGTTTCCCTGCGGTCTAACTTCTTGAGTTCTTTGTATATTTTGGATATAAGGCCTCTATCTGTTGTAGGGTTGGTAAAGATCTTTTCCCAATCTGTTGGTTGCCGTTTTGTCCTAACCACAGTGTCCTTTGCCTTACAGAAGCTTTGCAGTTTTATGAGATCCCATTTGTCAATTCTTGATCTTAGAGCATAAGCCATTGGTGTTTTGTTCAGGAAATTTTTTCCAGTGCCCATGTGTTCCAGATGCTTCCCTAGTTTTTCTTCTATTAGTTTGAGTGTGTCTGGTTTGATGTGGAGGTCCTTGATCCACTTCGACTTAAGCTTTGTACAGGGTGATAAGCATGGATCGATCTGCATTCTTCTACATGTTGCCCTCCAGTTGAACCAGCACCATTTGCTGAAAATGCTATCTTTTTTCCATTGGATGGTTTTGGCTCCTTTGTCAAAAATCAAGTGACCATAGGTGTGTGGGTTCATTTCTGGGTCTTCAATTCTATTCCATTGGTCTATCTGTCTGTCTCTGTACCAATACCATGCAGTTTTTATCACTATTGCTCTGTAATACTGCTTGAGTTCAGGGATAGTGATTCCCCCTGAAGTCCTTTTATTGTTGAGGATAGCTTTAGCTATCCTGGGTTTTTTGTTATTCCAGATGAATTTGCAAATTGTTCTGTCTAACTCTTTGAAGAATTGGATTGGTATTTTGATGGGGATTGCATTGAATCTGTAGATTGCTTTTGGTAAAATGGCCATTTTTACTATATTAATCCTGCCAATCCATGAGCATGGGAGATCTTTCCATCTTCTGAGGTCTTCTTCAATTTCTTTCTTCAGTGACTTGAAGTTCTTATTGTACAGATCTTTTACTTGCTTGGTTAAAGTCACACCGAGGTACTTTATATTATTTGGGTCTATTATGAAGGGTGTCGTTTCCCTAATTTCTTTCTCGGCTTGTTTCTCTTTTGTATAGAGGAAGGCAACTGATTTATTTGAGTTAATTTTATACCCAGCCACTTTGCTGAAGTTGTTTATCAGCTTTAGTAGTTCTCTGGTGGAACTTTTGGGATCACTTAAATATACTATCATATCATCTGCAAATAGTGATATTTTGACCTCTTCTTTTCCGATCTGTATCCCTTTGATCTCCTTTTGTTGTCTGATTGCTCTGGCTAGAACTTCAAGAACTATATTAAATAAGTAGGGAGAGAGTGGGCAGCCTTGTCTAGTCCCTGATTTTAGTGGGATTGCTTCAAGTTTCTCTCCATTTAGTTTAATGTTAGCAACTGGTTTGCTGTATATGGCTTTTACTATGTTTAGGTATGGGCCTTGAATTCCTATTCTTTCCAGGACTTTTATCATGAAGGGGTGTTGAATTTTGTCAAATGCTTTCTCAGCATCTAATGAAATGATCATGTGGTTCTGTTCTTTCAGTTTGTTTATATAATGGATCACGTTGATGGTTTTCCGTATATTAAACCATCCCTGCATGCCTGGGATGAAGCCTACTTGATCATGGTGGATGATTGTTTTGATGTGCTCTTGAATTCGGTTTGCCAGAATTTTATTGAGTATTTTTGCGTCGATATTCATAAGGGAAATTGGTCTGAAGTTCTCTTTCTTTGTTGTGTCTTTGTGTGGTTTAGGTATAAGAGTAATTGTAGATTCGTAGAAGGAATTCGGTAGGGCTCCATCTGTTTCAATTTTGTGGAATAGTTTGGATAATATTGGTATGAGGTCTTCTATGAAGGTTTGATAGAATTCTGCACTAAACCCATCTGGACCTGGGCTCTTTTTGGTTGGGAGACCTTTAATGACTGCTTCTATTTCCTTAGGAGTTATGGGGTTGTTTAACTGGTTTATCTGTTCCTGATTTAACTTTGATACCTGGTATCTGTCTAGGAAATAGTCCATTTCCTGAAGATTTTCAAATTTTGTTGAATATAGGTTTTTATAGTAAGATCTGATGATTTTTTGAATTTCCTCTGAATCTGTAGTTATGTCTCCCTTTTCATTTCTGATTTTGTTAATTTGGACGCACTCTCTGTGTCCTCTCGTTAGTCTGGCTAAGGGTTTATCTATCTTGTTGATTTTCTCAAAGAACCAACTTTTGGTCCTGTTGATTCTTTCTATGGTCCTTTTTGTTTCTACTTGGTTGATTTCAGCTCTGAGTTTGATTATTTCCTGCCTTCTACTCCTCCTGGGTGTATTTGCTTCTTTTTGTTCTAGAGCTTTTAGGTGTGCTGTCAAGCTGCTGACATATGCTCTTTCCTGTTTCTTTCTGCAGGCACTCAGCGCTATGAGTTTTCCTCTTAGCACAGCTTTCATTGTGTCCCATAAGTTTGAGTATGTTGTATCTTCATTTTCATTAAATTCTAAGAAGTTTTTAATTTCTTTCTTTATTTCTTCCTTGACCAGGTTATCATTGAGTAGAGCATTGTTCAATTTCCACGTATATGTGGGCATTCTTCCCTTATTGTTATTGAAAACCAGTTTTAGGCCGTGGTGGTCCGATAGCATGCATGGGATTATCTCTATCTTTCTGTACCTGTTGAGGCCCGTTTTTTGACCAATTATATGGTCAATTTTGGAGAAAGTACCATGAGGAGCTGAGAAGAAGGTATATCCTTTTGCTTTAGGATAGAATGTTCTATAAATATCCGTTAAGTCCATTTGGCTCATGACTTCTCTTAGTCTGTCGACATCACTGTTTAATTTCTGTTTCCATGATCTGTCCATTGATGAGAGTGGGGTGTTGAAATCTCCCACTATTATTGTGTGAGGTGCAATGTGTGTTTTGAGCTTTAGTAAGGTTTCTTTTACGTATGTAGGTGCCCTTGTATTTGGGGCATAGATATTTAGGATTGAGAGTTCATCTTGGTGGATTTTTCCTTTGATGAATATGAAGTGTCCTTCCTTATCTTTTTTGATGACTTTTAGTTGGAAATTGATTTTATTTGATATTAGAATGGCTACTCCAGCTTGCTTCTTCTGACCATTTGCTTGGAAAGTTGTTTTCCAGCCTTTCACTCTGAGGTAGTGTCTGTCTTTTTCTCTGAGGTGTGTTTCCTGTAGGCAGCAGAATGCAGGGTCCTCGTTGCGTATCCAGTTTGTTAATCTCTGTCTTTTTATTGGGGAGTTGAGGCCATTGATATTGAGAGATATTAAGGAATAGTGATTATTGTTTCCCTTTATATTCATATTTGGATGTGAGGTTATGTTTGTGTGCTATCATTCTCTTTGTTTTGTTGCCAAGACGATTAGTTTCTTGCTTCTTCTAGGGTATAGCTTGCCTCCTTATGGTGGGCTTTACCATTTATTATCCTTTGTAGTGCTGGATTTGTAGAAAGATATTGTGTAAATTTGGTTTTGTCATGGAATATCTTGGTTTCTCCATCAATGTTAATTGAGAGTTTTGCTGGATACAGTAACCTGGGCTGGCATTTGTGTTCTCTTAGGGTCTGTATGACATCAGTCCAGGATCTTCTGGCCTTCATAGTTTCTGGCGAGAAGTCTGGTGTGATTCTGATAGGTCTCCCTTTATATGTTACTTGACCTTTTTCCCTTACTGCTTTGAATATTCTTTCTTTATTTTGTGCGTTTGGTGTTTTGACAATTATGTGACGGGAGGTGTTTCTTTTCTGGTCCAATCTATTTGGAGTTCTGTAGGCTTCTTGTATGCCTATGGGTATCTCTTTTTTTAGGTTAGGGAAGTTTTCTTCTATGATTTTGTTGAAGATATTTACTGGTCCTTTGAGCTGGGAGTCTTCACTCTCTTCTATACCTATTATCCTTAGGTTTGATCTTCTCATTGAGTCCTGGATTTCCTGTATGTTTTGGACCAGTAGCTTTTTCCGCTTTACATTATCTTTGACAGTTGAGTCAATGATTTCTATGGAATCTTCCGCTCCTGAGATTCTCTCTTCCATCTCTTGTATTCTGTTGGTGAAGCTTGTATCTACAGCTCCTTGTCTCTTCTTTTGGTTTTCTATATCCAGGGTTGTTTCCATGTGTTCTTTCTTGATTGCTTCTATTTCCATTTTTAATTCCGTCATCTGTTTGATTGTGTTTTCCTGGAATTCTTTCAGGGATTTTTGCCATTCCTCTCTGTAGGCCTCTACTTGTTTATTAATGATTTCCTGTGTTTCCCTAAGTGTGTTCATGTCTTTCTTGAAGTCCTCCAGCATCATGATCAAATATGATTTTGAAACTAGATCTTGCTTTTCTGGTGTGTTTGGATATTCCATGTTTGTTTTGGCGGGAGAATTGGGCTCCGATGATGGCATGCAGTCTTGGTTTCTTTTGCTTGGGTTCCTGCGCTTGCCTCTCGCCATCAGATTATCTCTAGTGTTACTTTGTTCTGCTATTTCTGACAGTGGCTAGACTGACCTATAAGCCTGTGTGTCAGGAGTGCTGTAGACCTGTTTTCCTCTCTTTCAGTCAGTTATGGGGACAGTGTGTTCTGCTTTCAGGCGTGTAGTTTTTCCTCTCTACAGGTCTTCAGCTGTTCTTGTGGGCCTGTGTCTTGAGTTCACCAGGCAGCTTTCTTGCAGCAGAAAATTTGGTCTTACCTGTGGTCCCGAGGCTCAGGTTCGCTCGTGGGTTGCTGCCCAGGGGCTCTCTGCAGCGGCAGCAACCAGGAAGACCTGTGCCGCCCCTTCCGGGAGCTTCAGTGCACCAGGGTTCCAGATGGTCTTTGGCTTTTTCCTCTGGCGTCCGAGATGTGTGTGCAGGGAGCAGTCTCTTCTGGTTTCCCAGGCTTGTCTGCCTCTCTGAAGGTTTAGCTCTCCCTCCCACGGGATTTGGGTGCAGAGAACTGTTTATCCGGTCTGTTTCTTTCAGGTTCTGGTGGCGGTGTCTCAGGCGCAGAAGTCCTGCCGCTCCTGGGCCCTCCCCCACGGGAGCCCAGAGGCCTTATACAGTTTCCTCTTGGGCCAGGGATGTGGGCAGGGGTGAGCAGTGTTGGTGGTCTCTTCCGCTCTGCAGCCTCAGGAGTGCCCACCTGACCAGGCGGTTGGGTCTCTCTCTCACCGGGTCTGGGAGCAGAGAGCTGCTGCGGGCCGGGATCCGCGGGTGTGGGAGACTCTTTATAACACACAATATCCAAACACTCCTTGAAGTTTTTGGAATAGATCATTTACTTTTTCTATATAGTCCTACTGTGCTTAAGAGAAAAAGAGAAACATTTCATTATTTATAGTGCTTCTGAAACTATCTTTAAAGACCACACACACACACACACACACACACACACACACACAGAGGCATCCATATGACAGGCACTTGACATGCAGGTTTCTTCCTGGATCAGAGTACCAATTGTGTCTGCTTGACCTAAAATATCTGGTATAGAAGAAGAATTCAGGGAGCTGGGTTCACTTACAGCGACAGTTTCCATCTTGAGAACATGCTTGAACCAAAATAGACTTCCCATTGAAAAATTACTGCATCGTATTGAAGATACAGCAATTAGACACCAGGTGTACTTAAACTTATTGACTAAAAGCTTTTATCGACATTACAAACTGTCATATAGCACCTGTTTGACTTATAATCAGCTGCTTTACTGTTTCCATCTTCTTATCCTCCAGCATCAAAACCAGGATGACTAAATATTATTGTAGACTTCTATGATTATAAGAATATATTCTTATTTCTCCTTGACAAAACCATGGCAGATTACTGGAGGAATCATAACAAAAAATAAATTGCTAAGGAAAATATTAACTTTTAAAGTGTTTTCAGACCATGTAAAAATACCAATTCTGTATGTTCAGAGGTTATGATACACATATTTAGCATTAAATTAACAGTCTCTCATTGCCCTGTTTGGGGATTTGTTTGCACTTTAGCATCTTGGTCAAAATCCCATAATTTGAATGGGTTTCAAAATTAATCCTTTCTACTGATACATCTGTATTTTGAAAGGTGTGTTCCAGGACAATTTATCATAAGTATGACAATTACTTCAAAATATTAGCCATTCCACTGCAGGCTTTTATTCAATCACATAAGTCTTATTTAAAAAATGATAGGGTCTCATTGGGTGACCATATAGGAACTGCACCCCCAATCCCCTCCTGACTTAGTCCAAGAAGATCCAAATCAAATCAAAAGCTGACACCAGAGGGCCAGGGTCAAATGGGAAGTGTTTAAGGATGTACCTTGGAAACCCTGTCCCTGAGTCCACCAGGAGGCAAAGGACAGAAAAGATGGCATTAAAACTACATTTTGAAAAATAATTTGTAGAAGGTCTTATAGATGAGAGGATAATCGGCATCTCTTAACAAGGAGTATTTAGGTTTCATACTTGAATATCTGGCCCCCAGTTGGTTGAGCTGGTTGAAGAACTTAAGGAACTTGGAAGCAGGAACTGAAGCAGAAACCATGGTACAGTGCTGCTCACTGGATTGATTTCCATGACTTGCTCAGCTTATTTTCTTACACAACTCAGGGCCACTTGCCCAGCAGTAGCATCATCCACTTTGGGCTGGGCCTTCCACTATCAAGCATCAAACAAGAAAATGCCGCTACAGATATGCTCACAGTACATTCTTGTAAGGCAAGTACTTACTCTTCCAAAGTGACGCTAGTTTGTGTCAAATTAATAAAAACTAATTAACCTGAGTGAGGCAACCCAATCTCTCTCTCTCTCTCTCTCTCTCTCTCTCTCTCTCTCTCTCTCTCTCTCTCTCACACACACACACACACACACACACACACACACACACACACATACACGCACGCACGCACACACAAACAAACAAAAAAAAACAAGACACATGGTATGCACTCAATGATAAGTGGATATTAGCCCAAAAGCTCGAATTACCCAAGATGCAATCCATAGACCACATAAAGCTCAAGAACAAGCACGAACAAAGTGCAGATGCTTCATTCCTTCTTAAAAGGGGGAACAAAAATATTCATAGGAGGAGACATGGAGACAAAATTTGGAGCAGAGACTGAAGGAATAGCCATTCAGAGCCTGCCCAACCTGGGTGTAGAAAAACTAGACAATATTGATGAAACCAATAAGTGCTTGCTGACAGGAGCCTGATATAGCTGTCCCCTGAGAGGCTCAGACAAAGTGTGACAGAGGCGAACACTAGCAGCAAACCATTGAACTGAACAGGTTCCCCATTGGAGGAGTTAGAGAAAGGATTGAAGGAGCTGAAGGGGTTTGCAACAGCATAAGAACGACAATACCAACCAACCAGAGCTCCCAGGGACTAAACAACTACCCAAAGACTATACATGGACAGACCCCTGGCTCCAGCTGCATATGTAGCAGAGGATGGCCATGTTGGGCACCAATGGGAGGAGAAACCCTTGGTCCTGCCAAGGCTGGACCAGCATCCCCTGCCCTGCCCAGTGTAGGGGAATATCAGGGTGGGGTGTGGAAGGGAGGGTTGGGAAGGGGGAACACCCCTATAGAAGAAGGGGGAGGGGGTGGGATAGGGTCTCATGGATGGGGAAATCAGGAAAGGGAATAACATTTGAATGTAAAGGAAAAATATCCAACAAAAAAAAAAAAGAATGCATTGCCCAGCACCTGGATTAAGTAAGGGTTTAATAAACATGTCACTATTATTGTAAGTTTATTAATTTATTATAGATCAAACAAAAAAACTAGCATACTTGGACATTATATCACAATGACAAGAAAAGTCTGTAATGCCTGGAATGGATACAATGCTGAAGTATGAATGTCTGGCCCACTGCACAGAGAATCCACTGTGACAGTGTGAAGGCAGGAGGAAGAAGCTGTTGGCGCTACAGATAATCTGTGTGACTTTGCTTGAGAGAGTGTTTCTAACAAATGTCCTCTAGAGCTAGCACAGAAGTATCAGCGGAAAGTGTAAGGTACAAAAGGAACACCCTCATGCCAGGTTAATGGCAATAGAGGCTGCGGCCACTGACACAAGGACTTTGGAGCCTATTGCTTATATCACATCATTGCTCTTCCTTCTCTCTCTCTGTGACCTTAAACACGTGGCACACTCATCCATGAAATAAGAAAAGCCACAATACTACCTTAGGGGTACTGTGAGGATTAAAAGAGTTATTTGTAACCGTTTGTACATGAATCTGAAAGTGGGTAAGCCACTAGCAAACAAACTCGTGGTTGTGGTAGTTAAATATCGTGAATCTATCAAAAACACTTGCTCTGGGTTTCAGAGTTGAAGGTCCCTTTCCTTTAAAGAGTAGGGTACACAAAGGATAACTGAAGTTTACAACTAGAGACGGTTTTATTAATATTATTTTATTATTCGCTTTATTTATTTACATTTCAAATGCTATCCCCCTTCCTCGTTACTCCTCCACCAAATCCGCCTTCGCCTCCATCCCCTTTACCTCTAAGAGGGTGCTCCTCCACCCATTCACCCATTCTCACCTCACCACTCTAGATCTTAACCTACTAACTTGTTGTAAGGAAGAACTCTAGCTTCGGCTCCAATATTAACCTACTGATACTGTGTAAGAAGACATGGGGTTCATCCTGTAGGTGCCAGACTCCCCTGAAGACATCAATTGGGGATTTTTTTTTTTGCTTTAGTAGACAGTTCATAACAAAAGCAGCAGATGGATGTATTCAGAGCAAAACCAAAAGAGGCGATTTCTCCCCCCCTCTTAGGCTCTCTGATTATCCTTTGCCTCTCTGAAATGCAATCTTTCCTTTTTATAGGTGCTTCAGAAAGAAATACAATGTTGTTAAGACCATTTTTAATTCACATAGCCCAGATATCTTTGGGTAACTATGTCATAATTGCTGAGTTATGCATCTAGACTGTATATAAAACAAATTGCTGTGTATATATGAAGAGGTGAAAAATGAACTACAATATTCTTCATAATTGCAGCTACAATCACCCAAATAGATCATTGAAATTTTTATAGGAACACATTGGATTATACTTTGTCTCCAGTTTAAGTGTATGTGCCTCAAGGTTCATCCAACTTCATTTGTATAACAAGAAAGACAAATTTATACTGGACAATTGACTGGCTAAATTGTTTAGGTTTTATACTATAGACTACTGACTTCTCCATACCAAAAACAAAAGAAAAGATAAGAATACTATCAATCCCATCAATCAAATAAGCATATGGATATATGTGGGCTTCCTGTCAAATTCAGTCATCTCAATCAAAATATATGGATAAAAGTTTATCAAAGATTAGTTACCACAGCTTACTTCACTTAAAACATCTTTTCAATGTTTGCAATTTAGACACTATTCGTTTCTTTTAAAGAAAAATTAATTTTAATGTCTCAGTATACACTTCACACACCCATACCTAAGTATAACTTTATCTATGAAAACAAGGAATGAGGAGATCCACATAAAATATAGCTCTTTCGGGGTAGAAATCATGGGTCTATTACATTTATATACAATTTCTGAAAAAAAACCCTTCTTAAAATGCTTCATTTAATGAAACAATATTTTTAACAAAAAGAAAAAAATAAAGTCAGAAAGATTAAAAAATAGAATGCCTTCTACAGAGACTGACAAAAAGGTTTCTGGTGTCATGAGTTATATTGCCTTTCAATGCAACAGTTTCCTCCTGGGAAGTTCTAAAAGGTTTAGTTTAAATTTTTCAGAAGCTTGTTTCGTGGTAAGCATTGCCATATATGCCAAATGATCCATTAAGAGTATTCTACCGCAGCTGGAAGAACTCGGGGTTAAACATACAGGAACCTGCAACCCAAGATGCTGAGCAAATACGCAGCTCACTTTCCTTCTAATGCAGCTCTGGGAGCGGATATTATCCACAGAACATTTGCTGTGTTAGAACTCACACTGATACAATACCACAGAACTTGATAGGGCATGTGGGTGGTTTTTTTTCCATGTGGGTGTTTTGATCCCCTAAGACTAAAGTCCATCTGTCCGAACTTTGTGAAAAGCTAGTCAGTTCTCACTACTCACATATGAGATCTGACAGTAATGGTTTTTGCACAAACACCTAGAGATCTAAGGTATGTCTTTGTGTTGTCAGGAGGACTCTGTACCACTGTGCTAACACAGTTTTCCTGGTCCACACCTCCAGCAATTTGTTTTGGGTCCTTTCCAAGGGTGCACTTTCAGAATCTGAAGAGTAGGATATACCCACTTTTATCTTAGCAGTACTGGTCAGGCAAGTGTTAATTATCCCACTTTTGATTATAGTCAAGTGTACTGGAAACACCTCTCTGACCAGAATTATATAAACCCTCTCTGAATTTTTGCAAAAAAAAAATGATAGCCATGTGTCACTGAGTGTATCCTGGACTCAAGACATTGAATAGATCTTGATACCGTTTCACCACATGAGCCCCCAAAGGCTGTAGAGTCAATGATGCAATAGTATCCTGCGGAATTTGAATGAGTGCCATGTTGAGAGAGACATTTGATACTTTAGAGGGCAAACTATGCATATCCTAAATGCACTTATTTCTTGGAGGGAGTTTAGACAATTTGCTTCTGGAAAGTGAAGTCCATACATCAATCGTTTATATTTTGCTTTCTTTCCACTTAATCACTCTATCAAGAAATCACCAGACTTCGTTCAATAGGATGAAAAGAACAGCAATAATCTTAGCAATTTCAGAGAGGTCAGGTATAGGACATGAGGTTTGAGCATGTTTGTACTTTTTACATAAGTAGAAGGGAGTGAAGATGCATTCTAAGTGAGAAATGGTACAATGGACAGAAGCACCAGGAACGGAATTGCTAAGGTATGTTCCTGGAACACTGAGCACCTGCCTCCCTTAGTGAAACCTGTATCTTCTTTGCAATGAGGGAAGCTCAGTAAGGGTTCTTGAGTGGTGGCATGGGGAATTTGGAACTTTTCATATAAACAATAGGAAGCCATAAAGCATTCTTGGAATAATGAAAAACATATTCACTTATCGGAAAGTACAGCACAGACTTTTATGGGCGAGATGGAATGTGTAAAACTAAAAAACGATAATGCTGTGGGTGAACCTCTCCCTTGCTGTCATGACGCTTGTTCTCAGAGAGAAAAAATATGAAATTGTTCTCAATCAAGGCCACCCTCTCCCCTTGTCCCAGATCTAAAAGTCAATCTCACCTCCAAAGTAAAATAAACACTATACTAAGAACCTCGAATACAACAGGAAGGTAGAAGAGAGAAGATGGCTGTGTGCTCCTTTTCTCCTGTTCACGCACTGAAGAAGCACAGCTGGATAAGAAGCCTGTCCCTTTAAAAGAATTGGAGTCCCTCAGACTCCAATTGGTAAGAACCCTTTTAGTACCAATAATCTTTTATTTGGAACAGAGTCAGCTAAGCATATCTAAATTGCCCTGGATAACAGATCTCAATTCATAGGAGTTCCTTATCAAAGTTATTAATCTGTCCAGATGTAACTGTCTTCATGCCACACCCTGCCCCCACTGAAGTCCTTCCCACATTCTTGGCTAAGTTTAGGTTCCAAACTGCCTAAAGCAACATCAAATCTGCTAGCCTCATTGCAAGAGCAGCTCAAGAAGTCTTTTCCCCCTAGATGTGAATTTGGTTTTGAAGATTGCAGTTTATGTTAATTAAAGTTTTATTGCTGTGAAGACACACCATGACCATGGCAACTCCTATAAAAAACAAAACACATTTAATTTGTCTAGGTTACAGTTGCAAAGATTTAGTCTATTATTGTCATGTGGGAATCATGTTGATATGTAGGCAGACATGGTGCTAAGGAGCTAAATGTCATCTAGATCAACAAGCAGCATGAAGAGATCAATCACACTGGGCCTACCTCAAACATCTGAGACCTTGAAGCCCTCCCCCAGTGATACACTTACTCCAACAACACTATACCTATTCCAACAAGGCCATACCTCCTAATAGTGCCACTCCCTATGAGCATATGGGAGGCATTTTTATTCAAACTATCACCCAAGTAAAAACTTCTTTAACCTCAAATGCTTATTTACCTACCAACGTTGATCCTCATAGCAAACTTCAACCCTAACATTCACAAAAATAATCCATCTCTGACTTAAAACTAGGTCAATATCTTCTCTCTCTCTCTCTCTCTCTCTCTCTCTCTCTCTCTCTCTCTCTCTCTGTGTGTGTGTGTGTGTGTGTGTGTGTGTGTGTGTGTGTGAGAGAGAGAGAGAGAGAGAGAGAGATCATGTATGAGTGATGTATGTTAGCTATTGTATGCTAGTGCATGTGCGTGTGTTTGGAATCCAACAAGCAGTCTCAGCTGTGGTTCCTCAGTTGTCATCCACCTTGATTTTAGAGTCTCTCACTGAACCTGATGCTTACAGGGTAGACTATTGGCTGTCCAGCATTATTTTCCTGTACCTAGAATTTGCTGAAAATCTGAGTGTTTGAAATTTCTTAATAGGATTTTATTCATAATACTGCTATTTTAAAATTTCTTACTCAAAATATTTTCATTTAATAATCTAGAACATTAATGTCATCCCTCAGCTCCTATTTTCCTTTAAAAAGTTCTTTAAACCCTCAGATATTGTGTTTCCCAAACAAACCCAAGGAATATTTCTTTCATAAATCTTACACAAAACAGTCAAAATTATTTCAATCCATTAAAGAGGTTGATGCTGATGTAGCAATTCTTTCAGAGGAGAAATAATCAAACTCTAAAAAGAAAATAATCTAAGTGTGGCATACATATAATCCTTATTCAAAAATTATACACATTATTGTACCCCTAATTGTACAAGTGTGAGTTTTAGGTTCGCATTCAAACAGAAGCAGCCAAAAGGCACCATTTACCAGTTATCTCTGATCAGAAAGCCTAGGAATATGGCTGTGTAAAGTCCCTGCTACTGTCCCCCTCACAGTTTACTGACTTATTGTAAGTTTTCCCCTTTATTATGGTTGCCATGTGAAATGTTCATCACCACCACATCTGCTTGAACACTTGGTCGCCAGCTGGTGGTGGTGTTGGGAGAAGGTGATAAAGCCTTTGGGGCAGGATATATGGCTATTGAACAACTACGATTGCATAGTGAGCAGACTCTTTATAATGAACAGAGTTTCCTGTATTCAGATGTATACAGAGAGAGAAAACTAAAGTCAGCAGAAGAGCATTAAGATAGCTCACTTAGGGGGATCTAACTTCTTGAGTTCTTTGTATATATTAGATATTAGCCCTGTATCAGATGTAGGATTGATAAAGACCCTTTTCCCAACCTGTTGGATGCTGTTTCATCCTATTGACAGTGTGCTTTGCCTTACAGAAGTTTTGCAGTTTTATGAGGTCCCATTTGTCAATTCTTGATCTTAGAGCATGAGCCATTGGTGTTCTGTTCAGGAAATTTTCCCCTGTGCCTATGAGTTTGAGGCTCTTCCTCCAGAGAATCAAATATGCCTATTAAAAAAATGGGGTACAGACCTAAACAAATAATTCTCAACTGAAGAATACAGAATGGCTGAGAAGTACCTAAAGAAATGCTTAACATCCTTAGTCATCAATGAAATGCAAATCAAAACAACCCTGAGATTCCACCTTGCACCAGTCAGAATGACTAAGATCAAAAGTAGTAGATTCTGGATGGATGAAGCAAAGAAGTGCAGGCCGACAGGAACCAGATGTAGATCTCTCCTGAGAGACACAGCCAGAATACAGCAAATACAGAGGCAAATGCCAGCAGCAAACCACTGAACTGAGGACAGGACCCCCGTTGAAGGAATCAGAGAAAGGACTGGAAGAGCTTGAAGGGGCTCGAGACCCCATATGAACAACAATGTCAACCACCCAGAGCTTCCGGGGACTAAGCCACTACCCAAAGACTATACATGGACTGACCCTGGGCTCCAACCTCATAGGTAGCAATGAATATCCTAGTAAGAGCACCAGTGGAAGGGGAAGCCCTTGGTCCTGCCAAGACTGAACCTCCAGTGAATGTGATTGTTGGGGAGAGGGCGGTAATGGGGGGAGGACAGGGAGGGGAACACCCATATAGAAGGGGAGGGGGAGGGGGATGTTGGCCCAGAATCCAGGAAAGGGAATAACAATAGAAATGTAAATAAGAAATACCCAAGTTAATAAAGATGAAAAAAATAGTAGATTCTGAAAAGGATGTGGAGAAATAGGAACATTTCTCCATTGTTGGTCGCATTGCAAGTTGGTACAACTACTCTGCAAATCAGTCTGGAGGTTCCTCAGAAAATTGGACATAATACTACCTGAGGAACCAACTATACCATTCATGGACATACACACAAAAGATGCTCCAACATATAACAAGGACACATCTTCTACTATGTTCATAGCAGCCTTATTTATAGTAGCCAGAAGCTGGAAAGAACCCAGATGTCCTTCAACAGAGGAAGGGATATATTTACACAATGGAGTACTACTCAGCTATTAAAAAATGACTACATGAAATTCATAGGCAATGGCTGGATCTAGAAATATCATTCTGAGTGAGGTAACCCAGTCGCAAAAGAACACACATAGTATGCACTCACTCATTAGTAAATATTAGTCCAAAGCTTGTCATACCTAAGAAAAAAATTCACAAGTCATATGAAGCCCAAGAAGAAGGAAAATGAAAATGTGGATGCTTCATTCCTTCTTAGAAGGAAGAACAAAATTCTCACAGGAGGAAATACAAGGACAAAAAAAATGGAGCAGGAATAAAAGAAAAGTCATTGAGACTGCCCCACCTGGGGATCCATCCCATATGCAGCCACCAAACCCAGTCACTATTGCTGGTGACAAGAATTGCTTGCTGACAGGAGCCAAATATGGGTGTCTCCTGAAAGGCTCTACCAGAGCCCTACTGATACGGATGAGGATGGTTGCAGCTAACCATTGGACTAAACAAGAGGACCCCAGCGGAGGAGTTAGAGAAAAGACTGAAGGAGCTGAAGGGGTTTGCCACACCATAGGAAGAACAACAATACCAACCAACCAGAACCTAACAGAGCTCTCAGGGACTAAACCACCAACCAATGGGTACACATGGAGGGACCTATGGCTCCAGTCACATATGTAGTAGAGGATGGCATTGTCCAGCATCAAGTGGAGGAAAAGCTTTTGGTCCTGTGAAGGCTTGTTTCCCCAATGTCGGGTAATGCCAGGGCATTGAGATTAGAGTAGGTGGACGGAAGGGGAAGCATCCTCATAGAAGCAGGGAGAAGGAGGAGGGGCTGTGGGGAAAGGGGATAACATTTGAAATATAAACACATAAAATATCCAAGAAAAATAAGACTTAAAAAAAGATAGCAAGAGGAAGCTGTTTTTCCAGGAGCTCAATGAAAGACCATACTAGGACTTCCTACTCACCATCCACACAGCCACATCTCAAGAGTTACATATCTTCCCCCTGTTCACTTGTTCATTCTTGTTATCTGAAAAATGTGTGTAATATAAATATGACCCTCTCTTCCTCCTGGAATTGCTGTGAAAATCACAAAAGTGATCTGTAAGCTTTTAAATCCTTACAAATCACAGTTATTATTTCTACCTGGCCCATCGTAGCAATCACCTTTAAGCAATTGCTAGCTTCTTCTAGAAGCCCCTGGAATGGAAAAGCTCTTCCCTATTGAATGCTGTAATCAATAGTAAGTAGAGAACAATAAAAGTAATTGCTTTGACATTCACCCCTCAGAATTTCCAGGCTGACCAAATAGCATTTCCAACAATAGCTATCTACTAATCATGATTCACAGCAAGACCCTTGTTAAAGAGTTATGTGTTGAAGACCTAGAAATCCACTAACATGACCCAAGTCCAGGGAAGTGAGTGTTATCTTCCTTTTTGAAATGACCTTGAAACCCAAAATTTCCCACCTGAATCATGTTCCTCACCATCCCACCCAAAGTCATCCTTGTTCCTTTCTGTTCCCACAGTTCACATTATCATTATACTCGCGGCCAGTTTTAGTCCATTTCAGCCGTCTTGTTGTCCTCCTCAACACACATAGTCAACATTTAAGAAATCACATAGTCCAACTAATTTTAATTTTGTACAACCAATCAATTACTAACAAAAGTCTGCTTTAAAAAATATTCCTACTGGGATAATGAATGTGTCGATTTTCCCATGTCCTAAGTCAGGTTTGGGTGTTATTATTAGATAATCTCAAGGTCATAATTGTTGTATTCTCATTTTTCCTTGAGAATTCAATATATTCTTTTTATCAAAATGTAGAAGTTCTCTTCAGTTAAAACTGAAGTCGAGGTGTGTGTGTGTGTGTGTGTGTGTGTGTGTGTGTGTGTGCGCGCGCGCGCACGCGCACGCGCACGCACATACGTTTATGTGCATTTTGCATAAGACCCAAACTGCTGCTAGGTGAAAAGGTAGAGTTACCTTCTTCTGATTAGTATTTATCTGATAATCTCTCTCTAGTCTTCAATTTTCAGTCATTTCTTAGCTATGCATTCATATAGCTCATTGATCTGTCTTGCTCTTTGTTACTCCTTTGAGTTACTCCCCACATTACATTATATAAATATAAGCCAATAGCTGTGGATATAGCTCAGTGTTAGAACTCATGACAGAAGGCTCTCCCTAGCACCAGGAGGAAGAAGAGGAAGCAAAAGAAAAGGGGGTTGTAGCAATAGTAAAGGCAGGTGATAAGAACAGTACCCCAAACGAGATGAAGATGTAAGTGATGTCCTCCAGGTGAAGCCTGGCCATCCCTGAACCATACGACCCTCCATTCTAATGTCAGTAGCAGTCTGTACAGCACTCATGTCAGAGAGAACTGAAGCTGAGACTTCAGAAATGGTTGATAAGAAACTCTAGGGTTTATTTATTATGTCAGCACATTAAAAGCATATTTTAAACTCATAAACAGTGTCACTACCTTAGAACCTCAAAGGACTTAAATCCAATCATTCCCTCCCAACAGCATGTGTTATCACTAGTTGATTTAGATAGCTAGGTGTGTAGACAGATAAGAAGGAAAGTGAAGAGAAGGAACAAAAGAATGAAAACACGGAGAAGGGAAGGAGGGAGAGAGGAAGGAAGGAGAACAGATTGATTCTTAAGAGATTACAAAACCATGCATGATGGCATGCAGTTTAATTCTAGCTGGGATAGCTGGATCTCTGGAGCTTGCTGGACAGCTAGCTTAAGTAGCAAGCGTCACACAGTGAGAGAGCACCTGTCAAAAAGAGAGAGAGAGAGAGAGAGAGAGAGAGAGAGAGAGAGAGAGAGAGAGAAAGAAAGAACAGCTACCGTATTTTAAAAAAAAAGTGGGTAGCACCTGAGGAATGGCACTGAAGGTTTTCCTCTGGCTTCTGCATGCATGCACACATACCTACATACACATGTACACCTGCACACTATGCATACACAAACATACACACACTTACACACCTATAAAAGAAATAACAGAAATAAGATCTACATGTCATTTATATCATCTATATTTTATGTAAACTGAATTATAATTCATAATATCCCAGAGATAAAAATAACTGGAGTGGTCATCAGCTACAGAAGGGCTAATGAGAGTCCAGTGTATCTCTCTGTATATAATGAAATACTATTTGGCTATTACAAAGAACAGGATTCTGTGATTTACAACAACATGAAAAAAATAAATATCATTATGTTAAGAGGAACAAATCAAGGTCAGAAAGACATACACACCCTGATCTCATTCATTGAATCTCTGTCACCCTCATAGATTAGAATGGAGAGCTCCATAGACTGTAGAGAGAAACAACAAGGTAGGAGGGACAGAGAGGGTTGATCAACGGGTCCTATTAAGTTAGATAAGAGCTAGAAGTGCCACAGTAGTGATGAAAAATGACAGTAATGTACTAACATTTCAGAAGAACATGGAATAAAAGATCTGAAATATGTTCGCCGCAGATAAGTCGAAGATGTTTAAAGACATAAATATGTCTAACCTGATTTGAGCATGACCCCGTGTACACACATATCAAATCTAACATGGCAACCAAGCCGTATGTATAATGTTTGTGATTTGATATACCCAGTTTAAGATATTAACTTACATTTTAAAATTCATCATAAAGGCAGGGTAATGGCTCATTGCATAAAGTCCTTTTTGGACAAGCGTAAGGACCTAAATTTGTATCTCAGGCACACAAGAAAATCCAGGAATGACAGTTCATGCCTGCAACCTTAGTGCTGGGAAAGTAAAGACCGGTGAATCCTGAGGCTCACTGGCCACCCAGTCTAGTCATAACGTCAAGTTCTAGGTTTAGTGAGAGACATCTTTTCAAAATATAAAGTGTAGGGCATTCAAGAAAATACCTAAAGTCAACCTCTGACCTCCACATATACACGAACGAGCACACACAACACACACACACGCACACACACACACCACACAAACACACGCGCGCGCGCGCGCGCGGCATAGAGGGAAGGAAAATGTCACACTGTCTGGTAAATATTTGAGAAATATAGCAAAAAGAAAAGGAAAGTTGGGCAAGCCTCTAAACTATAGCTGCTGCACCTCCCCCACCCCAACTACCTCTGCCATCCATAGAGCTGCCTCATTCTCACACAAAAGCCTAGTCTCATGGTGCCATCTGGTGGCCATGAGAAGAACTGCTTGATTTAGATCCTCTGCAAAGAGCCATTTTCCCTGAATTTTCCCTCTCACTCCCAAAAAGCCTCAGTGCTAGCCAAATTCTTCCAAGCCCATTTTTCAAAACTACACTTAATTGAATTCAATTATTTTCTATTTGTTTTATAAATAATAAAACGATAAGATTGTTCCTTATTATAATTTAAAGGCTAGATCGGGCTGTCTGGACTAGGTTATAAACTTATGGGTGACATGTATTCTTTATTCTAATAAATTTATGGAAAAGTGAGCAGCCAGCTATCTGTCACTTAAAAACCTCTTTCAAAGCAGAACACTCTGTTCCCATAACTGGCTGAAAGAAAACAGGAAAACAGGTCTACAGCACTCCTGACACACAGGCTTATAGGACAGTCTAGCCACTGTCAGAAATAGCAGAACAAAGTAACACTAGAGATAATCTGATGGCGAGAGGCAAGCGCAGGAACCCAAGCAACAGAAACCAAGACTACTTGGCATCATCGGAGCCCAATTCTCCCACCAAAACAAACATGGAATATCCAAACACACCAGAAAAGCAAGATCTAGTTTCAAAATCATATTTGATCATGATGCTGGAGGACTTCAAGAAAGATGTGAAGAACTCCCTTAGGGAAACACAGGAAAACATTAATAAACAAGTAGAAGCCTACAGAGAGGAATCGCAAAAATCCCTGAAAGAATTCCAGGAAAACACAATCAAACAGTTGAAGGGATTAAAAATGGAAATAGAAGCAACCAAGAAAGAACACATGGAAACAACCCTGGATATAGAAAACCAAAAGAAGAGACAAGGAGCTGTAGATACAAGCTTCACTAACAGAATACAAGAGATGGAAGAGAGAATATCAGGAGCAGAAGATTCCATAGAAATCATTGACTCAACTGTCAAAGATAATGTAAAGCGGAAAAAGCTACTGGTCCAAAACATACAGGAAATCCAGGACTCAATGAGAGGATCAAACCTAAAAATAATAGGTATAGAAGAGAGTGAAGACTCCCAGCTCAAAGGACCAGTAAATATCTTCAACAAAATCATAGAAGAAAACTTCCCTAATCTAAAAAAAGAGATACCCATAGGCATACAAGAAGCCTACAGAACTCCAAATAGATTGGACCAGAAAAGAAACACCTCCCGTCACATAATTGTCAAAACACAAAACGCACAAAATAAAGAAAGAATATTAAAAGCAGTAAGGGAAAAAGGTCAAGTAACATATAAAGGCAGACCTATCAGAATCACACCAGACTTCTCGCCAGAAACTATGAAGGCCAGAAGATCCTGGACTGATGTCATACAGACCCTAAGAGAACACAAATGCCAGCCCAGGTTACTGTATCCTGCAAAACTCTCAATTAACATAGATGGAGAAACCAAGATATTCCATGACAAAACCAAATTTACACAATATCTTTCTACAAATCCAGCACTACAAAGGATAATAAATGGTAAAGCCCAACATAAGGAGGCAAGCTATACCCTAGAAGAAGCAAGAAACTAATCGTCTTGGCAACAAAACAAAGAGAATGAAAGCACACAAACATAAACCCACATCCAAATATGAATATAACGGGAAGCAATAATCACTATTCCTTAATATCTCTCAACATCAATGGCCTCAAATCCCCAATAAAAAGACATAGATTCTTCCTGGTTGCTGCCGCTGCAGAGAGCCCCTGGGCAGCACCCCACGAGCGAACCTGAGCCTTGGGACCACAGGTAAGACCAAATTTTCTGCTGCAAGAAAGCTGCCTGGTGAGCTTGGGACACACGGAAGCAGAATTTCTCTAGGACCGGCACGTTCTGTGTTTACCGGAAGTCCCACACCCGCGGATCCCGGCCCGCAGCAGCTCTCTGCTCCCAGACCCGGTGAGAGAGAGACCGAACCGCCCGGTCAGGTGGGCACTCCTGAGGCTGCAGAGCGGAAGAGACCACCAACACTGCCCACCCCTGCCCACATCCCTGGCCCAAGAGGAAACTGTATAAGGCCTCTGGGCTCCCGTGGGGGAGGGCCCAGGAGCGGCAGGACCCCTGCCTGAGACACCGCGGGAACCTGAAAGAAACAGACCAGATAAACAGTTCTCTGCACCCAAATCCCGTGGGAGGGAGAGCTAAACCTACAGAGAGGCAGACAAGCCTGGGAAACCAGAAGAGACTGCTCCCTGCACACACATCACGGACGCCAGAGGAAAAAGCCAAAGACCATCTGGAACCCTGGTGCACTGAAGCTCCCGGAAGGGGCGGCACAGGTCTTCCTGGTTGCTGCTGCTGCAGAGAGCCCCTGGGCAGCACCCCACGAGCGAACTTGAGCCTCAGGACCACAGGTAAGACCAAATTTTCTGCTGCAAGAAAGCTGCCTGGTGAACTCAAGACACAGGCCCACAGGAACAGCTGAAGACCTGTAGAGAGGAAAAACTACACGCCCGAAAGCAGAACACTCTGTCCCCATAATTGACTGAAAGAGAGGAAAACAGGTCTACAGCACTCCTGACACACAGGCTTATAGGACAGTCTAGCCACTGTCAGAAATAGCAGAACAAAGTAACACTAGAGATAATCTGATGGCGAGAGGCAAGCGCAGGAACCCAAGCAACAGAAACCAAGACTACATGCCATCATCGGAGCCCAATTCTCCCACCAAAACAAACATGGAATATCCAAACACACCAGAAAAGCAAGATCTAGTTTCAAAATCATATTTGATCATGATGCTGGAGGACTTCAAGAAAGATGTGAAGAACTCCCTTAGGGAAACACAGGAAAACATTAATAAACAAGTAGAAGCCTACAGAGAGGAATCGCAAAAATCCCTGAAAGAAATCCAGGAAAACACAATCAAACAGTTGAAGGAATTAAAAATGGAAATAGAAGCAATCAAGAAAGAACACATGGAAACAACCCTGGATATAGAAAACCAAAAGAAGAGACAAGGAGCTGTAGATACAAGCTTCACCAACAGAATACAAGAGATGGAAGAGAGAATATCAGGAGCAGAAGATTCCATAGAAATCATTGACTCAACTGTCAAAGATAATGTAAAGCGGAAAAAGCTACTGGTCCAAAACATACAGGAAATCTAGGACTCAATGAGAAGATCAAACCTAAGGATAATAGGTATAGAAGAGAGTGAAGACTCCCAGCTCAAAGGACCAGTAAATATCTTCAACAAAATCATAGAAGAAAACTTCCCTAACCTAAAAAAAGAGATACCCATAGACATACAAGAAGCCTACAGAACTCCAAATAGATTGGACCAGAAAAGAAACACCTCCCGTCACATAATTGTCAAAACACCAAACGCACAAAATAAAGAAAGAATATTAAAAGCAGTAAGGGAAAAAGGTCAAGTAACATATAAAGGCAGACCTATCAGAATCACACCAGACTTCTCGCCAGAAACTATGAAGGCCAGAAGATCCTGGACTGATGTCATACAGACCCTAAGAGAACACAAATGCCAGCCCAGGTTACTGTATCCAGCAAAACTCTCAATTAACATTGATGGAGAAACCAAGATATTCCATGACAAAACCAAATTTACACAATATCTTTCTACAAATCCAGCACTACAAAGGATAATAAATGGTAAAGCCCAACATAAGGAGGCAAGCTATACCCTAGAAGAAGCAAGAAAGTAATCGTCTTGGCAACAAAACAAAGAGAATGAAAGCACACAAACATAACCTCACATCCAAATATGAATATAAAGGGAAACAATAATCACTATTCCTTAATATCTCTCAATATCAATGGCCTCAACTCCCCAATAAAAAGACACAGATTAATAAACTGGATACGCAACGAGGACCCTGCATTCTGCTGCCTACAGGAAACACACCTCAGAGACAAAGACAGACACTACCTCAGAGTGAAAGGCTGGAAAACAACTTTCCAAGCAAATGGTCAGAAGAAGCAAGCTGGAGTAGCCATTCTAATATCAAATAAAATCAATTTCCAACTAAAAGTCTCAAAAAAGATAAGGAAGGACACTTCATATTCATCAAAGGAAAAATCCACCAAGATGAACTCTCAATCCTAAATATCTATGCCCCAAATACAAGGGCACCTACATATGTAAAAGAAACCTTACTAAAGCTCAAAACACACATTGCACCTCACACAATAATAGTGGGAGATTTCAACACCCCACTCTCATCAATGGACAGATCATGGAAACAGAAATTAAACAGTGATGTCGACAGAATAAGAGAAGTCATGAGCCAAATGGACTTAACGGATACTTATAGAACAGTCTATCCTAAAGCAAAAGGATATACCTTCTTCTCAGCTCCTCATGGTACTTTCTCCAAAATTGACCATCTAATTTTCAAAAAACGGGCCTCAACAGGTACAGAAAGATAGAAATAATCCCATGCGTGCTATCGCACCACCACGGCCTAAAACTGGTCTTCAATAACAATAAGGGAAGAATGCCCACATATACGTGGAAATTGAACAATGCTCTACTCAATGATAACCTGGTCAAGGAAGAAATAAAGAAAGAAATTAAAAACTTATTAGAATTTAATGAAAATGAAGATACAACATTCTCAAACTTATGGGACACAATGAAAGCTGTGCTAAGAGGAAAACTCATAGCGCTGAGTGCCTGCAGAAAGAAACAGGAAAGAGCATGTCAGCAGCTTGACAGCACACCTAAAAGCTGTAGAACAAAAAGAAGCAAATACACCCAGGAGGAGTAGAAGGCAGGAAATAATCAAACTCAGAGCTGAAATCAACCAAGTAGAAACAAAAAGGACCATAGAAAGAATCAACAGAACCAAAAGTTGGTTCTTTGAGAAAATCAACAAGATAGATAAACCCTTAGCCAGACTAACGAGAGGACACAGAGAGTGCGTCCAAATTAACAAAATCAGAAATGAAAAGGGAGACATAACTACAGATTCAGAGGAAATTCAAAAAATCATCAGATCTTACTATAAAAACCTATATTCAACAAAATTTGAAAATCTTCAGGAAATGGACAATTTCCTAGACAGATACCAGGTATCGAAGTTAAATCAGGAACAGATAAACCAGTTAAACAACCCCATAACTCCTATGGAAATAGAAGCAGTCATTAAAGGTCTCCCAACCAAAAAGAGCCCAGGTCCAGACGGGTTTAGTGCAGAATTCTACCAAACCTTCTTAGAAGACCTCATACCAATATTACCCAAACTATTCCACAAAATTGAAACAGATGGAGCCCTACCGAATTCCTTCTACGAAGCCACAATTACTCTTATACCTAAACCATACAAAGACACAACAAAGAAAGAGAACTTCAGACCAATTTCCCTTATGAATATCGACGCAAAAATACTCAATAAAATTCTGGCAAACCGAATCCAAGAGCACATCAAAACAATCATCCACCATGATCAAGTAGGCTTCATCCCAGGCATGCAGGGATGGTTTAATATACGGAAAACCATCAACGTGATCCATTATATAAACAAACTGAAAGAACAGAACCACATGATCATTTCATTAGATGCTGAGAAAGCATTTGACAAAATTCAACACCCCTTCATGATAAAAGTCCTGGAAAGAATAGGAATTCAAGGCCCATACCTAAACATAGTAAAAGCCATATACAGCAAACCAGTTGCTAACATTAAACTAAATGGAGAGAAACTTGAAGCAATCCCACTAAAATCAGGGACTAGACAAGGCTGCCCACTCTCTCCCTACTTATTCAATATAGTTCTTGAAGTTCTAGCCAGAGCAATCAGACAACAAAAGGAGATCAAAGGGATACAGATCGGAAAAGAAGAGGTCAAAATATCACTATTTGCAGATGACATGATAGTATATTTAAGTGATCCCAAAAGCTCCACCAGAGAACTACTAAAGCTGATAAACAACTTCAGCAAAGTGGCTGGGTATAAAATTGACTCAAATAAATCAGTTGCCTTCCTCTATACAAAAGAGAAACAAGCCGAGAAAGAAATTAGGGAAACGACACCCTTCATAATAGACCCAAATAATATAAAGTACCTCGGTGTGACTTTAACCAAGCAAGTAAAAGATCTGTACAATAAGAACTTCAAGACACTGAGGAAAGAAATTGAAGAAGACCTCAGAAGATGGAAAGATCTCCCATGCTCATGGATTGGCAGGATTAATATAGTAAAAATGGCCATTTTACCAAAAGCAATCTACAGATTCAATGCAATCCCCATCAAAATACCAATCCAAATCTTCAAAGAGTTAGACAGAAAAATTTGCAAATTCATCTGGAATAACAAAAAACCCAGGATAGCTAAAGCTATCCTCAACAATAAAAGGACTTCAGGGGGAATCACTATCCCTGAACTCAAGCAGTATTACAGAGCAATAGTGATAAAAACTGCATGGTATTGGTACAGAGACAGACAGATAGACCAATGGAATAGAATTGAAGACCCAGAAATAAACCCACACACCTATGGTCACTTGATTTTTGACAAAGGAGCCAAAACCATCCAATGGAAAAAAGATAGCATTTTCAGCAAATGGTGCTGGTTCAACTGGAGGAAAACATGTAGAAGAATGCAGATCGATCCATGCTTATCACCCTGTACAAAGCTTAAGTCCAAGTGGATCAAGGACCTCCACATCAAACCAGACACACTCAAACTAATAGAAGAAAAACTAGGGAAGCATCTGGAACACATGGGCACTGGAAAAAATTTCCTGAACAAAACACCAATGGCTTATGCTCTAAGATCAAGAATTGACAAATGGGATCTCATAAAACTGCAAAGCTTCTGTAAGGCAAAGGACACTGTGGTTAGGACAAAACGGCAACCAACAGATTGGGAAAAGATCTTTACCAACCCTACAACAGATAGAGGCCTTATATCCAAAATATACAAAGAACTCAAGAAGTTAGACCGCAGGGAAACAAATAACCCTATTAAAAAATGGGGTTCAGAGCTAAACAAAGAATTCACAGCTGAGGAATGCCGAATGGCTGAGAAACACCTAAAGAAATGTTCAACATCTTTAGTCATAAGGGAAATGCAAATCAAAACAACCATGAGATTTCACCTCACACCAGTGCGATTGGCTAAGATCAAAAACTCAGGTGACAGCAGATGCTGGCGAGGATGTGGAGAAAGAGGAACACTCCTCCATTGTTGGTGGGATTGCAGACTGGTAAAACCATTCTGGAAATCAGTCTGGAGGTTCCTCAGAAAATTGGACATTGAACTGCCTGAGGATCCAGCTATACCTCTCTTGGGCATATACCCAAAAGATGCCTCAACATATAAAAGAGACACGTGCTCCACTATGTTCATTGCAGCCTTATTTATAATAGCCAGAAAATGGAAAGAACCCAGATGCCCTTCAACAGAGGAATGGATACAGAAAATGTGGTACATCTACACAATGGAATATTACTCAGCTATCAAAAACAACGAGTTTATGAAATTCGTAGGCAAATGGTTGGAACTGGAAAATATCATCCTGAGTGAGGTAACCCAATCACAGAAAGACATACATGGTATGCACTCATTGATAAGTGGCTATTAGCCCAAATGCTTGAATTACCCTAGATCGCTAGAACAAACGAAACTCAAGACGGATGATCAAAATGTGAATGCTTCACTCCTTCTTTAAATGAGGAAAAAGAATACCCTTGGCAGGGAAGGGAGAGGCAAAGATTAAAACAGAGACTGAAGGAACACCCATTCAGAGCCTGTCCCACATTTGGCCCATACATATACAGCCACCCAATTGGACTAGATGGATGAAGCAAAGAAGTGCAGACCGACAGGAGCCGGATGTAGATCGCTCCTGAGAGACACAGCCAGAATACAGCAAATACAGAGGCGAATGCCAGCAGCAAACCACTGAACTGAGAATAGGTCCCCTATTGAAGGAATCAGAGAAAGAACTGGAAGAGCTTGAAGGGGCTCGAGACCCCAAAAGTACAACAATGCCAAGCAACCAGAGCCTCCAGGGACTAAGCCACTACCTAAAGACTATACATGGACTGACCCTGGGCTCTGACCCCATAGGTAGCAATGAATATACTAGTAAGAGCACCAGTGGAAGGGGAAGCCCTGGGTCCTGCTAAGACTGAACCCCCAGTGAACTAGTCTATGGGGGGAGGGCGGCAATGGTGGGAGGGTTGGGAGGGGAACACCCATAAGGAAGGGGAGGGGGGAGGGGGCTGTTTGCCCGGAAACCGGGAAAGGGAATAACACTCGAAATGTATATAAGAAATACTCAAGTTAATAAAAAAAAAAAAAAAAAAAAAAAAGGATGAAACGAAAAAAAAAAAAAAAAAAAAAAAAAAAAAAAAAAAAAAAAAAGAAATAAAGAAAGAAATTAAAAACTTTTTAGAATTTAATGAAAATGAAGGTACAACATACCCAAACTTATGGGACACAATGAAAGCTGTGCTAAGAGGAAAACTCATAGCGCTGAGTGCCTGCAGAAAGAAACAGGAAAGAGCATATGTCAGCAGCTTGACAGCACACCTAAAAGCTGTAGAACAAAAAGAAGCAAATACACCCAGGAGGAGTAGAAGGCAGGAAATAATCAAACTCAGAGCTGAAATCAACCAAGTAGAAACAAAAAGGACCATAGAAAGAATCAACAGAACCAAAAGTTGGTGTTTTGAGAAAATCAACAAGATAGATAAACCCTTAGCCAGACTAACGAGAGGACACAGAGAGTGCGTCCAAATTAACAAAATCAGAAATGAAAAGGGAGACATAACTACAGATTCAGAGGAAATTCAAAAAATCATCAGATCTTACTATAAAAACCTATATTCAACAAAATTTGAAAATCTTCAGGAAATGGACAATTTCCTAGACAGATACCAGGTATCGAAGTTAAATCAGGAACAGATAAACCAGTTAAACAACCCCATAACTCCTATGGAAATAGAAGCAGTCATTAAAGGTCTCCCAACCAAAAAGAGCCCAGGTCCAGACGGGTTTAGTGCAGAATTCTACCAAACCTTCTTAGAAGACCTCATACCAATATTATCCAAACTATTCCACAAAATTGAAACAGATGGAGCCCTACCGAATTCCTTCTACGAAGCCACAATTACTCTTATACCTAAACCATACAAAGACACAACAAAGAAAGAGAACTTCAGACCAATTTCCCTTATGAATATCGACGCAAAAATACTCAATAAAATTCTGGCAAACCGAATCCAAGAGCACATCAAAACAATCATCCACCATGATCAAGTAGGCTTCATCCCAGGCATGCAGGGATGGTTTAATATACGGAAAACCATCAACGTGATCCATTATATAAACAAACTGAAAGAACAGAACCACATGATCATTTCATTAGATGCTGAGAAAGCATTTGACAAAATTCAACACCCCTTCATGATAAAAGTCCTGGAAAGAATAGGAATTCAAGGCCCATACCTAAACATAGTAAAAGCCATATACAGCAAACCAGTTGCTAACATTAAACTAAATGGAGAGAAACTTGAAGCAATCCCACTAAAATCAGGGACTAGACAAGGCTGCCCACTCTCTCCCTACTTATTCAATATAGTTCTTGAAGTTCTAGCCAGAGCAATCAGACAACAAAAGGAGATCAAAGGGATACAGATCGGAAAAGAAGAGGTCAAAATATCACTATTTGCAGATGACATGATAGTATATTTAAGTGATCCCAAAAGCTCCACCAGAGAACTACTAAAGCTGATAAACAACTTCAGCAAAGTGGCTGGGTATAAAATTGACTCAAATAAATCAGTTGCCTTCCTCTATACAAAAGAGAAACAAGCCGAGAAAGAAATTAGGGAAACGACACCCTTCATAATAGACCCAAATAATATAAAGTACCTCGGTGTGACTTTAACCAAGCAAGTAAAAGATCTGTACAATAAGAACTTCAAGACACTGAGGAAAGAAATTGAAGAAGACCTCAGAAGATGGAAAGATCTCCCATGCTCATGGATTGGCAGGATTAATATAGTAAAAATGGCCATTTTACCAAAAGCAATCTACAGATTCAATGCAATCCCCATCAAAATACCAATCCAAATCTTCAAAGAGTTAGACAGAAAAATTTGCAAATTCATCTGGAATAACAAAAAACCCAGGATAGCTAAAGCTATCCTCAACAATAAAAGGACTTCAGGGGGAATCACTATCCCTGAACTCAAGCAGTATTACAGAGCAATAGTGATAAAAACTGCATGGTATTGGTACAGAGACAGACAGATAGACCAATGGAATAGAATTGAAGACCCAGAAATGAACCCACACACCTATGGTCACTTGATTTTTGACAAAGGAGCCAAAACCATCCAATGGAAAAAAGATAGCATTTTCAGCAAATGGTGCTGGTTCAACTGGAGGAAAACATGTAGAAGAATGCAGATCGATCCATGCTTATCACCCTGTACAAAGCTTAAGTCCAAGTGGATCAAGGACCTCCACATCAAACCAGACACACTCAAACTAATAGAAGAAAAACTAGGGAAACATCTGGAACACATGGGCACTGGAAAAAATTTACTGAACAAAACACCAATGGCTTATGCTCTAAGATCAAGAATCGACAAATGGGATCTCATAAAACTGCAAAGCTTCTGTAAGGCAAAGGACACTGTGGTTAGGACAAAATGGCAACCAACAGATTGGGAAAAGATCTTTACCAATCCTACAACAGATAGAGGCCTTATATCCAAAATATACAAAGAACTCAAGAAGTTAGACCGCAGGGAAACAAATAACCCTATTAAAAAATGGGGTTCAGAGCTAAACAATTCACAGCTGAGGAATGCCGAATGGCTGAGAAACACCTAAAGAAATGTTCAACATCTTTAGTCATAAGGGAAATGCAAATCAAAACAACCCTGAGATTTCACCTCACACCAGTGCGATTGGCTAAGATCAAAAACTCAGGTGACAGCAGATGCTGGCGAGGATGTGGAGAAAGAGGAACACTCCTCCATTGTTGGTGGGATTGCAGACTGGTAAAACCATTCTGGAAATCAGTCTGGAGGTTCCTCAGAAAATTGGACATTGAAATGCCTGAGGATCCAGCTATACCTCTCTTGGGCATATACCCAAAAGATGCCTCAACATATAAAAGAGACACGTGCTCCACTATGTTCATCGAAGCCTTATTTATAATAGCCAGAAGCTGGAAAGAACCCAGATGCCCTTCAACAGAGGAATGGATACAGAAAATGTGGTAGATCTACACAATGGAATATTACTCAGCTATCAAAAACAACGAGTTTATGAAATTCGTAGGCAAATGGTTGGAACTGGAAAATACCATCCTGACTGAGCTACCCAATCACAGAAAGACATACATGGTATGCACTCATTGATAAGTGGCTATTAGCCCAAATGCTTGAATTACCCTAGATCCCTAGAACAAACGAAACTCAAGACGGATGATCAAAATGTGAATGCTTCACTCCTTCTTTAAATGAGGAAAAAGAATACCCTTGGCAGGGAAGGGAGAGGCAAAGATTAAAACAGAGACTGAAGGAACACCCATTCAGAGCCTGCCCCACATGTGGCCCATACATATACAGCCACCCAATTAGACAAGATGGATGAAGCAAAGAAGTGCAGACCAACAGGAGCCGGATGTAGATTGCTCCTGAGAGACACAGCCAGAATACAGCAAATACAGAGGCGAATGCCAGCAGCAAACCACTGAACTGAGAATAGGTCCCCTATTGAAGGAATCAGAGAAAGAACTGGAAGAGCTTGAAGGGGCTCGAGACCCCAAAAGTACAACAATGCCAAGCAACCAGAGCTTCCAGGGACTAAGCCACTACCTAAAGACTATACATGGACTGACCCTGGACTCTGACCCCATAGGTAGCAATGAATATCCTAGTAAGAGCACCAGTGGAAGGGGAAGCCCTGGGTCCTGCTAAGACTGAACCCCCAGTGAACTAGTCTATGGGGGGAGGGCGGCAATGGGGGGGAGGGTTGGGAGGGGAACACCCATAAGGAAGGGGAGGGGGGAGGGGGATGTTTGCCCGGAAACCGGGAAAGGGAATAACACTCGAAATGTATATAAGAAATACTCAAGTTAATAAAAAAAAAAAAAAAAGACATAGATTAACAAACTGGATACGCAACGAGGACCCTGCATTCTGCTGCCTACAGGAAACACACCTCAGAGACAAAGACAGACATTACCTCAGAGTGAAAGAAGGCTGGAAAACAATTTTCCAAGCAAATGGTCAGAAGAAGCAAGCTGGAGTAGCCATTCTAATATCAAATAAAATCAATTTTCAATTAAAAGTCATCAAAAAAGATAAGGAAGGACACTTCATATTCATCAAAGGAAAAATCCACCAAGATGAACTCTCAATCCTAAATATCTATGCCCCAAATACAAGGGCACCTACATACATAAAAGAAACCTTACTAAAGCTCAAAACACACATTGCACCTCACACAATAATAGTGGGAGATTTCAACACCCCACTCTCATCAGTGGACAGATCATGGAAACAGAAATTGAACACAGATGTAGACAGACTAAGAGAAGTCATGAGCCAAATGGACTTAACGGATATTTATAGAACATTCTATCCTAAAGCAAAAGGATATACCTTCTTCTCAGCTCCTCATGGTACTTTCTCCAAAATTGACCATATAATTGGTCAAAAAACGGGCCTCAACAGGTACAGAAAGATAGAAATAATCCCATGCGTGCTATCAGACCACCACAGCCTAAAACTGGTCTTCAATAACAATCAAGGAAGAATGCCCACATATACTTGGAAATTGAACAATGCTCTACTCAATGATAACCTGGTCAAGGAAGAAATAAAGAAAGAAATTAAAAACTTTTTAGAATTTAATGAAAATGAAGGTACAACATACCCAAACTTATGGGACACAATGAAAGCTGTGCTAAGAGGAAAACTCATAGCGCTGAGTGCCTGCAGAAAGAAACAGGAAAGAACATATGTCAGCAGCTTGACAGCACACCTAAAAGCTCTAGAACAAAAAGAAGGACATACACCCAGGAGGAGTAGAAGGCAGGAAATAATCAAACTCAGAGCTGAAATCAACCAAGTAGAAACAAAAAGGACCATAGAAAGAATCAACAGAACCAAAAGTTGGTTCTTTGAGAAAATCAACAAGATAGATAAACCCTTAGCCAAACTAACGAGAGGACACAGAGAGTGCGTCCAAATTAACAAAATCAGAAATGAAAAGGGAGACATAACTACAGATTCAGAGGAAATTCAAAAAATCATCAGATCTTACTATAAAAACCTATATTCAACAAAACTTGAAAATCTTCAGGAAATGGACAATTTCCTAGACAGATACCAGGTATCGAAGTTAAATCAGGAACAGATAAACCAGTTAAACAACCCCATAACTCCTAAGGAAATAGAAGCAGTCATTAAAGGTCTCCCAACCAAAAAGAGCCCAGGTCCAGACGGGTTTAGTGCAGAATTCTACCAAACCTTCATAGAAGACCTCATACCAATATTATCCAAACTATTCCACAAAATTGAAACAGATGGATCACTACCGAATACCTTCTACGAAGCCACAATTACTCTTATACCTAAACCACACAAAGACACAACAAAGAAAGAGAACTTCAGACCAATTTCCCTTATGAATATCGATGCAAAAATGCTCAACAAAATTCTGGCAAACCGAATCCAAGAGCACATCAAAACAATCATCCACCATGACCAAGTAGGCTTCATCCCAGGCATGCAGGGATGGTTTAATATACGGAAAACCATCAACGTGATCCATTATATAAACAAACTGAAAGAACAAACCCACATGATCATTTCATTAGACGCTGAGAAAGCATTTGACAAAATTCAACACCCCTTCATGATAAAAGTCCTGGAGAGAATAGGAATTCAAGGCCCATACCTGAACATAGTAAAAGCCATATACAGCAAACCATTTGCTAACATTAAACTAAATGGAGAGAAACTCGAAGCAATCCCACTAAAATCAGGGACTAGACAAGGCTGCCCACTCTCTCCCTACTTATTCAATATAGTTCTTGAAGTTCTAGCCAGAGCAATCAGACAACAAAAGGAGGTCAAGGGGATACAGATCGGAAAAGAAGAAGTCAAAATATCACTGTTTGCAGATGATATGATAGTGTATTTAAGTGATCCCAAAAGTTCCACCAGAGAACTACTAAAGCTGATAAACAACTTCAGCAAAGTGGCTGGGTATAAAATTAACTCAAATAAATCAGTAGCCTTCCTCTACACAAAAGAGAAACAAGCCGAGAAAGAAATTAGGGAAACGACACCCTTCATAATAGACCCAAATAATATAAAGTACCTCGGTGTGACTTTAACCAAGCAAGTAAAAGATCTGTACAATAAGAACTACAAGACACTGAAGAAGGAAATTGAAAAAGACCTCAGAAGATGGAAAGATCTCCCATGCTCATGGATTGGCAGGATTAATATAGTAAAAATGGCCATTTTACCAAAAGCAATCTACAGATTCAATGCAATCCCCATCAAAATACCAATCCAATTCTTCAAAGAGTTAGACAGAACAATTTGCAAATTCATCTGGAATAACAAAAAACCCAGGATAGCTAAAGCTATCCTCAACAATAAAAGGACTTCAGGGGGAATCACTATCCCTGAACTCAAGCAGTATTACAGAGCAATAGTGATAAAAACTGCATGGTATTGGTACAGAGACAGACAGATAGACCAATGGAATAGAATTGAAGACCCAGAAATAAACCCACACACCTATGGTCACTTGATTTTTGACAAAGGAGCCAAAACCATCCAATGGAAAAAAGATAGCATTTTCAGCAAATGGTGCTGGTTCAACTGGAGGGCAACATGTAGAAGAATGCAGATCGATCCATGCTTATCACCCTGTACAAAGCTTAAGTCCAAGTGGATCAAGGACCTCCACATCAAACCAGACACACTCAAACTAATAGAAGAAAAACTAGGGAAGCATCTGGAACACATGGGCACTGGAAAAAATTTCCTAAACAAAACACCAATGGCTTATGCTCTAAGATCAAGAATCGACAAATGGGATCTCATAAAACTACAAAGCTTCTGTAAGGCAAAGGGCACGGTGGTTAGGACAAAACGGCAACCAACAGATTGGGAAAAGATCTTTACCAATCCTACAACAGATAGAGGCCTTATATCCAAAATATACAAAGAACTCAAGAAGTTAGACCGCAGGGAAACAAATAACCCTATTAAAAAATGGGGTTCAGAGCTAAACAATTCACAGCTGAGGAATGCCGAATGGCTGAGAAACACCTAAAGAAATGTTCAACATCTTTAGTCATAAGGGAAATGCAAATCAAAACAACCCTGAGATTTCACCTCACACCAGTGAGAATGGCTAAGATCAAAAACTCAGGGGACAACAGATGCTGGCGAGGATGTGGAGAAAGAGGAACACTCCTCCATTGTTGGTGGGATTGCAAACTGGTACAACCATTCTGGAAATCAGTCTGGAGAATCCTCAGAAAATTGGACATTGAACTGCCTGAGGATCCAGCTATACCTCTCTTGGGCATATACCCAAAAGATGCCCCAACATATAAAAACGACACGTGCTCCACTATGTTCATTGCAGCCTTATTTATAATAGCCAGAAGCTGGAAAGAACCCAGATGCCCTTCAACAGAGGAATGGATCCAGAAAATGTGGTACATCTACACAATGGAATATTACTCAGCTATCAAAAACAACGACTTTATGAAATTCGTAGGCAAATGGTTGGAACTGGAAAACATCATCCTGAGTGAGCTAACCCAATCACAGAAAGACATACATGGTATACACTCATTGATAAGTGGCTATTAGCCCAAATGCTTGAATTACCCTAGATGCCTAGAGCAAATGAAACTCAAGACGGATGATCAAAATGTGAATGCTTCACTCCTTCTTTAAAAGGGGAACAAGAATACCCTTGGCAGGGAAGAGAGAGGCAAAGATTAAAACAGAGACTGAAGGAACACCCATTCAGAGTCTGCCCCACATGTGGCCCATACATATATAGCTACCCAATTAGACAAGATGGATGAAGCAAAGAAGTGCAGACCGACAGGAGCCGGATGTAGATCGCTCCTGAGAGACACAGCCAGAATACAGCAAATACAGAGGCGAATGCCAGCAGCAAACCACTGAACTGAGAATAGGACCCCCGTTGAAGGAATCAGAGAAAGAACTGGAAGAGCTTGAAGGGGCTCGAGACTCCATATGTACAACAATGCCAAGCAACCAGAGCTTCCAGGGACTAAGCCACTACCCAAAGACTATACATGGACTGACCCTGGACTCTGACCTCATAGGTAGCAATGCATATCCTAGTAAGAGCACCAGTGGAAGGGGAAGCCCTGGGTCCTGCTAAGACTGAACCCCCAGTGAACTATACTGGTGGGGGGAGGGCGGCAATGGGGGGAGGGTCGGGAGGGGAACACCCATAAGGAAGGGGAGGGGGGAGGGGGATGTTTGCCCGGATACCGGGAAAGGGAATAACACTTGAAATGTATATAAGAAATACTCAAGTTAATAAAAATATATATATATAAAAAAAGAAATACTCAAGTTAATAAAAAAATATATTAAAAAAAGAATGTTACATGGGTTTCTGGTTCCTTAAATAACTTGAAAACTACCCTTTTCATGTGATAGATTTATTAATTGGGTTATTATAAGGTTACCTGCATGTACGGCAATATTCGAATGGCCCAATTATAAAATCAAGCAAGGTGACCATCAATGACACCTTGATATCATATACATACACATACACACATACACACACACACACATATGTATATGTATATATATATATATATATATATATATATATATATATATCTCCACATAGTGGTTTTAATATGCTTGGCTCAGGGAGTGGCACCATCAGGAACTGTAGCCTTGTTGGAGGAAATGTGTCACTGTGGAGGTGGGCTTTGAGACGTTTCTCTTATTTGCCTGGGTAACAGTCCTCTTCTGGTTGTAGTTAGATCAAAATGTAGAACTCTCAGCTCCTTCTCCAGCACCATGCCTGCCTGAACACTGCCATCCTTCCTGCCTTGATGATAGTGGACTGAACCTTTGAACCTATAAGCCAACCCCAATAAAATGTTGTCCTTCTAAGAAAAAAAAAAAAACCTCTTTCAAGCTTTTCTAGAATGTAAGCAATGGGTAAATGCATTTGTTTATGATGCCCTTCACTGAGGAGGTTGGAAGCCATGCTCCTACGTATTGTATTTTTAGTTGAGAATCAGGTCCTCACATGAAATCATAACATCTGGAACAGCTGGTGAGACCTGCAAGAAGTCTTCTTTTTTGTTTTTTGTTCTTGTCCTTTTTTTCTTTCTTAAGAAAAGCAGCAATTTGAAGGAGGGGTTTTGTTTCAAAGGGACATTTATAACTTCAGTTAGCAATTATTGAAACTTGCTTTGGCTACCTGTACACAAAATGCCTGTTTCAAGATTCTGGTTGGATATAATGACCACTCCAATACAGTTCTTTTAAAAAAATATATGATAAAGGGCATCAATCCTTCTGAGGTTTTCTACTTGCTGTACAGTGGCTAATTGCACGGTTAAAAGGGACTACTCTTCACCCATTTCTTCTTGTCCTTCAGATTAAAAGATCTTAAAAGCAATGCTTACTCACCCAACTTTATTCAGGAAATTTTCACATTACAGAAGTGCGTTAAATTTTTTTACACTGGGCATAACTTTCTCCTGCTGCTTTAGGTAAGCAGGGCAGAAGCAATGACTTTCTCTCCCCTGTGTAATTAGAATGACCTTACTTTGGGAACACTTTTGTATCCTTCCATATCAAAGTAAGATTTGGAGATGCAAAGGTGAAATTCCTCTTTCTGGAAAAATTAATCAAGTGTGGTTTTCAGTATCACAGTAGACCCTAATGAGACAGGGTCCTATGCCTCTAATGACCTTCTCTTACCAGCTCTGCCACTTGTCATGTTATCCTAAAGTGCCCAGTCTCATGGGTCTAGTCTACATGAAATGAGTGAGGGGTCACAGCTCTCCTTTTTGCAGACTTGTCTCAGAATCTTTCACCACCACCAGCAGCAATTAGCCCTAATTGGCACTCTGGATACCTGTCAAACTGTGAGGTCAGTGATGGAGGGAACAGGCAAAACAAATTACCTTTCTGCTTCTGGAAATGAACTCATTGGTTCTGTGTGGAACTGCTATGTCCCTGTCATATTTGTGCTGGACTGGGGAGGTAGATTAAGGTAGAATTATCTTTTGATACTGTCAACCACTGAGGAAGGTCAGTTCACAACATGGGCAATGCAGAGTGGTTAAATAAGAATGCATTGTCTTGCAGGCCTCTTTTCACCACCCCCATATCACATCACCCCTTACTATATCCTTCATCCACATTCCACTTTCTCCCAATACAATATCATAAATCAAATCAAATGTAGTGTTCTGTCATCATTTGTATCTCCTTTCCTTCAGAGTACACACTGTCTATATTCAAATGCTTTGCAACCCAGACACCCAGTAGCTACAAAGGGATACCATTGTCTTTGATGTCTCTCCAGAAATCTGCCCTAACTACTTCACAAGAGCTGAGGGAGCACCATAAAAATATGTTTTAAAAGACTAATCTGAACCTTTATTTTTGCAGAATATTAATTCTGCTAAGTGACTATATTTGTAATTCTAACATCTTTGTCATGGCTACTTTAAGTTGGAGTTGTGGGGAGGCACCTTTCAAGAATTATCAGGAAACAGTAATCCTTTTCTCTGTTATAAGTAGCCAAACAGAGATGACTTAGTATCACTCAGGAGACATCAAAAAGCAACAGAATGCATCATTCTCCCCCTTACAAAACTCTCTTTCTCCCTTTCACTTTGTTCAGAAGCCAACAGTTTTCTGCAGGCTGAAAACAGAGGAATCCGAAAGGAGTGGGCATTTGACTAACTCCCAATATATAAGTGATGGCTTCACACCACCAGGAAGGGCTCTCCTGGCTGCTGGAGAAGAGCAGTAAACTTGAAACTAAACAAAGAGCATTCAGATTCCACTTTGCATGACTTAGAAAATATCCTTTATCTGAGTTTTTAAGCCTCCCTTTGGGATGGGAGAAGCTAGAAATGGTTGACCTAGAAATAATTCAGTCCTGAGAGCTGGCTAGACCCAGACATTAGCCAAAACCAAAGGGACCTTTTAGGACCATTTATAACTCGATCAATATGTCACCTAGTCCTGCCCTAACTTTATTCAACATTTTGTTGGAATGGAAATATTTAACCCAGAAATGAAACTTCCAGAAGAAGAAACAATGTATTGAGGAGTCTAAGGAAGGAATCTGTTTTCTCTAGTTTCCCCTTTACCTCCCAGAAGAGTCCAAGGCAAGTTGATGAGCTGCAGGTTTCAGCATCTTTTTATTCTCAATGAATACATGTACAACATGTAACAGAAAATACTCAGCCGCAGCTCATCACAAAAGAATAGAGAGCTAAGGAGATAGCTGAGTCAAGGCTCATCTCACAAGCATAAGGACCTGGGTTCTCATTTTAGCAGCTCTGTAAAAAGCTGGACATGGCAGTGCTTCACAGCAGAGGGGAGCCAAGAACAGGTAAATCTTTGGGGTTCTCTGGCAAGCTAACCTCATCTAACTCCAGGCCTGTAAGAGTCTTTGTCTCCAAAACACAAGGTTCAAGGATAGACTTGCAAACATGAAACACACACACACACACACACACACACACACACACACACACACATACACATGGGGTGGGGGAATAGGTAAATGAAGGGTCCTTTATGGCCAGTAATAAAACAGCAAGCTTTCTAGAATTGAGTCTACTTCATTCAGCCTAAGAAATAAATGTCCTTTGCTGAAGTCCAGAATCAAAATGCTTGGAATGAAACAAAAAATATATACTATTGGCTGGAGAAATAATACGCTTTCGTTTACTCTCTTGACAGATGTCATTGTCACCAATGACACCGTAGGCCCTATCCTAGAACAAGGATATAAGACATTAGCTGCTTGTACTTGCTGGTTTTGTTGTCAAATTGACAAGGCCAGAGTCATCAGAAAGAGTCATCAGTCAGTTAAGGAAAGGCCTCCGTTAGACTCAGCTCCAAACAATTTTCTCAATTAGATCATTAGGAGAGGGCCCAGTCCACTGTGGGTGGTACCATCCCTGAGCTGGTAGTTCTGGGTTCTGTAAGAAAGCAGAATGGTTAAGCCATTTGAAGCAAGCCAATAAGCAGTACCCCTTCACGGCCTTTGCGTCAGCTCCTGCCTCCAGGTTCCTACCCTGCTTGAGTTCCTGTCCTGACTTCCTTTGGTGATGAACAGCAGTGTGGAAGTGTAAGCTGAATAAACCCTTTTTCCCCCAGCTTTGTTTTCGTAATAGCATTCCATTGCAGCAAGTGAAATCCTAATTAAGACTCTTTTTCAGTAAGAGATGAGAATAGTTGAGACTGCAAATAGAGGCAGCTACTTGAAACTGCTATCCTTGCTGTATCATCAGAGTACAAGATGTGTAGGAGGAATGCATCTAAGTCCCATCTTTGCAGCATGATTGGGGACCACAATGGGAAGAAGGGTGCCTTTGGTTCAGAGAAGAATTGAAAGTGGATTGGATAAAGAGGGCTTGAGGAAGAGGGAGAAGATGAGTGTAATGGGTATATAAAGAAAAGGAAATACTCAGTAGAAAAGAAAGAAGTAGAAGAAGAGGAAGGCAAAAGGCTAAGACAGCCCAAATAAGATGGTTGTACCCGGACCTCTGTTCCACTTAGAACATAAGCTTGAATCCAACCAGCAGGCAACTGCCATGGAAGAGAATTAGATGGGAGATCACTTTGTCAGATTGCCTGAGAAGACTACCCATTCTGGTCATCAAAACGTATTTCTTGTTCTCTGTTCCTTTCTATGTAGCCATTCTGGAAGCTTCAAATTCATGAACCCAGAAAGATGCCAAGGTTTGAAGAAATGCTGACAATGGAACACAAAAATTAAGTTATATAAGAAGAACAAGTTCAAAAGGTTTATTGCTGGGGATGGAATGTGGCTAAATTGATAGAATGCTTACTAGCATGCAAGAAGTCCTGGATTAGATCACCAACAGGACATAAAACTTGGCACGATGGTGCATGTATGCAATTCCAGCACTCGAGAGGTGATGAGACATTCAAGGTTTTACTTGGGTACATAGAAAGCTCAAGGTAATCGATGCCCCACCAAAATAGTATTGCATATAGTATTGGCCTATGCTCTCTGATTTTACAGCATAAAAGAGACACTTGACCCTTAAATTGGTCTCAAATTTTTCATCATGACATTGATAAAATTCATGCCTAAAGATTTGGGCATGTACACATTTCCTGTGTCAAAAAATGACAAGAAATGCCTTAATCTAGAGGAGGCTCTGTGAGCTCAGGGATAGTATTATCACACAATATTCTAATTTTGCCAAGGCACTGTTTCTGTTCTCTGTGCCTGTTCTGTATATGTACAAATATACAGAATACTAGCATTGAGGATGAAAATGCATTTCAGTAAAGCCTTGCTTCATCCACTTCTAACATTCTGATTTCAATTTTATCTCACCTAAGCAGAGTAAGCTTGCAGTTCTCTTAGAAAACTTGGGTTCACCCAGTGTACGTGATTGTTGGGGGGAGGGCGGTAATGCCGGGAGGATGGGGAGGGGAACAGCCATAGAGAAGGGGAGGGGGGGCTAGGGGGATGTAAATAAGAAATACTCAAGTTAATAAAGATGGAAAAAATACATACATACATACATACATACATACATACATACATACATACATACATACAGTAACTGCCTAAAAAAAACCTTGGGTTCAAAAACCTATGCAATGTCCTGAGACTCAAACTGCAGAGCAGTGACAATAAAATGAACCCCATTTTCCATGACTTTGAGGGGCTATGTTTGAACTGGTCACCTGTCCCTCCCTCAGTCTTGGTCTTGCAGATTTCAACTCCAGGGCCTTGGGCTCTGTGATCCTGACCAGTGCATTATTTATTTATTTTTTTACTTATTATTTATTTTACTTTTAGGATCTAGAGCTGGACATGTGGATAGACAGAGGTATGCTAATAGTCACTTACTTTCCTATTACAAAATGTACCTGAAAATCACATTTTTCCCAAGCCTACCCTTGGACACTTTAAACACTTAAAACCCAATAAAGTTGTTTTGGTTTGATTTGGTGGTTTTTGTTAGTTTGCTTTTTAATTTTTATTTATTTTTTCCCAATTTTACACTGAAGTTAGCAAGTACTATACTATGCAAGAATTCTATCCACTTTCCAAAAAGTAGTTTTCAAAAGTTGTAAGCATCTCAGATATGGCTTTTCACAATAAACTGTTTCATCAAAGTTTTAATCTGCATTAAAATTAAACCGTAAAAATGCTACCATTTCTTAACTGATTTTATCAAAGGCTTTATTCTGCATCTTTATTCTCTCTTTCCTCTCACCAACCCAGGAAATTAAGGATAAAATGTATAGCAACAATGTTCATATTACAAATGTAAATACAAGAAGGTTGGGAAGCATTTGAGTAAGGTCCTCATGCACATTGCAATTCATCCACTCTATTCTGTTAAAGCCCTACACTCATGAGCTGTTTCCCACATCTACAGTTTAGTGAGAAATGAATGTCTCCAAAATTTCTTTCTTTCATAAAGACAGCCTTCATTTTTACCTTTGCTAACATGAGTCTATAATCCAAATAAAGCAAATTATTCATTGTTTACCATGTAACAAACCCAGAGTTTAATTTTTCTCTTGTGTTTTTATAATTTTATTTGTTTTTGTTTGAGACAGAATATATATACATATATATGTATATATTATATATATTCATTCCCTGGATATATATGTATATATATACACATTTCCCTGGATACCCTGGAATGCATTATATAGACCAGGCTGGCCTAGACTCACAGAATTCTGCCTGCATCTACCTCTGCCTCCCAAGTGCTGGGATTAAAGGCATGAGCTGTCACACCCAGCCCTCTTGTATTTCTTTGTAACAGCTCTCAGGACAGTATCACAGATTCAAAATCTTCTCTGCCCTCCCCCCCAAAAAAACTAGTATTTTTTAAGAAAAAGTCTTTTCAATTTATTAGAGGATCTAGGAGTGGTAACTGATATCAATAATCCATGAATGTAGGAGGCTGAGGTAAGAGAATTGACCTGAATGCTAGGCCAATCTTAACTAGAAGAACTTGTCTTAAAACTTAATTAATTAATTAAAACTTACTATAAGAAATATATCATAAATGATGGGAAGCAGCTGTGGGGGGTGGTAATGGGGGGAACCTTTAGAAAGTCCCAGACCTGGGAGGCCCTGTCTGCAAGCACAGTGTGGCATTAGTAAAGTGACAGGGTTTGGTGCTCTGCACATGGGATGGATCCAAAGTTGGGCCAGTCACAGGATGGCCTTTCCTTCCATCTCTGCACCATTTTTATCATTGTATTTCTTTTAAACAGAAACTAGTCTGGATCAAAAATGTTGAAGGTAGGCTGGTGACCCCATTTCTCCACTGGGGCCCTTTCTATTTACTGGAGGTGGTCTCTTCAGGTTCCACCTCCCCACTGTTGTGCATTTCAGCTAAGATCATCCCCATTGAGTCCTAGGAGTCTCACCTCCCAAGTCTCTGGGACTTTCTAAAAGTGCCCCCCCATCTCCACCCCCTGCAGCTGCATATTTCCATTCATTCTCCTGACCCTCTGGGATTCTCTCCTGTCTCCCCTAATCCTGCCCTCACTTTTCACCTCCCCCTCCCACTCAGGCCCCCCTTCTCTCTGCCTCTCATGATTATTTTGTTTCCCCTTCTAAGTGGGATTGAAGCATCCTCACTTGGGCCTTCCCTCTTGTTAAACTTCTTACTGTCTGTGGATTGCATATATCATGGATATTTGGTACTTTTTTACTAATATCCACTTGCAAGTGAATACATATCTGTGCATGCCCTTTTGAGTGTGGGGTACCTTATTCATGATGACATTATCTAATGGATTCATTTGCCTGTAAAATTGATAATATCTTCTTTTTTAATAGCTGAATAGTATTCCATTATGTAAATTAACCACATCTTTCTGTATATGTTCTTTGGTTGAGGGATATCTGTGTTGTTTCCAGCTTGGCCCTCATTCAACACTATGTCCCACTTCACCTCTACTCCCCTAAAGCTAGGCAGGTTCCCAGCAGGGAATGGCCAACCAATGAGTGGCCCAACTTGAGACCTATCCCATGGGCAAGACCCAATCCCTGACACTACTAATGATACTCTGTTATGCCTACAGACAGGAGCCTAGAATAACTGTGCTCTGAGATGCTCTTCCCTGAAACTTACTGAAACAGAGGCAGAGATACCCACAGCCAAACATTAAACAAAACTTGGTGAGTCTTGTGGAAGAGTTGGTGGAAGGATTGAGGGACACAGGAATCCACAAGAAGACAACAGAGTCAAACTAACCTGGACCCTTGGGGGATCCCAGAGACTGAACCACCAACCAAAGAGTGAACAGTGGCTGGACCTATCCCCACCCCCCACCAACGCCCACACATGTGTAGCAGATGTGCAGCTTGGTCTCCATGGATGTTCCCCAACAACTGGAGCAGGAGCCACCTCTGACTCTGTCGCCTGCCTGTGGATCTTATTCCCCTAACTGGGCTGCCTTATCTGGGCTCAGTGATCAAGGATATGCCCAGACCTGCAGTGACTCGATGTCCCAGAGTGGGGGTGCTGAGTGCAGACCTTTCCCTTCTCGGAGAAGAATGGAAGGGGGAATTGGGGGAGGGTTTGTGTGAGAAGGATACCAGTAGAAGAGGAAGCTGATGCAATTGGAATGTAAAGTGAGTGAGTGAGTAAATAAATAAATAAATAAATAAATGGAAAAAAGACTTTGAACATCTTATTTCCAATGCAGCAGATTTCTTGACACAGCTGCCTGTTAGTCTTTTTAAATTAGAAGGCAGATTATTAGTGTTTCATACTTCTTCAAGGAACTAAAACAATATTCCACCAGGTTTCCCCCTTTTAGACAGTTACAAAGACGCCAGCAAAACAATAAGGGGGGAGACAGAGAGAGAGAGAGAGAGAGAGAGAGAGAGAGAGAGAGAGAGAGAGAGAGTTAATCTTTAAATTGCTATAAAAGAAGAGAAAAGCCAAACCAAGAGGGTCATTCCAGACAGAAAAAAAACAAAACAAAACATACACACACAAAAAAAAAACCTCCTTCATAATCAAATAAAATACCAGCAAAGCAGATTGATACACACCTTTAATTCGACTGTTTAAGAAGCATAGGCAGAGCAGCAAACCACTGAACTGAGAACGGGACCCCGTAGAAGGAATCAGAGAAAGAACTGGAAGAGCTTGAAGGGGCTCGAGACCCCATATGAACAACAATGCCAACCAACCAGAGCTTCCAGGGACTAAGCCACTACCTAAAGACTATACATGGCCTGACCCTGGACTCTGACCTCATAGGTAGCAATGAATAGCCTAGTAAGAGCACCAGTGGAATGGGAAGCCCTTGGTCCTGCTAAGACTGAACCCCCAGTGAACGTGATTGTTGGGGGGAGGGCGGCAATGGGGGGAGGATGTGGAGGAGAACACCCATATAGAAGGGGAGGGGGATGGGTTAGGGGGATGTTGTCCCGGAAACCGGGAAAGGGAATAACATTCGAAATGTAAATAAGAAATACTCAAGTTAATAAAGAAAAAAAAGGAAAAAATAAATAAATATCAAATATAATTCTTAAAAAGAAGAAGAAGAAGAAGAAGAAGAAGAAGAAGAAGAAGAAGAAGAAGAAGAAGAAGAAGAAGAAGAAGAAGAAGAAGAAGAAGAAGCAGCAGCAGCATAGGCAGTAGCCACTAGAAAGTCCCAGATGCCAGGGACCAAAGAGGTTCCCAGGACCCAAAAGGGAGAACATTAGCCAAAATACCCAACAAAGGGGAGATAGACCCAGTAGAGACCGTATCCAGTAGATAAGCACAGCCCCCAGTTGAGAGATGGGGCATACACCCCCCCTCAAAAATATTAATTCAGAATTCCTCCTGTCAGTAAGAAATGTAAGGACAGAATGGAGCAGACTGAAGGAGAGGCTGAAAAGCTCTCAGGGAGAACTTTCCCTCGGGATGGAGACCCTCTAACTCCAAAGACCAGACCGAGACACCACAGGATGCAATCAGCAAGAGGATTTGGTTTATTGTCGGGATACACAGGCACAGGCACCTGCGGGCGCTACAGTCACTCGGGGGACTGGCGCACCCCACAGAACCAAGGATGGGCTTTTATAGGATTTTGGGGAGCAGAAGCAAGCATACAGAAGCAGATGCATGGTTACAGGGATATAATTGGTGGATTCTAATATGGCAAGGGTTTAGCCCGGGGGCAAGTTTCCTAGCTACCTTCCTGAAACATAACGACTGACTCGGCCCCCCAAGGGTTCAGCCCGGGGGCAAGTTTCTTAGCTACCTTCTTGGAACATAACGGCTGACTCGGCCCCCCACCAGGGTGTGGGACCTCTCCCGGGGCTTTTCTCATTGTCAGGTGCTCAACGGCAGTCCTCCTGTTGCCAGGCCTTCAACCAAACACATCTTGTTTGGCAACCGCTGTGTACTCAGTGTTCTAACCTTTCCCTGAACCAGTCATCTTAAGTACAGCCTTGCAAAATGGCGTTACTGCTGCTAAGCTGGGGTCTTTCAAGGCCATCCAAAGACTGCCCTACCTAGGGATCCATCCCATCTGCAGACACCAAATTCAAACACTATTATTGATGCCAAGAAGTGCTTGCTGACAGGAGCCCAGTATAGCTGTCCCCTAAGAGGCTCTGCCAGAGCCTGACCAATACAGATGTGAATGTACAGGCATGCAGCGAAACATAGGACTGAGCACAGTGACGTGAAAGGAGCTGTGCAACCCCACAGGAAGAACAACAATATCATCCAACCAGACCCCCCAAAGCTTCCAGGGGCTAAACCACCAACCAAAGAGTACGCATGGCTCCAGTTGGATATGTAGCAAAGGATTACCTTATTGGTCATCAAGGGAGGGGGCCCCCTTGGTCCTGTGGAGGCTCAATGACCCAGGGTATGGGAATGCTAGGGCACTGAGGTAGGAGTGGGTGGGTAATTTGGGGATCACCCTCATAGAGGCAAGGAGGAAGGGGGATAGGGGAGTTGTGGAGGGAAAACTAGGAAGGACGATAACATTTGAAACGTCAACAAATTAAACAACCAATTTTAAAAAACTCTTAAAAATACTTAAGTCAAAATTAAGGCTGAAATAACATTAAACATTTTACCTTTTGTTTTAAAAAAAAAAGAGGAAGAAGCAAAGGCAGGCAGATTTCTGTGACTTTGAGGCCAGGTTAGTTTACATAGTGAGTTCAAGAATAGCCAGGAATATCTAGTAAGACTCTGTCTCAAAAGAAACTATTTTATTATGTAATTAAACATCATGGAGCTATTTGCCAAAAGAAAGGGGAAAAAGGCTATGTCTACTAAAGATTTCTTGCCAAAGTTACTAATTTCTCTTGACAATATTTAATGTTGTGAAAAACAAGTAAGTTTGAGGTTTGATACCTATATTTGTCTGTTTCCATGAAGAAGTTGAAATAGTTTAAAAGAAGAATAATATAGTTAAGTGATCTATCAATAGAGTTCCTTTCCTTCAATAGAACTAAAGTCAAAAATAAAAGTGTTTCCTGTCTAGTTCTTCTTCCTGTTGCACGACACGTGACAAACTTCACAGCTCACAGCCCCTACCATAAGCTTCATTGCTAAACTGTTGTGTGCTCTCTGAAACCATGAGACAAACTAAGTTCTTCCTTGGTCGTTCTGTCAGGCATTCTGTCACATCACTGAGAAAGTTATTAACATAATAGGCATAGGCCACATGGGGCACAGCCCCTGAAAGCCTGTACAAGGGCTTCATAACCTCATAAGTAAGATTTCCCTCGTCCATAATGAGAACAAGAGCTCGGCTTACCGTGGAATATCAGTGCCTCCTCTAGTGACACTATCAACTTCCCTGTATAGAGAATCTTCTGAAATAGTCTTAAAGACCAAGCAAGTCTCCAGAGCTCCTAAACAGAGTGGAGCTCTGATAGCCTTTCAAAAGAATGAGTATATGATATTTTAATACCAGAATTGTGCTTCATTTATGTTCCACTCATGAAATATAAACAAAGTTATGAAATTCACCGTTAGTAAAAGGTGGACGTAAATGTACCAATTTAAAGGCCGCAGAGCCGCCATTGGCACTGTGCTGTTTTTAAGCAAATGATCTGAGCTGGTAGAAAGATTTCTTTTAAAAAGTAAAACTCCTAAGTAAGTTTTACCATGACTGAAGTCAAGCTTTCAGGAGAAGACATAAGTGTTTTTTTTTAATTAATTGAATGCAGCCTTCAAATTCCTTGGTTTAATCTATGAACTCAGAAGAAAAAAAAAAGTCCAACCCAAAAGACAAAGGCTCTGTCCCATTCTGATCTTCCTACCAGAGGCCAAGTTCAAGTGGGTTCGTAGAATTCCCCAGCAACTTGTGAAGGGCCACACCTTGTACCTATTGCTTTACTGTTGCATTGCTTTAAGTAATTTGAAGCTATAAAAGTGAAGCATTGGACTCTGAAATGGCCACACAAATAAGATTTTTGAGCTTACAGATCACAGGGATTTCCATAGGAATTACCACTGATTGTATCCTACATGGGGGAGCTATATAAATCATTATAGTCTAATATTCCATTTCCAAACGACCAGTGGCAGTCAGAATGAGAACATGCTTCCTTATAAGGAATAGAAATATGATTCTCTCTTGTAAGAGGCAGGAAGAATGTCTCTTGGTTGCTATACTATCTATGAACTACCTTATCCTGGTACCAAAGGATCAAGCACATCTATAAAGAACAGTCCCCATCTTGGTTAGACCATTTGTATATCACTGCCTCAAGTTCTGAAGACTATGACTTCAGAGACAATGTTAACTGTGTCCAAAGAGTGATATTAACACTTGTAAAGTAGTATCAATGAAAAATGATTGACAAAAAATTGGATATGATTGTCCTGGGGCTCATAAGGGGAGCATGATACTCATTCCTTCGCAATTTTGTAAAGGACTTTGTTTTGCATAGAAAATATAGGAAACATTTGTAATTTATTAATTACAAGAGAGAATCATATTTCTATTCCTTATAAGGAAGTATGTTCTCATGGCTAACTTGTTTGTTATCAGGGGTAGGACCCTGGCTTGAAGGAATTCTAACTAGTCATCTATTACCAATCTTTTTGTGCTACATAAAAGATTGGACTTCTAATTTCTAAAGTAGCTTTAAATTCCAGTTCCCTAATGATTAACTTGCACAGTACTTTGAAGTCTACATGGGAATTCTAAATCATTTCCAGGGCAAAGAGCTTCTTCTAAAGTACAACAAGAAGTAAAGCTCATGTGATTTGATGACAGATGCAACTCCCATTGCCTTATAGATTGGGTTGGAGATAGACCTGTAAAAGCATGAACTCATTGTTAGACTTAGGTTCAAATCCCTCCTTTACTACTTACAATCATTTGTAACCTAAGCAAGCTTCTTACACGTAGAATGGGACAAATCACTCACATCTGGATATCTGATTTCCAAGATAGTTTAAGGGATAAATATAACAGTGAGTGTGAAGAGTTCAGCCAAGTCCCCATGTAAACCCTGAAACAGGACAGATTACTTCACACTCTGCATCGCCCTAATACCTGAGCCCAGAAAGTGTTCTTCTCTGCATTATTTAAATATTTTCTTTATGTACCTTATACACCAGAGAGAGAGAGAGAGAGAGAGAGAGAGAGAGAGAGAGAGAGAGAGAGAGAGGAGAGAGAGATGAAAGAGAATGGGAAGGAACACAATATTTTACATGTATAAAGGTATAACCTATAATTATTTCTGGACATACACACAACTCCATTTGTTTTAAAAATTCTAGTTTCAAGAAACAATACAAATAATTCATTAAACTAAGCATACGTCTTTCTCTGTAGTTCTTTGTTTTTGTATAGCTAGGCATGCTGTCTCAGTTAAGGTTTCACTGTTCTCTCTCTCTCCCTCTCTCTCTCTCTCTCTCTCTCTCTCTCTCTCTCTCTCTCTCTCTCTCTCTCCCTCCCTCCCTCCCTCCCTCCCCATGTTGACTATCCCAGCTAACACTTGCCCACTCTTTAGACAGCAGACCCGTGATATTTAAGGTCTTAGAAAAGGTCAGAGGTATGGCTCATTTGGTCTGAGGACGCAGTTCATGCTTAACACAATTATATTTCAATTTCTACTGACTAGACTAATACGCATTCCATGGCTGGGAAGAAGTATAAGTTTTCTTTCCTCCAAGAACAACTCCTATGCATTGACTAAGCTCCAAGGAACCTGTATACTGTGATGTGACTGATGTTTGTTTCAATATAGTTGGAGTCTTTCATGTGGAAAATTCTCTATTTAGCAGTTACATGCATAAAGAAAACTTGGAATTCATAAGTGGTTCAGTAAATCACCAACCATTTAAAGTACAGTAAGAGCAAAAGTCTGTACATGATTAGTTACGTACACCAGGGCTAATCAACAATCTTGTGGGGAGTCTAAAAACACAGAAGTCTACATCCAATTGCATGTATTTCAACCCACACATTCCATACTGCCCCTGAAAACTCTAGATCCAGAACTGTTACTATCTGTGTAATCAGATCTTCTAAAGACAATGTGCAGGTTAGGAGTCACATCTCTGGAACGAGGATCATCAACACATTTTTAAACTAAGAGTATGTCTAACTATATGAAGCCATTATATACTGTAAAAATAAAAATAAATATCATCAGTATCTGTTCTTTAATAGTGTACTAGCTTTTTTTAAAACTTCAGAGTTCCTAAACTAGAATTTCAAGAAATAAACCCTTTAGCCTTTGTCTATAAAGTCATATCTGCACAATTTTTCTTACTCCATATTCAGATGTTATTTGCAATCATACTTAAAGTATGAGGCTCAAATAGACATAAATAGTACAAAACATAGGAGACTATTAAGTACAAGTAAAAACAGTTCATCCATATTACAGAATGTGAACTAAAGTGGTCTCCCCAGCAACTTGGAAAACGTAAAATCTTAAGGCATTAATTACTCCACTTCATGAAGGCCTTTTGGTAAGAATATTCATTATAGGGAGAAAGGTGCACAGTAAGAGGCTGAGTTTCAGATGAAGCAGATTCAACAAGTAGAGGAATGAACAGAGAGGCAATGTGCAGGCACATGAACATCTATCTCTTTATCAAAACACCCAGCTCCTAGTGATTCCTGCTTTGAGCTGATGTGAGAAGCATGATAACAGTGGATCAGAGATTCTAGCAGAATCAGCACCACCTGTGAATTTAGATAATCTGTTCTAACCCCAATAAGTAAGCAACCCTAGACTAGGGCTCAGCAAATTAGGTTTTAATAAAATCTCCACTTGTTCTGACACCTGCTCCCAGTTGAAAACCACTATAACATAGATAGGTATAGATAGATATATGATAGATAGATAGATAGATAGATAGATAGATAGATAGATAGATAGATAGATAGATAGATAGAATAAGTAAATAAGTAAGTGAAGTCAAGAGCTCACGAAATGGATTCATGGGTGGAGTGTTTATTGTGAAGGTATGAGGACCTGAGTTTGGATCACCAGAATCTGATATACATGAAAGCCAAGCACTGCAGTATGTGCCTAAAATTCCCATGATAGGAGGCTATGTCCAGAGGGGCAAAGACAGGAAGATCCTGAGGCTTGTTATTCAATGGGTCTCGCTAAAATAGTGAGTTCCAGGATCACTGACAGACCTAGTCTCAAAAATATAACGTAAAAATTGATGAATGAATTAGGCAAAGTCAACCTTCAGTCTTCACTCATGTGTATACACACACCCACACACACACACACACACAGAGAGAGAGAGAGAGAGAGAGAGAGAGAGAGAGAGAGAGAGAGAGGGAGGCTCACATGCAATCAAATTCAGTTAAGGAACTGAAAATCAGTCTTTATTTTCTCATTTCTTAGAGCATTTATTTTGTAGTGTATGTATAGACTGAGAACAAGTTTAAACATTTCTGATTAAAGAAGACGACATTGTATATTTATTAAATTATACTGTTGAGTATTTACTCTTTATTGGGGTGCATTTGCATAAAATCTTTCATAATTCAATTCACTTATTTAAGTAATGGCTTCATTTATTATCATTGGTTTACTTGGAAGGGCAAGTTCATCCTGCTGGTTACTGCCAAACATATGTAATTCCAGTTCAATCTGCAGAGCTATCTTTGGAGGAATGGTATACAAATTCATAGATTTGGAATCATAAAAAGAAAGGGAGAGAGGAAGAGAGAGGGAAGTAAATCAAAACAAGGATGTTTTGAAGATATACACATCCAAGCTGAAATCTCTCCAGATGTTGGCTTCAACCTCTTACATTTATCAAACTCCAGATGTAGTTCTTGCTTGGTAGAAACAGTAGTCCAAAGGGTTCAAGTTTTACTTGTCAACTTAAAAACTGACTAGAAACAGACACAATAAGAGTATTGTTCAGAGACTGAGGTAAAGGCCATCCAGAGACTGCCCCACCTGGGGATCCAACCCATGTATAGCCACCAAACTCAGACAGTATTGCTGATGCCAAGAAGCGCATGCTGACAGGAGCCTGATATGGCTGTCTCCTAATAGGCTCTGCCAGCATGACAAATACAGAGGCAGACGCTTGCAATCAGCCATTGAGAATGGGGTCCCCATTAGAGGAGTTAGAGAAAGGATTGAAGGAGCTGAAGGGGCTCACAACCCTATTAAGAACAACAATACCAACCAACCATAGCTCCCAGGAATGAAACCACCATCCAAAGAGTACACACAGACAGACCTATAGCTCCAGCTGCATATGTTGTGCATATGTAGCAGACGATGGCCATGTTGGGCACCAATGGAAGGAGAAGCCCTTGGTCCTGCCAAGGCTCAACACCCCCCCCCAGTGTAGGGGAATGTCAGGGCGGGGAGGCAGGAAGGGATGAGTGGATGGGTGGGGTAACACCCTCATAGAAGAAGGGGAAGGAGGGATTGGATGGGAGGGTTATGGACAGGAAACCAGAAAAGGGAATAACATTTGAAATGTAAATAAATTAAAAATACAATAAACAAAGAATATTGTCAGGCTAGAGAGAGAGTTCAGCAGTTAAGAGCACTAGCTGTTCTTCCAGAGGTCCTGAGTTCAATTCCCAGCAACCACACAGTGGCTCTCAAGCATCTGTAATGGGATCTGATGCCTTCTACTACTAGTGTACATGAAGACAGCATACAAATATACATAAAATAAATATACATATACATAAAATAAATACAACTTTAAAACACTGTGGTGTATATACATATATAGGGACAAATACATTTAAAAATTTTTAAAAAGGAGAATATTGTCTGAAATTTCAGGTTCCTCCTATCCTGTCTTGGAAGTGCTAAATATCCAACATAACCATTTCACACCAGCAGTTTTTTAAAAAAAAAATCTCTCCTTAATCCTGTGGAAACTGGAAAACTGGATGCCCAAGGGAAGAGGGATGCTTGCTGATGGAAGTGAGGTGGCGGGGGGCGGGAGTGGCAGATGTTGCAGGTGGGAGAGCTCCTTCTCAGAGGTAGCAGGAGGGTGGGACGGGATGGTAAACTCTGAGGGCAGGAGTTGGGGGGGGGGGCAGGTTGACCAGGAAGGGGGACAACTTGTGGAATGTAAATAAATAAAATAATTTTTTAAATTTTTAAATCTCTCTTCTTGGGCTAGAGAGATGGCTCGGTGCTTAAGAAAACTGACTGCTCTTCCAGAGGTCCGGAGTTCAATTCCTAGAAACAGCATGGTGGTTCATGGCCATCTGTAATGAAATCCCATGGCCTCTTCTGGTGTGTCTGAAGACAGCAACAGTATAGTCACATATATAAAATAAGTAAATCTTTTAATAAAATCTCTCATCTGAAGACTAGAACACTGTATTGCTACTTGACCTGGCCATGCTCTGCATAAACATTAGCACCACCCCCTAAACCTGCTTCTCTGGTATCATGAAAACACACAGAGCCACCCTCTGCTGCACGAGCTAGTGGCTGTCACCTGTCAGAGGGCTTCAGGCAGCAAGTGAGGCTGACTTAGCAATATTCGCCTTCAAGGAAAAAAAAAAATGCCTGACATGAGATGGCTCTCAGGCTAACGGACACTTGATGTAATTTCCATGTAAACCATTTCACTGCAACAGGTTCTTGTCTGCTCTTCGGGGCACCTCTGTCCTTATCCTTGACTAGAAGGTGATTTCCAAGAGCTGCTATCCTCACCTCACCCCACAGCTCTTTTCTACTCTGTTGATACAGTGAGTGTCCCCGCCTAGTTACCAGGCAACAAACACTAGCACCACTCACCAACATATCAGGTGATGTTTTAAAGTTCAGCTCCACCTCACTGGCCTTCTCTGATGAAATGCCATATAAGGTTACTGTACCCTGCATTCAGATCACTGTTTCCCGGTTATCTTTCACTTCCATTCATTCTCAGAGCCTCCTTTATACAAAAGTATTCTTTTATTTCTTTTGGTGGCTGTGTTATCACCATATCTCTATAAATTGATTATTCCAACATGTGTCCAATATTTCTTAAAACCAGAAGTATATTTTCCATTTGGACCCTTTGGTAGGTCTATATAACTATGTTATAATCATGCTTTTACAAATAAGGCCGCATCTTTCCAGGTATGTCTCAGGAGTATCCAATTTAAGCTAGTTTGTGTCCAGGAGGCAAACACAATGCCCACAAAACGTATAACCCATTAATAGGAATGCAAATCAAATTCAGGATTTTCTTACAGAGCTCAAAGGCAATTAATTACCTGAAAGAATGGAGGCTCCATGCCTGCAGAGGCCAAAGTTCCCATCCCAGTGATCACATCTGTGCGAACTTGGGAAAGACGGCCATACCCACTGTGTCTCAATGCCTCGCCATATAAATTGGACAAATGCCTTTAGGGATACTGAAAAGAATCTGTAAGATACTATGTGAGTGATCTCTAACCAAGACCCTAAAGCAGTGGGTATTCCACTGATGACAGTTATTATTCAGCATGAGTTAGCAGAAGTGACGATTTTTCCAGTGAGTAATTTAAGCAGGGTTCTCTCCTCTGCTTCTACAGCACAGCACACACTGTTCCTATGCTGGAATCTGTCCATTCTCCTTTCTGTCCTTGTCCTTCACCTCTTTTGCCCAGATATCAGTTGCTGCTCAGTTGCTTTTACTCTTCCCTGGTTGGGCAGTACATTGCATTTTGCTGTTACCTCCTCCCTTCCACTTCTCCCCTTCTCCTGCCACTGGCACTTCTGTCCAGCCAATTTCTAATGATCTAAAAGTCTCCAAGAGAATGAGCCCTGCCTAGTTTTTCCCCTTCTGTGTCTGCAGCCCTGGGATGACACATTGTGAGATTTTAGTAAGTGATAAATGAGCAATTAGTAGTAAATTTGTAGATGGGTGAATGATTGAATGAATGAATGAATGAATGAATGAATGAATGACAATAATGACACAGCCCTCTAAAGAATAAAAGCCAAACAACAAGAAAAATGAGTTAGTTATATTTATTATTTGGCTCTCTTGTAATCACCTTTAAGTCCCCTTCAATTACTTCTCGCTAAAAATAGAATGGAGCTTCTTTACAGATGCCTTTAGTCTTTGCTCCCTCAACCCAAAGATATCTCGTAGAATTTTTTCTCAACTCCTCTCTCCAGTGCATAACTTTAAAACACTGTCTGACATCCTTCTAATTCTTTTTTTTAATTCAGCCAATCATTTTAATTAAGGAGTAAGGTTACATTATATCACTTGGTATATGTGAGAATTTCCTCATCCCTGAGGTAACTGTATCTTCAGGACAGTATTTAACATTTCGATACATAGCAACACACCAAATTGCAGCAGCCTTGTTTTAGGGGAGTTTCTTTTAATGATGATATACATGTAATGATTCAGAGTATAGCATTTTTATCCATTCCTGACAACAAGTCATATGATGCATGTATATCATATGCAAATCACAGTTTCCCTCCACATAGGAACACTATATTACATATAAGTTCTAGCCTTGGGGCCATATAAACTATCTATTAGCCACAGAAATACTAAGAGAATCTTTGGTTAAAAAATATTAATAATTTAATAGTAGCAAACTGTACTTTTCCCCTTAACAGCACGTGGGCAGAAGCATTAGTTATGTTTTTTGTTTTGTTTTGTTTCTTCTTTGTTTTGTATCGAAAATAGATTACACAAAATAAAAAGAACAAAACAGAAATAACACTACCCAATTCCTTCTATGAATCCACAATTATGCATATACCTAAACCACAGAAAGACCCAACAAAGAGAGAGAACTTCAGACCAATTTCTCTTATGAATATTGATGCAAAATTACTTAATAAAATTCTTGCAAACAAAATCTAAGAACACATCAAAATGATCATCTATCATGATCAAGTAGGCTTCATTCCAGGGATGCAGGGATGGTTCAATATACAGAAATCCATCAATGTAATCCACTATATAAACAAATACAAAGAAAAAAAACATGTTCCTATCATTAGAAGGTGAGAAAGCATTTGACAAAATTCAACACCCCTTCATGTTAAAAGTCTTGGAAAGATCAGGAATTCAAGGCCCATACCTCTTCAATAAAGTACTTGAATTCCTAGCCAGAGCAATCAGACAACAAAAGGAAGTAAAAGGGATACAAATTAGAAAGGAAGAAGTCAAAATATCAGTATTTGCAGATGATATGAGAGTATACTTAAGTAACCCCAAAAGTTTCACCAGAGAACGCCTAAGCCTGATTAAAAAAAAAATTCAGCAAGATGACTGGATATAAAATTAACTCAAAAGAATCAGTAGCCTTCCTCTACTCAAAGGATAAACAGGCTGAGAAAGAAATTAGGGAAAGGACACCCTTTACAATAGTCACAAATAATATAAAATACCTCTGTGTGACTCAAACCAAGCAGTGAATATCTGTACCACAAGAACATCGTGTCTCTGAAGAAAGAAATTGAAGATCTCAGAAGATGGAAAGATTTCCCATGCTCACAGATTGGCAGGATTAATATTGTTTATATGGCCATTTTGCCAAAAGCAATCTAAAGATTCAATGCAATCCCCATCAAAATTCCAACTCGATTCGTCACAGAGTCAGAAAGAGCAATTTTCAAATTCATTTGGAATAACAAAAAACCCAGGATAGTGAAAACTATCCTCAACAATAAAAGAACTTCTGGGGGAATCACTATCCCTGAACTCAAGCAGTATTACAGAGGAATACCGATAAAAACTGTGTGGTATTGGGACAGAGACAGGCAGGTAGATCAGTGGAATAGAATTGAAGACCCAGAAATGAACCCAAACACCTATGGTCACTTGATCTTTGACAAAGGAGCTAAAACCATACAGTCGATAAAAGATAACATTTTCAACAAATGGTGCTAGTTCAACTGGAAGTCAGCATTTAGAAGAATGCAAATCAATCCATTCTTATCACCCTGTACAAAGCTCAAGTCCAAGTAGATCAGGACCTACACATCAAACCAGATACACTCAAACTAATAGAAGAAAAAGTGGGGAAAAGCCTTGAATACATGGGCACTGGAGAAAATTTCCTGAAGAAAACACTAATGGTTTATGCTCTAAGATCAAATCAATAAATGGGGCTTTATAAAATGTCAAAGCTTCTATAAAGTAAAGGACACTGTCAGTAGGACAAAACAGCAACCAACAGATTGGGAAAAGATCTGTATCAATCCTACATCTAATAGAGGACTAATATCTAATATATACAAAGAACTCAAGAAGTTAGAATCCAGAGTTTCAAATAATTCTATATTTAAAAGTGGGGTACAGCACTAAACAAAGAATTCTCAGCTGAGGGTTATCGAATGGCTGAGAAGCACCTAAAGAAATGTTTAACACCTAGTCATCAGGGAAATGCAAAACAAAACAACCCTAAGATTCCACCTCACACCAGTCAGAATGGCTAAGATCAAGAACTCAGGCAACAGCAGATGCTGGCAAGGATGTGAAGAAAGAAGAACACTCCTCCATTGTTTGTAGCATTGCAAGCTGGTACAACCACTCTGAAAATCAGTCTGGAAATTTTCTGGTTCCTCAGAAAATTGGACATAGTACTACCTGAGGACCCAGCTATACCTCTCTTGGGCATACACCCAAAAGATGCTCTAACCTATAACAAGGACACATGCCCCACTATGTTCATAGCAGCCTTATTTATAATAGCCAGAAGCTGGAAAGAACCCAGATGTCTCTCAGTAGAGGAATGGATACAGAAAATGTGGTACATCTACACAATGGAATATTACTCAGATATCAAAAACAATGACTTCATGAAATTCATAGGCAAGTGGATGGAACTAGAAAATATCATCCTGAGTGAGGTAACCCAGTCACAAAAAAAAGACAACACATGGTATACACTCAATGATAAGTGTATATTAGCCCCAAAGCCTAGATTACCCAAGATACAATTTACAGACCACATGAAGCTTAAGAAGAAGGATGGCCAAAGTGTGGATGCTTCAGTCCTTCTTAGAAGGGGAAACAAAAATATTTTTAGGAGGAGATATGGAGACAAAGTTTAGACCAGAGACTGAAGGAATGGCAATTCAGAGGCTGCCCCACCTGGGGATCCAGCCCATATACATACAGCTACCAAATCCAGACAATATTGCTGATGCCAAGAAGTGCATCTGACAGAAACCTGATATAGCTGTCTCCTGAGAGTCTCTGCCAGAGCCTGACAAATACAGAGGGGAATGCTCGCAGCCAACCACTGAACTGAGATTGGGGTCCCCATTGGAGGAGTTAGAGAAAGGATTGAAGGAACTAAAGGGGCTTCCAATCCCATAAGAACAACAATACCAACCAACCAGAGCTCTCAGGGACTAAACCACCATCCAAACAGTACATATGGACAGACCCATGGCTTCAGCTGCATATGTAGCAGAGGATGACCTTGTTGGGTACCAGTGGGAGGAGAAGCCCTTGGTCCTGCCAAGGCTCCACCCCCCAGTTTAGGGGAATGTCAGGGCTGGGAGGCGGGAAGGGGTGGGTGGATGGGTGAGGAACACCCTCATAGAAGATGGGATAAGTGGGTTATGGACGGGAAACCAGGAAAGGGGATAACCTTTGAAATGTAAATTTAAAAAATCCAATAATAATAATAATAATAATAATAATAATAATAATAATAATAATAATTAAAACCTTGACAACCAGAACTTTATTGAATTGGAAATCAGAAAGCTGCTGCAAAAATTGGATCAAGTTTTTTTAAAAACTTAATTTCACTTGTCTAAAAGCCAAAAGAAAAGGAGCAAAACTTCACAGGTACGTTGTTTGGGTTGAAGCCAACAAATCAATTTCTATCCACTTTTAAAAGAATAATTGTGTGGTAGAAAAGGCTTCATCAAGTTTCATCTTTTGAAACTGAATTGCTGTGAAATTAAACATAGGAAAACAGAAGCTGCGGAGAAAGAAAGAGGGGGACAGGAAGGAGGGAGGGAGGAAGAAGGAAGGAAGGAAGGTAGGAAGGAAGGTAGGAAGGAAGGAAGAAAGAAAGAAAGAAAGAAAGAAAGAAAGAAAGAAAGAAAGAAAGAAAGAAAGAAAGAAAGAAAGAAAGAAAGAAAGAAAGAGAAAGATCGAACACAGAGTAAACTGAAAGGGAAGAAACATCGTGTGCGGAGGTGGTGTGAGAATTCTCAAGTGAAATCTATAAACAGAATAAGACAATGGATACGGAACAGTTGTGTTTGACAGGGTGGCACAAGAGAAAGAAGAACATTAAAGAACCATATGGTTGGTTTGGTCCCAACAGTCTTTGAAAGGACACTTTTATACTCTACTTAAAAATAACCTCACAGTGATATTCAAAGACATTTTTAAGAAAAGAATTGGGTGAGTTTTAGGGGTTTTCTGCTTTGTTTTGTTTTGTTTTTTCCCCTCCACTTATTACACCAATATCCTTGCTACCAGGATTATGATATTCATACCTCTAGATTCTGCACAAATAATTTAAAGGAATTTGTAGAAACAGATTCTAGAAGCTGTGATATTAAACCCACATTTTTCATAATCCATATATATTACTATACCTGAGGGAGAGAAATAACCTCAAAACATTCTGAAAATGTGCCTGTGTTTGGCCCCTAATGCCACTGAATCTCTTGTGTCTCTGTCCTTTTTACTCTCTCTTGCTCTAGGAGGGAACTTCACAAGATATCTCTGAACAAATGGCTGAGTTTATGCACTCATAGCTCTCAGGAAAATTTCAGTCAGCCCTGACTTTCTTGCTCGTATTCCAGACTCTACCTGCTGCCTCTGGTTTCAGGGTACAGCTGGGGCTGCCCAATCTCCCCCTCCCCTTGTAAATGCCTTGCTGTCCTCTGCTTCATGGATACTAAAGCTCCCAGATTGTCCCTTAACTCTGACATCCCATTCTCAGAAAGCCAGAATGAGCAATCCTTACAAGCAATAACATTATTCTACCCCTCTACGTAGAACCATCTAGTAATTCTCCATTTCAGTGAAGGAAAAAGCCAAAATATTTTCAGGACCCTGAAATTCTGTGGCAGACATAGTGATGAACATAAGTTAAGAATGACTTTATCACCAGGCAGTTGTGAATACAGACAGCTCACAACCATCACTGTCTTCAAACTATTCTTCCCAAGATAGCTATAGGAATATTTGGAAACCCAAATGCCTTACTCTAATCAGAACCACCATGAAACAGGCCATTTAAAGTTTGACACTAAGTGGGTTACCTGAGACTGTACCTGTACTGTACCTCTCCACCTTTACTACTGGCCTTCATTCTTTTCTTTACTTCTCCATAACAACAGCCTATCCAATGATGATTCAGTCCAAGCAATGGCTGCATAATTTAACCCATAACTGCACAGCTTAATCAATGATCTCACATCACAAACTTGTAGACAAATTTCAATCCAGCAACATGGCTGCTCTGACAAGGGATCACATCCAAAGATAAGATCTGGCCGCAATGCAGACATGACCAACACCTTTAACCCCTCTGGGTGGAATGCAGACATACCCTTAGTACATACCTTTGATCCCAAACAATGACTTCTGATTGAGAGACAGACAAAGCTATGAATCAGGGAAATATTTGACAGAACAAGTCAGAGATAAGCTATGCCCAACACTCATGAGAACAGACAGGAAAGAGAGTGAGAGGGAGATGGGCACTTTAGTACAGGTCAGTCCTTCCAGTCAGTTTGGTGCAGTTCAGTTGAGTGCCATTAAGCTCAGGTTAGTTCAGAGCAGTACAGTTCGTGGGGTTCAGAGAGATTTTCCAAGCAAAGCAAATCAGTTAAAAGCTTAGAGAAGCCAATTTGAACCAGGCAGATTGGAAAGGATTTTAAGCCAAAACAGCTGAGTTAACCAGTCAGCCAGCCAGGGTTCAGAAAGAGCTGAAAAGTGTGAATTTATTTAGCAGTAAATCTGGGAAGCTGAAACATTCTAGGCCTAGGTTAGCAGACAGAGGGTAGAAGCTAAGGCCTTCAAGATGTGGATTTACAGAAGATTAGATTGTACAGAGACTAGAAGCCTCCAGGCCTAAGCCCGGGAATATTAGAACAGAGAAGGAAATGCTCTGGGATCATCTCATCCCTTCATCAGAGGAAATAAAAGACACATTTACACCTAAACAGTCTCCACATAACCTGTATCTGGGTATCCTGTCCCACAGCATAGAATTTCTTTGATTCATTTCCCCAGCGCCTCTCCTACTTCAAACCTCACCAATCTTGCTGCCTGCCCCTCTGGCACGCACCATTGATGTTTCTTCAAGAGGATGGGCCTGCCTCTATAGCTCGATGCTCCTGCATGGCTACGCTTCCTGCCTAAGATACAACCCTCACCCCTTCCAATGGTACTGACATGCACTTCCTGCCCTGGCCTTCCCTGAGGTCTTCTTCCATGGGTAGAAAGTCTATGGAAAGTGTTAAGAGAAACAAGTGTTATTTTTTTCTAACACATTTGTTATTCTATCCTATTCTAAATATCTATATTCTTTTGAAGAACTAACTTTAGTTGTTTAAAATAGTGTTTGATAGTAATTTTTCTTAATGCATAAAGGCAGTACTGTAGTTATAAGTTCAGACTCTGTACTCAAACAGACCTGGGTGTGACTGTTTCTACATTTCACCCTGTAGCTGTGCAACTGAGCCTTTGTTCTTATCTGTGAAATATTATTACTGCCCTGTGTATGCTAAATATTAAATGAACATGAAAAGTACAAAGATCCATGCAAACAGGAAAGTATTGAGAAGTAGTCCTAAGAAATCTTAGGCACCAAGAGTCACAGTATAGTAACCTTGCATCCTAACTTAAGGGCAGGGCCTGGGAGATAATCGCAGATATGTTTGACCATGACAATGTTCATCCAAGACAGCAGAGCTGACCTTGGAGGAGCAAGCGTCACCAAGACATGGCAGCCCAACTGAGTACATTGCAGTATGTTGTCAACCAACACAATCTAGGCAATCATGTGGCACAAAGTCCTAATTCTTTACTCTTCCACACTGATTTTATTTACCTTAAACTTTAATCTCCAAGGGCCACATAAAAACAGGCAAAAGGATTTGAAATATCTAGGCCTATCTGTGTTTATTAGAAGATATTTAAACTTTAAAATAAACCATGTGTCTGCTTATTTAAAATTATAAACTTAAATATCATGTTTTTCCAACCCAAAGTTTTTACACTCATTTCCATTTCTATAAAACAGATAAATTTACTTGGCTTAAAAAACAATAATGAAAATAATTTTAAAAAAACATAATGGGTCCAGAATCTCAGCTATTCTTATGTTGTTTTCACACTTTTCCCCCCTGTTAGAGGGAAATGTTCTTGTCCATAACATCAGATCCATACGCTTGGTTGATTCAATGGTCATGCTGAATGGTCCAAGCTGCCAGGCAGAAATGACAGTCCACCTCTAGAATGGCACTAGTAAGAACCACAGTCACACAGCACTGACCATTACATCACGTATCTGTCTTTTCAGATTTATTTGTAAATTATCTGTAGTTTGATCTTTATTTTTAAAGATACATCTACATATAAAAGAATTAACAAAATAGATGGGTGTGGTGGTACATACCTAGCATTTGTGACACTGGGGTAAGAAGATTTCAAGTTCAAGGATAATTTGGCTACTTTTTAAAAATGAAACAAAATAACATTCAGTTAGAGACATTGTATTGAAATTTATCATTTTGCAATGATGGCATACTGTTGTTAAAAGTTTGTGTTAGCATGAAATTAGAGGGCTGAGTAAACAGATTTGGTAACAAGTTACCCTAATGGTATACATGCATCTATTTCATGTGTGTAAAGTATTTGCCTAAGATAAGGGGAGTTCAGAGTGTTTGTGTGTTTTATGTGTGTGTGTAATGATCTGCTGGAAATTGCCTGGTGTTCCCGTGTCTTCATTCACAGACATTATACACTATGCAACCCTATAATTTTCTTCATAACTTTGTACAACTTAATATTCAGGCTAGTCGCCACAGTTCTCTGTACACAGATCTCTCAGGCAGAGAGCTGGTTTTTCAGAAGTGCTGAGACACCCAAGAGCACAGATGAGCCCAACACTTCTGCTCACACTTCTGGCCCAAAAGGAAACCTCACAGAGCCCTCTGAACACAATAACTGAGGAGCAGTCTGGGACAGAACCCTTCCAGTTTCCACATATGCCTGGAGCTAAACCTGTGCCACAGCTTTCTGTACCCAGATCACACTAGGAGAAAGCTGGTCTCCCAGGACTGCTGACACACCTGAGAACACAGGTAAGACAACCACATCTGCTCTGAGGGACTAGCCCAGGGCCATCAGAAAACAGGAATTGAGGAGCAGTCTGAGACAGGATCCTACTGGTTCTTGTCTGCATCCTGAGCTGACCCTGTACCACAGCTCTCTGTATTCAGATCCTGCAGGGGGAGAGCTGACACACAGGCTTCAAGCCACTGTCACAGACAGCAAGACCAGCAAACACCAGAGATAAGCAGATGGTGAGAGGGAAGGACAAGAATCTGAGCAACAGAAACCAAGGCCACTTGACATCATCAGTTACCCCACCACAGAAAGACCTGGACATCCCAACACACTGGAAAAGCAAGAATTTGATTTAAAATCACAACTTACGATGATGTTAGAGGGTTTAAAGAAAGATATAAATAACTCCCTTAAAGAAATACAGAACAACTCAGATAAACAGGGAGAAACCATTAAAGAGGAAACACAATAATCAACCAAACAGGTGAAGGAATTGGAAAAAAAATCCAGGATCTAAAAATGGAAATAGAAACAATAAAGAAGTCACAAAGAGAGACAACCCTGGAGATAGAAAACCTAGGAAACGTTAACACAACCATCAAAGAAAATGTAAAATGCACACAGCTCATAACCCCAAAATCCAGGAAATACAGGACACAATGAGAAGATCAAACCTAAGGATAATAGGTATAGAAGAGAGTGAAGACTCCCAACATAAAGGGCCAGTAAATATTTTCAACAAAACTATAGAAGAAAACTTCCCTAACCTAAAGAAAGAGATGCCCATAAACATACAAGAAGTCTATAGGACCCCAAATAAACTGGACCAGAAAAGAAATTTGTCCCATCACATAATAGTCAAAACACCAAACGCACAAAATAAAGAAAGAATATTAAAAGCAGTAAGGGAAAAAGGTCAAGTAACATATAAAGGCAGACCTATCAGAATTACTCCAGACTTTTCACCAGAGACCATGAAAGTCAGAAGATCCTGGGCAGATGTCATACAGACCCTAAGAGAACACAAATGCCAGCCCAGGATACTATATCCAGCAAAACTCTCAACATAGATGAAAAAAACAAGATATTCCATGACAAAACCAAATTTACCCAATATCTTTCAACAAATCCAGCCCTACAAAGGATAATAAATGGAAAACTCCAACACAAGGAGGGAACCTACACTCCAGAAAAAGCAAGAAAGTAATCTTTTTTCAACTAGCCCAAAAGGAGATAGACACACAAACTTAATTTCACTTCTACAAACAAAAATAACAGGAAACAACAACCTTTGGTCCCTAATATCTTTTAACATCAATGGACTCGATTCCCCAATAAAAAGATATTGACTAACAAACTGGATAGGTACACAGGACCCAGCATTTTGCTACATACAGGAAACACACCTCAAGGACAAATAGACACTACCTTAGAGTAAAAGGCTGGAAAACAATTTGCCAAGCACATGATCCCAAGAAACAAGCTGGAGTAGACATTCTAATATCAAAAAATTGACTTTCAACTAAAAAATATCAAAAAAGACAAGAAAGGTCACTTTATATTTTTCAAAGGAAAAATCCACCAAGATGAACTCTCAATTCTGAGTATCTATGCTCCAAATACAAAGGCACTTACATTCATAAAAGAAACCTTACTCAAAGCACACATTGCACCTCATACAATAATAGTGGGAGACTTCCACACCCCACTCTCAGCAATGGACTGATCATAGAAACAGAAAGTAAACAGAGACAGAGAGAAAATGACAGAAGTTATGAACCAAATGGCTTAACAGATATGTATATAACATTTAATCATAAAACAAAAGAATATACCTTTTTCTCAGCACCTCAAGGTAATTTCTCCTAAATTGACCATATAATCGGTCACACATCAGGCCTCAAAAGATACAAGAAGATTGAAATAATCTCATGCATCCTAATAGATCACCACGGATTAAGGCTGGTCTTCAATGACAACAAAAATGACAGAAAGCCCACACACATGGAGGTTGAACAACACTCTACTCAATGATAACTTGCTCAAGGAAGAAATAAAGAAAGAAATTAAAGACTTTTTAGAATTTAATGAAAATGAATGCACAACATATATAAACTTATGGGACACAATGAAAGCGGTGCTAAGAGGAAAATTCATAGCTCTGAGTGACTCCAAAAAGAAACTAAAGAGAGCATACATAAGCAGCTTGACAGCACACCTAAAAGCTCTAGAACACAAAGAAGCAAATATACCCAAGAGGAGTAGAAGGCAGGAAATAATCAAACTCAGGGCTGAAACCAACCAAGTAGAAACAAAAGGAACTATACAAAGAATCAACAAAATGAAGAGCTGGTTCTTTGAGAAAATCAACAAGATGGATAAACCCTGCTCCAGACTAATCAGAGAGCACAGAGTGTGTATCTGAGTTAACAAAACCAGAAATGAAAAGGGAGAGATAAACAAAAGAATCTACAGAAATTCAAAAAATCATCAGATCCTACCACAAAAGCCTATATCAACAAAACTGGAAAATTTGAAAGAAATGGACAATTTTATAGACAGATACCAGGTACCTAAGTTAAATCATGATCAGATAAATCATCTAAACAGTCCCATAACTCATAAAGAAATAGAAGTAGTTATTAAAAGTCTCCCAACCAAATAAAAGCCCAGAACTACATGGATTTAGTGCAGAATTCTATCAGACCTTCATAGAAGACCAAATACCCATACTGTCCATGCTATTTCACAAAATAGAAACAGAAGGAACACTACCAATTCCTTCCATGAAGCCACAATTATGCATATTCCTAAACCACACAAAGACCCAACAAAGAGAGAGAACTTCAGACCAATTTCCCTTATGAATATTGATGCAAAAATACTCATTAAAATTCTCTCAAACAGAATCCAAGAACACATCACAATGATCATCACCAAGTAGGCTTCATCCAAGGGATGGAGAAATGGTTCATTATAGGGAAATCCATCAAGGTAATCCACTAAGTAAAATATACTCAAAGAAAAAAAATACATGGTCATCTCATTAGATGCTGAGAAAGCATTTCACAAAATTCAACACCCCTTCATGGTAAAAGTCTTGGAAAGATGAGGAATTCAAGGCCCATACCTAAACATAGTAAAAACAATATACTGCAAACCAGTAGCTAACATCAAACTAAATGGAGAGAAACTTGAGCCATTCCCAGTAAAATCAGGGACTAGACAAGGCTGCCCACTCTCTCCCTACTTATTCAATATAGTACTCAAAGTCCTAGCCAGAGCAATCAGACAACAAAATTAGGTCAAAGGGATACAAATAGGAAGGGAAGAAGTCAAAATATCACTATTTGCAGATGATATGATAGTATACATAAATGACCCCAAAAGTTCTACAGGAGAACTACTAAGCCTGATAAACAACTTCAGCAAAGTGGTTGGGTATAAAATTAATTCAAACAAACTAATGGCCTTCCTCTACTCAATGGATAAACAGGCTGAGAAAGAAATTAGGGAACTGATACCCTTCACAATAGTCCCAAATAATGTAAAATACCTCGGTGTGGCTCTAACCAAGCAAGTGAAAGATCTGTATGACAAGAACTTCAAGTCTCTGAAGAAAGAAATTGAAGATCTCAGAAGATGGAAAGATCTTCCATGCTCAAGGATTGGCAGGATTAATATAGTAAAAATGGCCATTTTACCAAAAACAATCTACAGATTCAATGCAATCCCCATCAAAATCCCCATCCAACTTATTTCCTCAAAGAGTTAGTAAGAGCAATTTGCAAATTCATTTGGAATAACAAAAAACCCAGAATAGACAAAACTCTCCTCTACAATAAAAGAACTTCTGGGGGAATCACCATCCCTGACATCAAGCTGTATAACAGAGGAATAGTGATAAAAAAAAAACTGTATGGTATTGGGACAGAGACAGGCAGATAGAACAGTGGAACAGAATTGAAGACCCAGAAATGAATCCACATACCTATGGTCACTTGATCTTTGACAAAGGAGCTAAAACCATCCAGTGGGGGAAAAAAGATAGCATTTTCAACAAGTGGTTATGTAGAAAAATGCAAATTGACTCATTCTTATCACCCTGTACAAAGCTTAAGTCCACGTGGATCAAGAACCTCCACATAGAACCAGATACACTCAAACTAATAGAAGAAAAAAAATGTGGAAAAGCCTTGAACACATGGGCACTGGGGAATTTTTCCTGAACGAACACCAATGGCTTCTGCTGTAAGATCAAGAATCAACAAATTGGGCCTCATAAAATGTCAAAGCTTCTTTAAGGCAAAGGACACTGTCATTAGGACAAAATAGCAACCAACAGATTGGGAAAAGATCTTTACCAATCCAACATCTAATAGAGGGCTAATATCCAAAATACAAAAGAACTCGAGAAGTTAGACTCCAGAGAGTCAAATAAGCCTATTAAAAGTGGGGTACAGACAGTGAACTAGACTGTTGGGGGGAGGGCGGCAATGGGGGGAGGGTTGGGAGGGGAACACCCATAAGGAAGGGGAGGGGGAGGGGGATGTTTGCCCGGAAACCGGGAAAGGGAATAACACTCGAAATGTATATAAGAAATACTCAAGTTAAAAAAAATGGGGTACAGAGCTAAACAAAGAATTCTCACCTGAGGAATAACAAATGGTTCAGAAGTACCTGAAGAAGTGCTCAACATCTTTAGTCATCAGGGAAATACAAATCAAAACAACCCTGAGATTCCACTTCACACTAGTCAGAATGGCTATGATCAAAAACTCAGAGGACAACAGATGCTAGCGAGGATATGTAGAAAGAGGAAAACTCCTCCAGTGTTGGTGGGATTGCAGACTGGTACAACCACTCTGGAAATCAGTCTGGAGTTTCCTCAGAAAATTGGACCTTGCACTACCTGAGGACCCAGCTATATCTCTCTTGGGCATATACCCAAAAGATGCCCCAACACAGGACAAAGACACGTGCTCCACTATTCTCATAGCAGCATTATTTATAATAGCCAGAAGCTGGAAAGAAACCAGATGCCCTTCAACCAAGGAATGGATACAGAAAAAGTGGTACATCTACACAATGGAGTACTACTCAGCTATCAAAATGACTTCATGAAATTCATAGGCAAATGGATTGAACTAGAAAATATCATCCTGAGTGAAGTAACCCAATTACAAAAAAACACACATGGTATGGACTCACTGGTAAGTGGATATTAACCAAAAGGCTGGAATTACCCAAGATACAATCCAAGACCACATGAAGCTCTAGAAGAATGCCCAAAATGTGGATGCTTCACTACAGGGGGGAACAAAAATATTCATAGGAGGAGATATGGAGACAAAGTTTGGAGCAGAGACTGAAGGAATGGTCATTCAGTGGCTGCCCCACCTGGGTATACAGCATATATAACATTTGAATAACAAATAACATTTGTATAACAATGTAAATAAAAATATATCCAATAAAAGAAGAGAGAGAGAGAGAGAGAGAGAGAGAGAGAGAGAGAGAGATTGATTCTAAACCTCTCACTTAGGACCAAATGAGTATATGTATATGAATATATGCATTCTATGCTTGAACCAGAAGTGCCTATATAAGTAGAGAAAGGAAAAAATACTATTTCAATTCATTACACAAAAAAATATGGGGACATGGATGATTTTAGCCCAGTTTCACCTTGTCTCTATTGTAAGTGTAAATCTTCCCACCAGAAAATATTTGTAATATGGCCCACGTGTATACAGTCCTAAAGCCAAAGGTTCTAGATGCTGAACAGAATGCTTACAGGAAGAAGACAAAAGTAGTCTCTAAGTCTCTAGTGAAGAGTGGTTTTTCAGAAAGAACCTATACAACAGATATTTTTTAAGAGGATTAATTATAAATCACACTAAAACCTATGATGAGATTCCCATGTACATACATTAGATAGCTAAAATATAAACAAATAACCATACAGAGCAATTAGAATCACAGTGTTTTGCCGACCAAAATATAAACACGGTATTCATGTTAAACTCTTATAGTTCTTATAGAATTAAACATGCGTTTAGCATTTCACCTAGCAATCTTGGACCCTCAGGTACTTATACAGGAGAAATAAAGGTAATTTCCTCAAAAATGTATATGGAAACATTACTATAGTAGTTTATCCACGATCTCACCACACTGGGAATGGCCCTAATGTCCCTCTGCTGAAAAAGTCATTCTCTTGATGAGGTACATGGCTACGTTCAATTTGCAAAATGCATAGAATTGTGCACCTATTTGGTTGAATTTTTCTTTAAATAAATTATATCTCAAGACATAAAAGTTTGTTATAAACAATGGAGGCTGATATTTGTTGCTGAAAATTGTATGATGACTAGTGCTGGTATTACTATACATGTGAACTCTACGAAGAAAGAACTTATTTTGTTCCCAAGCATTGAGCACAGAGCACACCACTTAGTAGATATTCAATAAATATTTATTGAATAAATACTTGAATGTGCATTCTCTAATGTTTCTTTTAGATTTTTCATGCTCCAAGACAATCCCTAATCATAGGGAACTACATTCTAAGAGCAGGCCCTCCACCCCAGAATGAAAAAGCTTCACAATGGGTCAGGAGAAAGGGCTTTGGGATTGTGAATGACTTTACAGTAATGGAGCTGTAAGGGTTAGATTTACATATTCCTTAACTTTGGAGCTTGTGTTTAGAGAATACATCTCATGGCTATTTCTAGTCAGTAGTACCCAAAACACAGAAAGGACTCTTTGAATCTCTCATAGCATACTCTTTAACAACAGATATTTTTAAGAAATTTATTCTTGGAGTGAACTTTGAGCAGTAACAGGATCTGAAAATAATCTGTTAATAAAGCTAGAACTGGCTAAAGCGACAGTATTGAACTGCACAAACCAGTATGAGAAATTGGAAACTACAACTAGATGAGAAGTCTACGTATGCTCAGAACAAACTAAAACCTTTACTAGTTTTAGTATTACATATCACATATTACATATCTTTTCACATTAATTGCAAAAATATTATTATAGAAATTAAAATGGGAGGGAAATATGCATATCATTTCTAGAATCCTAGAACTCTATTTATATTTTGATGTAGGTAAATCTAATTTTCAACAAATCTTTTTAAAATCCCAAGGTAAGGAATGCATTCTACCCATACTGAGTAGAAATTACCCAGTTTAGAGACATAAACACTACCATTTTCAGAATAATTACCAAATGAACCTCTTTTTTTATGTTTGTCTCAAGTTAGACAAATACACCAAAGATATCAGTTCTTCTTAATAAAAATCAATGGCTTCCCAAAACACTCTAGTTCTGTACCAGGAGGCCATCAGTAGATAAGAACAAAGTCTCTGACTCTAAGCACACTAGATAGAATAGCATCCAGATTCTAAAGTCCAAGGTGTGCACTTCTGAAGATGAAAGAAATTAAGATAGGTTGGGATGGCACACTTCATAGAAAGCAACCAAATGAAATAGATAAGAACAACTAAGACTGGGGCTGGAGAGATGGCTCAGCGGTTAAGAGCACTGACTGCTCTTTCAGAGGTCCTGAGTTCAATTCCCAGCAACCACATGGTGGCTCACAACCATCCGTAATGTCATCTTGGCGCCCTCTTCTGGCAGACAGGCATATATGCAGCTAGAATACTGTATACATAATAAATAAATCTTAAAAAAAAAAAAAAAAGAACAACAAAAACTGGATTGAACTGGGCCAGCCACAGAGAGAAAGAGGATTTCATATTCACTTGGAAAAGATGCTGGTGAGAGAACTGGAGTTAAGAAAAGAAGACCAGGCTCTCTGCTCCTCCCTGTTCCAGAGACAGCCACATCTTCTTGTGCAGTGCCAGCCTCGTCTCATAGACAAGATGGTGAAGGTCGGTGTGAACGGATTTGGCCGTATCGGGCGCCTGGTTACCAGGGCTGCCTTCTCTTGTGACAAAGTGGACATTGTTGCCATCAACGACCCCTTCATTGACCCCAACTACATGGTCTACATATTCCAATATGACTCTACCCACGGCAAGTTCAAGGGCACAGTCAAGGCTGTGAATGGGAAGCTTGTCATCAACGGGAAGGCCATCACCGTCTTCCAGGAGCGTGATCCCGCTAATGGGGTGACGCTGGTGCTGAGTATGTCGTGGAGTCTACTGGCGTCTTCACCACCATGGAGAAGGCTGGGGCTCACCTGAAGGGTGGGGCCAAAAGGGTCATCATCTCTGCCCCTTCCGCTGATGCCCCCATGTTTGTGATGGGTGTGAACCACGAGAAATATGACAACTCCCTCAAGATTGTCAGTAATGCATCCTGCACCACCAACTGCTTAGCCCCCCTGGCCAAGGTCATCCATGACAACTTTGGCATCGTGGAAGGGCTCATGACCACAGTCCATGCCATCACTGCAACTCAGAAGACTGTGGATGGCCCCTCTGGAAAGCTGTGGCGTGATGGCCGTGGGGCAGCCCAGAATATCATCCCTGCACCCACTGGTGCTGCCAAGGCTGTGGGCAAGGTCATCCCAGAACTGAACGGGAAGCTCACTGGCATGGCCTTCCGTGTTCCTACCCCCAATGTATCCGTTGTGGATTTGACATGCCGCCTGGAGAAACCTGCCAGGTACGATGACATCAAGAAGGTGGTGGGGGGCTGGGGATTTAGCTCAGTGGTAGAGCGCTTACCTAGGAAGCGCAAGGCCCTGGGTTCGGTCCCCAGCTCCGAAAAAAAAGAACCAAAAAAAAAAAAAAAAAAAAAAGAAGAAGGTGGTGAAGCAGGCGTCGAGGGCCCACTAAAGGGCATCATCCTGGGCTACACTGAGGACCAGGTTGTCTCCTGCGACTTCAACAGCAACTCCCACTCTTCCACCTTTGATGCTGGGGCTGGCATTGCTCTCAACGACAACTTTGTAAAGCTCATTTCCTGGTAAGACAATGAATACGGCTACAGCAACAACGTGGTGGACCTCACCGCCTACATGGCCTCCAAGGAGTAAGAAACCCTGGACCACCCACCCCAGCAAGAATACTGAGAGCAAGAGAGAGGCCCTCAGTTGCTGAGGAGTCCCCATCCCAACTCAGCCCCCAACACTGAGCATCTCCCTCATAATTCCATCCCAGACCCCATAATAACAGGAGGGGCCTAGGGAGCCCTCCCTTCTCTCTCCAATACCATCAATAAAGTTCGCTGCACCCTCAAAAAAAAAAAAGAGAAAGAAAAGAAAAGAAGACCAGAGATGAGGAAAAGAAATACAAGGACAAATCCCTAAAATTCAAAGCAGTAGACTAATTCCATGTGATTTCTTTTTTTTTTTTTCTTTTTTCTTTTTTTCGGAGCTGGGGACTGAACCCAGGGCCCACTGAGCTAAATCCCCAACCCCTCCATGTGATTTCTAATACTCTTTCCAATTCTATAGGTGCATATTTATAAAAGCATTGGCCTACAAAACTCCAAAGGAATTCAGAGCCACTTGGCACATAGAAACAGTGCTAAAATTTAAAGTCAAGATTGGCAATAATAGATCCTTTAGGACTGTCATTTCACACATATTCTCTAGAAGGATGATTAGGTTCACAATCTACCTAGGATTATAAGTTTGTAATAGGAATATTTAAAAACACTTACCCAGAAAATTCTGGAAAGAAACCAGGAAAGATGATGTTAACATTCAGGGATCATAGGTGTTCACAGAGACAGAAGCAGTAATCAGGGACCTGCATGGGTCTGAGCTAGGTCTTCTGCATGTGAGTTAGTTATTTAGTTAGATGTTCTTGTAGGACTCTCTACAGTAAAAGAAAAGGATGTCTCTGACTCTCTTGTCTCCATTTGGGGCTCTTTCTTCCTACTGGGTTGCCTTGTCCAGCCTCGATATGAGGGTCTGTGCCTAGTTCTATTATAACTTGCTAAGCCATCTTTGGTTGTTACTCCTGGAAGGCCTGCTCTACTTTATTTGAAGGGAAATGGAGAAGGAAATCAGGGGAAGAGGAGAGGGGAGGGGACTGGAAAGAGTGGAGGGTTGGGGAAAACTACAGTAGGGATGTAATGTATGAGAGAAGATGAAAAGAAAGAGAGAGAGAGAGGTGTTAAACATTGGTAGTTTCTTAATAAAGTCTGTTTTAAACCATTAAGGAGTTATACATAAGTCCAGGGCATAATACACTGGAAAGCAGAAGTAATTTATATCTAAATTTCAGTGTTGTCTGAGCTCACAAAGTAGAAGCTTGCAATCTCTTTCCTTCTTCCAAGTAAAATATGGCAATGAGTAAAACTGGAAAGTAATTGAGTGTAATAAGTTTATAAGAAATTATACTAATGGTCAAACCACAGCACCCTAACAATCTTTGTGTTCAATAATCCAAATCTTATGACCAGCAAAGTGAAAATATTTCCGGGAAACTGTTGTTATCAGAGTCTAAATTAACCATCTTGCCATGATCTCTTTGACTATTTGCTTGTTATCATCATCTTCTCTGGCCTCTGAAAGGAAAAATAAGGCTTAGTTTTAACATGCTAAGTGAAATTAGCCAGGACCACAGGTATATTTTAGTCCTCATAGGAGGACTCTAGACTTAAGATTTAATCAAGATTTATCTAGATTTCTTAGATTCAAAAATAGAATGGTAACAGTGTGGAAGGGAGAAGGAGTTGGTGGAAGTGGAAAAGAAGAGAGGAATGGAAAGAAAGGAAATATTGTGTGTTCTTTTTAAATATTGTATCTAGATTTTAAAATGCAGGCATGGGACTATTTGTGTGGATGGAAGGGGAAAAGGGGATGAGTATGTGCAGAAAATTGTGCATGTATGAAAATGTCATAAAGAAACAGTATTTTGCTTGATTACAGAAAATAATAAAAAAAAATTTTAAGTCACACAAAAAGCAAAACATGATAGAAATTCTGCCCTTCTCAATTCAAGGTACTGTTAATTATTCATTGACTTTGGATGAAATAAACCAGTAAACTACTTAAAAATACTTGACAGGGACAGAAATAGGCTTAGTAAGTAAAGGTGCCTGTTAGAACCCGCATGGAAGGAGAGAACAGACTCCCCCACTGTATCATGTTCACACTACTCCTACCATCAATTACAAAAATAAAAAGTACCTCATAATTAAAGTACCTCATAAATATTTAACCTAACATTTCATCATAAGGGTCTCATCATCTCTTTGTATTTTACTTAAGTTGATACCACCGTCTATTTCTAAATGAAGCAGATTATAACTTAAATATTGTTAAAAAAAAAAACCATGTCTTAAAGGTCATCACTTGGTCCAACTGGATAAAAAGAAAGATTAGTGATGGACTATAAGATTTCTATCACAATTTCACAGTTCAACGCCAAGACTTGGTAATATATAGTAGTATATATTTTATGACTTCTGATTATTAGGAACAAAAGATATTTCTATGCCCCTGTGCTGTCTATAATTGGGTATCTTTATGTTGTTATTTTGGAACCAGGTATAACATTCTAATGCCTACTTTCTTTCTCCCACAAAGATTGACTCTCAGAGATGCAGAGAAAGCAGAGTGAACAATGGCTGTTCTTCATCAAGAGCAGTGTCTGCCGGGGCTGGGGATTTAGCTCAGTGGTAGAGCGCTTACCTAGGAAGCGCAAGGCCCTGGGTTCGGTCCCCAGCTCAAAAAAAAAAACAAAAAAAAAAAAAAAAAAACAAAGAGCAGTGTCTGCCGATACATTTCACTGAAAGTCTCCTTAAGCAATCATAAGCATTACATCCAAGAACCAAATTATGCTGGTAATATGTTTTATTTTAACTTTAACTTTTATCTCACTATATGCTTTTGATTTACTGAAACTGATGGGGTGAGAGTGGCAGCATTTGCTATAGAAATTCTTTAAGGAAAAACTAGAGACATTAATTGCTTCCTTGCCCTTTAACTGAATTTCTCCTCTTGAGCCTCCTTGTCTACTCTTTATAAAGGTAATACTCCTTTGACAAGTCTCCTAAGGCACCAGGGATTAATAGATGTTAGAGCACAACAAACCCCAGGAGAGTCTCTAAGAGCTCTAGTCTTTGTTATAAAAACTTTACTGATGAATATCTACGTTGAAGTCTGATGTCTCTGACTTTGCACATTATTTTATAAGGTAATTGATCATATTAATACTGTTGTCTAACAATTGTGTAACAGCCAGAGTCTCTGACTTTTCACTATTTCTAAATAAACAGAATTTACCATTTCCTTTTGATAAGGATGAAACTTTACTTCCACAAGAAAATGAAATTTTAACAACACATATGAATATTCTATTATAATTGAAAATTAAACTCCCAAGATAAATATCTTCAAAGAGAATTTATTAAACAACTCTAACCATTATTGATTGCTTACAGACTCTAACAGAGCACAACTGTATTCAGCATATACGGCCATTTGAAAAAAATGGGCTAGGGTGATAGAACAGTGGATAAAGTCGTTGCATGAGAACCAGAGTTTGGTTCCCTAGAATCTATGTAAACGTAACATGGTGGCTTACCTGCAAACCCAGTGCTCAAGAAGCAGACACAGTGGACCTCCAGGGCAAACTAGATTTCCAGATTATCTGTCAGCGAATTCTAGGTTCAGCATGAGAACTTTCCTCAGTAAAATACGTGGACAATCATCCAGGAAAATATCTGATACCAACTTTGAATCTTTGGCCTCCGCATATAGGTACACACACACACACACACACACACACACACACACACACACACACACATGCATGCATTCTTACATATATACATCCGTGTATACAACACATGTATACATGTAAAAGTAAATAAATAATAAAATTATTTATGGAAGGTGATTTGTGTCCTATAGAAAACATTATGACGATAAGTAAATTTTCATTAGTAATGTTTACTCTTGACATTGTTGGTTAACTAAGAACTACCCACGTTATGGAACCAGGTTCCTTGTCACCTTCAGTGACTCTGCTTTCCATTCCAGCTCACAGGCAGCCATTTTGCACACACACCTGAGATAAATTTCTTGCATATCTGCTGCATGGTATGATTTTTTGTGACATTCCCTGGTTACCAAGATGCTCTTTTGCTACAAAACCCTTTCATATAATCTATTTTTGTTTGTTTTCTCTGAGACAGGGCTTCTCTGTGCCTCCCAAGTGCTGGGATTAAAGGCATGGGCTACCATGTTCAGCTATTCTTTTGCACATAAATATTCTAGAAGAAACAACCTCATAAAATTACAACAATTTATATTATGCAAACAGAATACACTGAAATTGACTCTTGAAATAATTTGTATAAAGAATATAATCTTTAAGGGAAAACTGATTAAATATTCAAATTTCCTTTAAACTACCTTATAAAGAAATCTTTATAAGGAAAAACAGTAATTTGTCTGGATATAACATGAGGGACATTTAAAGTATTCACAATTACTTCATCTCAAAACATGGCTTCTTTTTCCGTATGAACTTCTAGGCAAGATTTTGAGGAAATCACTTTTAAGTAATAGTCATTGGGGTTGGAGAGATGGGTCAGCAGTTAAGAGCTCTGATTGCTCTTTCAGAGAACCTGGGTTCAATTCTTAGAACCCACATAGCAGCTCACAACCATCTGTAACTCCAGTTTCGTGGACTCCAATGCTCTCCTCTGACCTCCATAGGCGCCAAGCATGCAGGTGGTGCACAGATATACATACAGACAAAACACCCAAACATATGAAATAATTTTTAAAACAGTAGTAGCTACTGATTTAAATCAGAAGACAATAGCACCACAAGATTGATCATAAGAATCTATTAACTGTATTATGATAGAAATACCCATACAATCTGGTGGGAATTCCTGGATCCTATAAGACTCAGAGTTTCGCTGTATTCTATAAAGGAGGTCACTATGCTATAAATATAATTTGCAAAGAATTCATTCCTCAGAAGTTATGATTCATTGTTGAAAATGAAATTGAACATTTAAAAGATTGGTGAAGTAGAAAATGGTGTTAGGTTTATAGTTAAGATTTGAGCATTTTACTTCAAAATATTAATAATATCATACAATTGTGCCGGGAGCCGAGCCCGCTTACACACCCTCTGTTTCAGGAATGTCAAGCCCACTTACACCGTCTGAGAAACCAAGCCAGTTACCTGTTCTTATCAACACACCTGCAATTTGAGGTTTAGGGTTATATAGGAGCCTAAAGAACAATGAGAGGGTGGTGTCAGTAGTGGAATTGGTCTTGGGCCCTGCATGGCCTTCCGGCTTGCTTGTCTTTAAAAGTCACTGCAGGGAAATCAAATTTGAGAGCTTGATTTGGGGGGAGGGGGGGCTCCAGTGCCATTCTCGAGTTCCTTCAGTCTGCGATTCTGTCTCCATTGCCCTGCCAGCCCCGCGAGGGGTCGGGCAGGGTCCGCTGGCCTCGCTGGCCGCTGATGAAATACCACTCACTACTCTCACTGACCCGGTGAGGCGGCGGAGGGGAGCCCAAAGGGGCTCTCGCTCCTGGCGCCAAGCGCCCGTCTGCACGCGGGGACGCGACCCGCCTGGGACAGTGCCAGGTGGGGAGTTTGACCTACGCCTGTCAAATGGTAACGCAGGTGTCCTAAGGCGAACTCAGGGAGGACAGAAACCTCCGGTGGAGCAAAACAGCAAAAGCTCTTGATTTTCGGTTCGAATACAGACCTTGAAAGCGGGGCCTCACAATCTTGACCTTTTGGGTTTTAAGCAGGGGGTGTCAGAAAAGTTACCACAGGGACAGCCGGCAGCCACGGAATTGGGATGTATATTTCCGGAACCTGCCTTGGGAACTCCGGGTAGAGAGCTTGGTCAGACCTTAATCTCCTTCTTCGCACACCCCCGCAGGCCGGGCCGCACAATTGTAGAAGGCACAGCGTAAGGAACACACTGAAGGAACCAGATTTGTTAACATATGGGTCTATTTTCTTCAAAGGCAGAAAAATGACTGCTGCCTGGTTACCTGGACAGTTAGGGTGGATGTTGTCTCACAATCTGGTGATCTTTTTGCTATTCTATGGAGCCAGCCTTCCTGAATCCCCCAATATCCTGAGCATTGGTTAAACCTTTATCCTGAGCTTATGAATGAATGAATAGAAATCATTCTCATGAAAAGGGTTCTGTGTACTTCACATCCTTCATCAATAGAATCTATCTCTATGCTTATTACAAATCCTTCCTCACGAGGCCTTGCCCTGAGCCCTGTTTAATAATCAATAGAACTCATTCTTATAGTAAAGCTCAGAGCTGCCCTGCTACTTTGCTAAGGGGTTTTGACATAGCTGTGCCTAAAGCGTTGTTTTAATGATTTTCATGTGGAAAGATTTTTCTAAAGTTTTATTGTACTTAAATGTGCAAATTCTGGACATGAAACTCTATAAGTTTCAAACCCGTACCACTGAAATGGTACTTCACCTCATATGAATCATTTCCCTGTCAGCTGTGAGGCTTGAAGGGAAGGCAGTAGTCCCAACAATGAAATTGTAATAAGCTGTCAAGGACCAGCCTCAACTTGGAGAGGGGTTCCTGAGAGAAGGGATGTTTGAGGATGGAGCAAAAAGGACTTGAAGTCAATCAGAGGGTACAAGCTGATGGCCTGTGATCTTCTCAAGACAGCTTTTTTAGACAACCCTCTGCTTGAGACAGCTTTCTGTAGAGTTCTCCAGACAGCTCTCCAGATGGCTCTGCTCTCAGAGACCCAGGCGGAGAATCTTTTATTCACATATCAATTTTGTCATTTACTCCAGGTATTTGATTAACCCACAAATCAGCATTCCAAGACCTCCTGAGTGCAAGCACATGTTTTTTAACATTGCAAATGAATTCAGAGATCTGCCTGCCAAGTAAGCATAGACAATAAACTTAGTTGGGAGGGATCTTGCCCTGCAATCACCTCCCTAAATCTTTTTATCTCCCTCCTTAGTATCTTTCTGATAAGCCGTCTAATGGTGCCTTTGTTCTTTTAGGTCCATGGAACTCCTCATATAATTCAGATTGCATTCTTATATTTTGCATAGTTGAGAAATTATATATTTTAAACCCATGTTCTCAGAATTCTTTTCCACAGCCTTAAGGGCTACCCTGAAAGTCTCAGTGTTTACCATTTTTGTTAAGGACATAGACACACTCCATATCCCAGACTCAGGCTGCTTCAGATTTTCATGGAGTCATTAAACTTGACCAGGAGAACATTCCCAGATAATCTCCTCAGGGAGAATATTTCCTGAAGGAGGAACATAAAGAAAAAGTACACACCACACACACACACACACACACACACACACACACACACACACACACACCACAAACAAGCCTCATACCCAGCAACTGTCAATACTGGTGGAGTAACATGCCCTGCTGGCCTGTTGAAGGAGCAGGAAACCATGTCGCACCATCCCTTCCACATGGTCAAGCAGGACTTGGCAGTACGCAGTTCAAAAAATAATTTTTATTCATTCTTTCTGAAGGACCCTAGTTCTCACTGAAGTGTAAGAGTTATTAAGAGGCTTGGGCTGACAGAAAGTAGGTAGGTTATGGAGACCCTAGGGTCTTTCGCCAGTTTTATACCCATTGCTTCAGGTCAAGATTAGGCCAAGTACCAGCTTCGTGCCTCAGGTCAAGGCTAGGCCAAGTTCCATTCTCCACCCACAATTCCCAGGAATAGCAGGGACAGGACATTTTTGAAAATCTGCAGAACGTACTGATAGTCACATGCCCCTCTGGTCCCAGATAAAGCTCAAAGGCATGCCATATAAGTTTAAACTGTAACCTTGCTGATGGAACCTGTACCACTAAAAAGTATAAAAACTGCTTGTTACAGCCATTTGGGGTCACCTTCTAGTCAGATCCACAACCAATGCATTAGGGGTAGGAACACAGAAGACCATGCCATTGAGCTTCCCATTCAGCTCTGGGATGATCTTACCCACAGGCTTGGCAGCACCAATGGGTGCAGAGATGATGTTCTGGGCTACCCCATGGCCACCATGCTACAGCTTTCCAGAGGGGTCATCCACAGTGTTTGGAGTTGCAGTGATGGCATGGACTGTGGCCATGAGCCCTTCCACAATGCCAAAGTTGTCATGGATGACCTTGGCCAGCAGTTGGTGGTGCAGGATGCATTGCTTACAGTCTTGAGTGAGTTGACATATTTCTTGTGGTTCACACCCATTACAAACATGGGCAAAGGGGTGGAGACGATGAACCTTTTGGCCCCAACCTTCAAGTGGGTCCCGGTTTTCTCCATGGTAGTGAAGATGCCAGTAGACTCCACATACTCGGCACCAGCATCGCCCCGCTTGATGTTAGTGGGATCTCACTCCTGGAAGATGGTGACGGCTTCCCATTCTCAGTCTTTACTGTGCCATTGATTTGCAATGGGTAGAGTCATCCTGGAACATGTAGACCATGAAGCTGAGGTCAGTGAAGGGTTGTTGATGGCAACAATCTCCACTCTGCCAGATGCAGAGCAGAAGGCAGCCCTGGTAACCAGGCACCCAATACAGCCAAATACGTTCACAACGACCTTCACCATCTTGTCTGGCACTGCACCAGAAGATGCAGTTGTCTCCGGAACAGGGAGGAGCAGAGAACCAAAACTTTTTTATATAAAAAAGTCAGTATTATTTTGCAGCTATTGATATTTACTGATAATGATTTAAAATTTACCAGGTATTCTTGATCTCTTGGGGGTGAAAAGGAATTCAAGTGCATAGTGAAAATTAGCAAGATTCTGCCACATTTCAATGGCGCTTTTTGTGAGAATTCAGCAGTGACGTCTCTGCTGCTAGACTCTTCCCTACCTTTAAGGTCAATAGGAACAATATAAACTGGAAGGGTCAGAGCATAGAAGCACACACACACAGAGAAAAGAATGCTAGTTATCAAACAGCTATGACAAGTGAGTTTACACCTCCATTTAAGGGCTACCATGAAAACCTGTCAGCAAAACTTAAAAGTGTAAACCACTCCGTTAAGTAAGAGGCTGTCACTCATCTGAATCTTCTAGTGAATAGTGCCATGTACTTTTGAAAAATGCCTCCAGACATTTTAAATAAATATTAAAGAATTCGAGATTAGTAAATGGTCAAAGGTCAACATAAAAGATACAATTCTGGTAACTTTTGGTGGTTTGGTCCCTGGGAGTTCTGGTGGGATCTGGTTGGTTGATATTGTTGTTCTTCCTATGGGGTTGCAAATCCCTTCAGCTCCTTCAGTCTTTTCTCTAACTCCTCCACTGGGGTCCCATAGTTTAATCCAATGTTTAGCTGCAAGCATAATCATCTGTATCAGTAAGGCTCTGGCAGAACCTCTCAGGGGACACCCATATCAGATTCCTGTCGGCAAGCACTTCTTGGCATCAGCTATAGTGACTGCATTTGGTGGCTGCATATGGGATAGATCCCCAGGTGGGACAACCTCTGTATGACCTTTTCTTCAGTATTAGGATAAAATGGCAACCAACAGATTAGGAAAAGATCTTTACCAATCCTACATCTGATAGAGGGCTAATATCCAAAATATACAAATAACTCACGAAGTTAGACTCCAGAGAGCCAAATCACCATATTAAAAAATGGGGTACAGAGCTAAACAAAACATTCTCAGCTGAGGAATATCAAATGGCCAAAAAGCACCTGAAGAAATGTTCAACATCCTGAGTCATTAGGGAAATGCATATCAAAACAACCCTGAGATTCCACCTCACACCAGTCGGAATGGCTAAGATAAAAAACTCAGGTGACAGCAGATGTTGGCGAGGATGTGGAGAAAGAGGAACACTCCTCCATTGTTGGTGGGATTGCAGACTGGTACAACCTCTCTTGGAATCAGTCTGGAGGTTCCTCAGAAAATTGGACATTGAACTACCTGAGGACCCAGCTGTACCTCTCTTGGGCATATACCCAAAAGATGCTTCAACATACAACAAAGACACGTGCTCCACTATGTTCATAGCAGCCTTATTTATAATAGCCAGAAGCTGGAAAGAACCCAGATGCCCTTCAACAGAGGAATGGATAAAAAATGTGGTACATCTACACAATGGAGTACTACTCAGCTATCAAAAACAGTGACTTCAAGAAATTCATAGGCAAATGGAATGACTCATAGAAAATATCCTGAGTGAGGTTACTCAATCACAGAAAAACACACTTGGTATGCACTCATTGATAAGTGGATATTAGCAAAATGCTCAAATTGCCCAAGATGCCATCTACAGACCACAGGAAGCTCAAGAAGAATGACCAAAATGCAGATGCTCCCACTCCTTCTTAAAAGGGGGAAAAATATCCATAGGAGGGGATATGGAAACAAAGTTTAAAGCAGTGACTCAAGGAATGGCCATTCAGAGTCTGATACACATGTGAGATATATATATTCAACCAAAACTAGATAAGATTGATGAAGCTAAAAAAAAAAAATGCATGCGGAAAGGGAATGGATATAGATCTCTCCTGAGAGACACATCCAGAGCACGTCCAATACAGAGGTCAATGCTAGCAGCAAACCACCGAATGGAGAATAGGACCCCCTTGGGGGGAATTAGAGGAAGGATTGAAAGAGTTGAAGGAGCTTGCAACCCCATATGTACAACAATGCCAACCAACCAGAGCTTCCAGGGACTAAACCACTACTGAAAGACTATACATGGACTGACCCTGGACTCCAACTGCATACGTAGCAGAGAATAGCCTTGTTGGGGCACCAGTGGAAGGGGAAGCCCTTGGTCTTGCCAAGGTTGGACCCCCAGTGCAGGGGAATATGGGGGAGGGCAATAAGGGGGATGTATAGGTGGAATACCTGTATGGGGGATGGGGAGAGGAGGGAATGAGGGCTTACGAACAGGAAACCGGGAAGGGGAATAACCTTTGAAATGTAAGTAAAGAAATATATAATAAAAAATTTAAAAAAAAAAGAAAATTAGAGTCGAATCCCAGATTCAAGATCATTTTCTACCATAAGAGTTCAAGAGTTCAAAGCCATCAAAGCCAGTGGGGTGAGACAGGGAGGGGAGGGGAGGGGCAGAGTGTGTGTGGGGCGGGTATGGGGAGGAAGAAAGTAAAAAGGGTATTTTACCATTTAACGACCATGACGGTTTCATCACATATTTAATATTTGTTTTGTTTGCTTTAACAAAAAAGAATCTTTCGGTTTTTATTGGGCTTTCTTTCTTATTGGGGAAAATAAACCTTCCTTAAATAAAAAAAAAAAAACTAAGAGTATCATTTCTATACAATTTATTATTTTCTTATCTTCAATGGGTACATAGAAAATAAAAAGTTAGTGACATGTATGGCTTTTTTTTTTCATCTTTCTGGTACCAGTATAAGAAACATTCAAAAGTCCACGGCAAATTTAAAAATTCATTACACTAATTGATAAAGGGAAGTTTCAAACTTACTTTTTGTCCCAGTGTTTGAAGAGAACTGCTGAAAATAGCAGAGGTTGGCAACCAGAAGGTAAATGGAACTCACACATCAGAAACTAAAGACAAGTGCTAAATGGGAGCATGAACTAAGTAATCAAAAGCAACACAATCAGGACATGTTCAACAACACACAACTATATATATTGCACCAGCTCCAGCTGCCTATGACTTTGAAGTCACGGTTGGGAGTTCCACACTCAGGTAGACCTGCTCCCACCATTCACAAAGGAGAAGATCACATACGTAATTTCATATCTGAAATTTCAAATTGCAAGTATTTTCCATGAATGATTACTTTTTGTAGACAATGTATGCTGTGGTTTAAAGTAAGGCTGATGAACTAGCCCAAGAGCCATATCATGCTGGGAACTTACTATGTGAAATACCAATGTACGTGCTAAGAGTGATTAGGATGTTCTGTTCTGAGAACTAGAATAACATGTTACAAGGTGCTGTGAACACACAGTAAAAAGGTCTAGTCGTGGATGGAAAGTGAAGAAGACTTATTTGAATGTTTATGAGTTACAATGAATAAATAAACAAACTACATTGCATGAGACATGAGATACACAAATGCTGTGTCCTCGCAACTGGAATAATGTATAAAGTGAAGACTTAGATTCTGCCACCTACCTATTTTCTCTTCCTTAAGTTTTTCTGAATTCTTAATTCTAAGCATTGGTGTTGTACTGTGCACTGCTGGGTGCTTTGCCCCTTGTTCATCTTTTCTTGGTAAACTCCTTCATAGCCATGATTCATGCTTTATTTCAGGAGGAAAGATGCTGAAGTCCCCAGAATCAACACCCATGGCATGAGAATTATGAAAGAATCCTTTCTGTAGGGAGTAAATGTTAACAACATTAAATTTGTATTTACCCACTTTAGGCCTATTCACTGTTACAAACACCCTTTGTGTTTTATTATAAATAAAGTTCTATATAATCCTCACGCAGACCCTACATTTTGCAACAGGCATCACAGTGAACAAGCAGATGAGTGGCAAATCTCTTCATTTGTTCACCCATTCCAAAGCAAACTACCCACCAGGCAACCACACCACCCTAGCCATACTCTAAGACTCTAGGTACTGCAGTCTGTATGTTCACAAATAACCTAATCTTAGGAGTAGAGCGAGGCATATAAGCAAGTAAATAAATAAGCAAGATAACTGTTAGAACGTGTAATATAGAGATGGAGTGATGGTCAAGAGCACTGGCTGCTCTTCCTAAGGACACATTTTGATTCTCAGAACACACATGGTCGTTCACAAACATCATTAACTTCAGTTCCAAAGGATCTGACAACCTTTCTGACATGAGAAACACTTTGACACCATATACGGAGATGCAGAATTTTGAGATTTCCATGCTGGTTTTCAGTCTTACGTTGGTCCAGCATTTCCTCACTATGTCCCCTGTGATCCCCTTTTGAATGGCAATATATAGTCTCTGCCACTGTATGTTGAATGTATATGATCTGTTTTTATATTTTGATTTTACAGGGGATTACAGTTAAGAGATTGCCATGAGGCTCAGAAGAGAATTTGCATTTTGGACTTTTAAACTGAAACTGTGATAAACTGTGGGGACTTTGGAAACTGAACTAGATGCATTTTTGCAACATAATATTGCTAGAAGCCTATGGGGGCCAGGGAATAGAATGTGGTGGCTTGAATACAGATTACTGCCATAGGCTCATATATTTGAGGTTTTGAAGCTTCAAAAGCCTCCCACCATCTCCAGAGCACTCTGATTTACACAGGAGGTTCCAGATGTGAGCTTTCAGCTGTTCTTGCTGCCTTGCCTTCCCTCCTTCATAAAAGACTCTAATCTTCTTGAACCATAAACCAAATTATACACTTTCTTTTATCAGTTTCCTTGATCATGGTGTTTTATCATAGTAATAGAAAAGTAAGTAACTGAGTCATAGAAGCTTTCTAGAATTGTCTACAATTGAATTAGTGGATTTTCTATTACTAAACACAGGAGCCCAAGTGCAGAAAATAAGGGACTGTATATAGAAAGTGTTTGAAGTACATGAACTGAGATCTATAGACATCTAAAAACAAGGATAGAAAAATCTGTCTATGGAAAGTATGAAAAGATCAGAGGATGAAGCTGAAGAAGAGTGATTAAAAGGCTAAAAGTTTATTCTGAAAATAAGACAAGCTAGGCTAAGTGTGGTAATGTAGACCTGTAATTCCAGCAGGAAGGTTATGAGTTCAGGGCCAGTCTAGACTACACAGCAAATTCCAGGCCACTCTAGGACACCTAGTGAGAATTTGTCATTGGAAATTTTCAGAAAAACAATACTGTGAGGTTTTATAAGAAATAAAATAATATCAGAATTTAGATTTAAATAGATTATACAGTACAGAGCAGACTATGCTGGGAGGTGGGCTGTTGAAGCAAAGGGATGATACTGATGTTTCCACTCTTCCAGGCTGAGCTCTCCTTGGAATAGCACAGCTTCCCACAACATTGGATTGGACTAGTCTACAGAAAACTAAAGGCTTGATTCTGACAATTCTTTTCTTTTCTTCTGTTAATGAAAAAATATTTTTTCCATACAACATAACTCAAGAAGTGACATCGAGGATGAGGAAGAAGTTCAGGTGCTACTGAGAAACTTGTGGCAAGGCACTGAAGAGGGCAATTTAGAAAGAAAAATGAGCTGAACAAAAAAAACTTTGTCTCTTGGGAGCCACTTGATGACTAACAGCAGCCACCAGAGCAAGATTCCATGCAAAAGCTACTGAGTTAGCTTGGAGAAAGTACTCAAGTTCTTCATGACTTCTGCACCTCATTGTGAAGTGAGTAGTCTGTACTGCTACTTCTTATCTCATTGGAACTTTTTTTTCTTTTTAAGAAAACAGACTTCTTGAGTACATAGCAAGGAGACCCGGTGAGAGAGAGACCCAACCGCCTGGTCAGGTGGGCACTCCTGAGGCTGCAGAGCGGAAGAGACCACCAACACTGCTCACCCCTGCCCACATCCCTGGCCCAAGAGGAAACTGTATAAGGCCTCTGGGCTCCCGTGGGGGAGGGCCCAGGAGCGGCAGGACTTCTGCGCCTGAGACACCGCTACCAGAACCTGAAAGAAACAGACCGGATAAACAGTTCTCTGCACCCAAATCCCGTGGGAGGGAGAGCTAAACCTTCAGAGAGGCAGACAAGCCTGGGAAACCAGAAGAGACTGCTCCCTGCACACACATCTCGGACGCCAGAGGAAAAAGCCAAAGACCATCTGGAACCCCGGTGCACTGAAGCTCCCGGAAGGGGCGGCACAGGTCTTCCTGGTTGCTGCCGCTGCAGAGAGCCCCTGGGCAGCAACCCACGAGCGAACCTGAGCCTCGGGACCACAGGTAAGACCAAATTTTCTGCTGCAAGAAAGCTGCCTGGTGAACTCAAGACACAGGCCCACAAGAACAGCTGAAGACCTGTAGAGAGGAAAAACTACACGCCTGAAAGCAGAACACACTGTCCCCATAACTGACTGAAAGAGAGGAAAACAGGTCTACAGCACTCCTGACACACAGGCTTATAGGTCAGTCTAGCCACTGTCAGAAATAGCAGAACAAAGTAACACTAGAGATAATCTGATGGCGAGAGGCAAGCGCAGGAACCCAAGCAACAGAAACCAAGACTGCATGCCATCATCGGAGCCCAATTCTCCCGCCAAAACAAACATGGAATATCCAAACACACCAGAAAAGCAAGATCTAGTTTCAAAATCATATTTGATCATGATGCTGGAGGACTTCAAGAAAGACATGAACACACTTAGGGAAACACAGGAAATCATTAATAAACAAGTAGAGGCCTACAGAGAGGAATGGCAAAAATCCCTGAAAGAATTCCAGGAAAACACAATCAAACAGATGACGGAATTAAAAATGGAAATAGAAGCAATCAAGAAAGAACACATGGAAACAACCCTGGATATAGAAAACCAAAAGAAGAGACAAGGAGCTGTAGATACAAGCTTCACCAACAGAATACAAGAGATGGAAGAGAGAATCTCAGGAGCGGAAGATTCCATAGAAATCATTGACTCAACTGTCAAAGATAATGTAAAGCGGAAAAAGCTACTGGTCCAAAACATACAGGAAATCCAGGACTCAATGAGAAGATCAAACCTAAGGATAATAGGTATAGAAGAGAGTGAAGACTCCCAGCTCAAAGGACCAGTAAATATCTTCAACAAAATCATAGAAGAAAACTTCCCTAACCTAAAAAAAGAGATACCCATAGGCATACAAGAAGCCTACAGAACTCCAAATAGATTGGACCAGAAAAGAAACACCTCCCGTCACATAATTGTCAAAACACCAAACGCACAAAATAAAGAAAGAATATTAAAAGCAGTAAGGGAAAAAGGTCAAGTAACATATAAAGGGAGACCTATCAGAATCACACCAGACTTCTCGCCAGAAACTATGAAGGCCAGAAAATCCTGGACTGATGTCATACAGACCCTAAGAGAACACAAATGCCAGCCCAGGTTACTGTATCCAGCAAAACTCTCAATTAACATTGATGGAGAAACCAAGATATTCCATGACAAAACCAAATTTACACAATATCTTTCTACAAATCCAGCACTACAAAGGATAATAAATGGTAAAGCCCACCATAAGGAGGCAAGCTATACCCTAGAAGAAGCAAGAAACTAATCGTCTTGGCAACAAAACAAAGAGAATGATAGCACACAAACATAACCTCACATCCAAATATGAATATAAAGGGAAACAATAATCACTATTCCTTAATATCTCTCAATATCAATGGCCTCAACTCCCCAATAAAAAGACATAGATTAACAAACTGGATACGCAACGAGGACCCTGCATTCTGCTGCCTACAGGAAACACACCTCAGAGACAAAGACAGACACTACCTCAGAGTGAAAGGCTGGAAAACAACTTTCCAAGCAAATGGTCAGAAGAAGCAAGCTGGAGTAGCCATTCTAATATCAAATAAAATCAATTTCCAACTAAAAGTCATCAAAAAAGATAAGGAAGGACACTTCATATTCATCAAAGGAAAAATCCACCAAGATGAACTCTCAATCCTAAATATCTATGCCCCAAATACAAGGGCACCTACATACGTAAAAGAAACCTTACTAAAGCTCAAAACACACATTGCACCTCACACAATAATAGTGGGAGATTTCAACACCCCACTCTCATCAATGGACAGATCATGGAAACAGAAATTAAACAGTGATGTCGACAGACTAAGAGAAGTCATGAGCCAAATGGACTTAACGGATATTTATAGAACATTCTATCCTAAAGCAAAAGGATATACCTTCTTCTCAGCTCCTCATGGTACTTTCTCCAAAATTGACCATATAATTGGTCAAAAAACGGGCCTCAACAGGTACAGAAAGATAGAAATAATCCCATGCGTGCTATCGGACCACCACGGCCTAAAACTGGTCTTCAATAACAATAAGGGAAGAATGCCCACATATACGTGGAAATTGAACAATGCTCTACTCAATGATAACCTGGTCAAGGAAGAAATAAAGAAAGAAATTAAAAACTTATTAGAATTTAATGAAAATGAAGATACAACATACTCAAACTTATGGGACACAATGAAAGCTGTGCTAAGAGGAAAACTCATAGCGCTGAGTGCCTGCAGAAAGAAACAGGAAAGAGCATATGTCAGCAGCTTGACAGCACACCTAAAAGCTCTAGAACAAAAAGAAGCAAATACACCCAGGAGGAGTAGAAGGCAGGAAATAATCAAACTCAGAGCTGAAATCAACCAAGTAGAAACAAAAAGGACCATAGAAAGAATCAACAGGACCAAAAGTTGGTTCTTTGAGAAAATCAACAAGATAGATAAACCCTTAGCCAGACTAACGAGAGGACACAGAGAGTGCGTCCAAATTAACAAAATCAGAAATGAAAAGGGAGACATAACTACAGATTCAGAGGAAATTCAAAAAATCATCAGATCTTACTATAAAAACCTATATTCAACAAAATTTGAAAATCTTCAGGAAATGGACTATTTCCTAGACAGATACCAGGTATCAAAGTTAAATCAGGAACAGATAAACCAGTTAAACAACCCCATAACTCCTATGGAAATAGAAGCAGTCATTAAAGGTCTCCCAACCAAAAAGAGCCCAGGTCCAGACGGGTTTAGTGCAGAATTCTATCAAACCTTCATAGAAGACCTCATACCAATATTATCCAAACTATTCCACAAAATTGAAACAGATGGAGCCCTACCGAATTCCTTCTACGAATCTACAATTACTCTTATACCTAAACCACACAAAGACACAACAAAGAAAGAGAACTTCAGACCAATTTCCCTTATGAATATCGACGCAAAAATACTCAATAAAATTCTGGCAAACCGAATTCAAGAGCACATCAAAACAATCATCCACCATGATCAAGTAGGCTTCATCCCAGGCATGCAGGGATGGTTTAATATACGGAAAACCATCAACGTGATCCATTATATAAACAAACTGAAAGAACAGAACCACATGATCATTTCATTAGATGCTGAGAAAGCATTTGACAAAATTCAACACCCCTTCATGATAAAAGTCCTGGAAAGAATAGGAATTCAAGGCCCATACCTAAACATAGTAAAAGCCATATACAGCAAACCAGTTGCTAACATTAAACTAAATGGAGAGAAACTTGAAGCAATCCCACTAAAATCAGGGACTAGACAAGGCTGCCCACTCTCTCCCTACTTATTCAATATAGTTCTTGAAGTTCTAGCCAGAGCAATCAGACAACAAAAGGAGATCAAAGGGATACAGATCGGAAAAGAAGAGGTCAAAATATCACTATTTGCAGATGACATGATAGTATATTTAAGTGATCCCAAAAGTTCCACCAGAGAACTACTAAAGCTGATAAACAACTTCAGCAAAGTGGCTGGGTATAAAATTAACTCAAATAAATCAGTTGCCTTCCTCTATACAAAAGAGAAACAAGCCGAGAAAGAAATTAGGGAAACGACACCCTTCATAATAGACCCAAATAATATAAAGTACCTCGGTGTGACTTTAACCAAGCAAGTAAAAGATCTGTACAATAAGAACTTCAAGTCACTGAAGAAAGAAATTGAAGAAGACCTCAGAAGATGGAAAGATCTCCCATGCTCATGGATTGGCAGGATTAATATAGTAAAAATGGCCATTTTACCAAAAGCAATCTACAGATTCAATGCAATCCCCATCAAAATACCAATCCAATTCTTCAAAGAGTTAGACAGAACAATTTGCAAATTCATCTGGAATAACAAAAAACCCAGGATAGCTAAAGCTATCCTCAACAATAAAAGGACTTCAGGGGGAATCACTATCCCTGAACTCAAGCAGTATTACAGAGCAATAGTGATAAAAACTGCATGGTATTGGTACAGAGACAGACAGATAGACCAATGGAATAGAATTGAAGACCCAGAAATGAACCCACACACCTATGGTCACTTGATTTTTGACAAAGGAGCCAAAACCATCCAATGGAAAAAAGATAGCATTTTCAGCAAATGGTGCTGGTTCAACTGGAGGGCAACATGTAGAAGAATGCAGATCGATCCATGCTTATCACCCTGTACAAAGCTTAAGTCGAAGTGGATCAAGGACCTCCACATCAAACCAGACACACTCAAACTAATAGAAGAAAAACTAGGGAAGCATCTGGAACACATGGGCACTGGAAAAAATTTCCTGAACAAAACACCAATGGCTTATGCTCTAAGATCAAGAATTGACAAATGGGATCTCATAAAACTGCAAAGCTTCTGTAAGGCAAAGGACACTGTGGTTAGGACAAAACGGCAACCAACAGATTGGGAAAAGATCTTTACCAACCCTACAACTGATAGAGGCCTTATATCCAAAATATACAAAGAACTCAAGAAGTTAGACCGCAGGGAAACAAATAACCCTATTAAAAAATGGGGTTCAGAGCTAAACAAAGAATTCACAGCTGAGGAATGCCGAATGGCTGAGAAACACCTAAAGAAATGTTCAACATCTTTAGTCATAAGGGAAATGCAAATCAAAACAACCCTGAGATTTCACCTCACACCAGTGCGATTGGCTAAGATCAAAAACTCAGGTGACAGCAGATGCTGGCGAGGTTGTGGAGAAAGAGGAACACTCCTCCATTGTTGGTGGGATTGCAGACTGGTAAAACCATTCTGGAAATCAGTCTGGAGGTTCCTCAGAAAATTGGACATTGAACTGCCTGAGGATCCAGCTATACCTCTCTTGGGCATATACCCAAAAGATGCCTCAACATATAAAAGAGACACGTGCTCCACTATGTTCATCGCAGCCTTATTTATAATAGCCAGAAAATGGAAAGAACCCAGATGCCCTTCAACAGAGGAATGGATACAGAAAATGTGGTACATCTACACAATGGAATACTACTCAGCTATCAAAAACAACGAGTTTATGAAATTCGTAGGCAAATGGTTGGAACTGGAAAATATCATCCTGAGTGAACTAACCCAATCACAGAAAGACATACATGGTATGCACTCATTGATAAGTGGCTATTAGCCCAAATGCTTGAATTACCCTAGATCCCTTGAACAAACGAAACTCAAGACGGATGATCAAAATGTGAATGCTTCACTCCTTCTTTAAATGAGGAAAAAGAATACCCTTGGCAGGGAAGGGAGAGGCAAAGATTAAAACAGAGACTGAAGGAACACCCATTCAGAGCCTGTCCCACATTTGGCCCATACATATACAGCCACCCAATTGGACTAGATGGATGAAGCAAAGAAGTGCAGACCGACAGGAGCCGGATGTAGATCGCTCCTGAGAGACACAGCCAGAATACAGCAAATACAGAGGCGAATGCCAGCAGCAAACCACTGAACCGAGAATAGGTCCCCTATTGAAGGAATCAGAGAAAGAACTGGAAGAGCTTAAAGGGGCTCGAGACCCCAAAAGTACAACAATGCCAAGCAACCAGAGCTTCCAGGGACTAAGCCACTACCTAAAGACTATACATGGACTGACCCTGGACTCTGACCCCATAGGTAGCAATGAATATCCTAGTAAGAGCACCAGTGGAAGGGGAAGCCCTGGGTCCTGCTAAGACTGAACCCCCAGTGAACTAGTCTATGGGGGAAGGGCGGCAATGGTGGGAGGGTTGGGAGGGGAACACCCATAAGGAAGGGGAGGGGGGAGGGGGATGTTTGCCCGGAAACCGGGAAAGGGAATAACACTCGAAATGTATATAAGAAATACTCAAGTTAATAAAAAAAAAAAATTACAGTTGGTTGAGTACATAGCAAGGGGCAGATTACTGGGGGATAACAAGACTAATTCAAGAAGACTTATAAAATATTTATGTATAATTTACAAATATTTATGTGTCTGTGGTACATGCATGTTCATTTGAGTGTGAGGACATACTTGTAGACGACAGAGGTTTAGGTCTATCTTTTTCTATTTTCTATTTTCTATTCCACCTTATTTTTTGAGCTAAGATCTCTCACTGAACCTGAAATTTGCCAATTTGTATAGACTTGCTGGTCAGTAAGATCCAGGGTGGTCCTGTCTCCAAACCATCCTTCCAGCATTGGGAGTATAAATAATTACTACCATATCTAGTTTTTTATGTGGGTTTGGGGACCAAACATGTCCTTATGCTTGCCTAGAGAATATCGCATCAGCTGAAACATTTTTCCAGCTCCATAGAATGATTTTTGAAGTTTAAATAAGATATTGCAAGTAAAAGTTGCTGGCAGTATTTTGCATAGTAAATACTGTTACAGTTACAGTTTAATTTATTAAAAGCTAATCAATTACCATACTAAATATAACATTTTGAGACCATTTTTTACCATGTCACCCTAACTGGACTGGAATTTGATTTGTAGAGCGATCTGGCCTGGAACTCCTAGAGACCTACCTCCTGTCTCTGTCTCTGCCTCTGCCTCTAGAGTACTCGAATTAAAGGCATGCGCCACCACAGCCCATCTAAATATAACATTACTTGAAACTACCCAGTGTCTGGTTCTTGTTGGTGACAGTGACAGAGCTGCTAATGCCAACATTATAGTACTATTTCATCCTGTAGCCAGCTCCTGAGTCATGAAGGGAATTTTTTTTCATGGCAATAGCACTCACTAGCAGTGGCTGAAACACATACATGTTTTTGTTTTTATGTCTTTTTTTTTTTACTTTTTGTAATTATCCATTGTAATTGACAACCATACTAATGAGGCCAATTAAGACTTTTAAGTCCCTTTTATTGAAAATCAGACTTGAGCCTCTAAAAAGTCACTGGTGACAAAGCTCAGGATTATATAGTTTTAAAGGCAAAACCCACTAAGGTACACCAAAGTAAAATGAGTGTTAGAGTAAACTTGAAGCATTGCTAGCAGAAAATAGTTATTTTAGACATAACTTGCCAATTACTTCGGTTAATACCTCTGGATGATGGCCAAGGCCCTGGAAATTTTAAAGGTGTTGCCAAGGCCATCTAGTCTAATAACTCTTTAAGCAAACAGAAAATAGAGTCAATCAATATGGCATATCTTAATCCTTTCGCTTTCATTATCTTTTCTACTATGCTCAACATCCAAGTTCTCCTTGATGATTTTTGAGAAATAATTCCAAATTATATCAACATTCAACTTGCTTCTCTTTGGCTAAACAAGATTGTGAAGAACTTGGTCCAGAAGAGTCCGCCGATCCCGTAGGTGGCGCTAACGCACTGTCAGAGCAGTTGCTGAAAGCCGACGAGGCTCCTCGATCCGAGTGCGGACGCTGGCCATGTCGTCATCGCGTTCCGGTTTGTGACAGCCGCCCGCGTAAATTCGAAATGGCTGATGATTTGCAGGCGGGTGTAGTTCTGGAACCTGACGCTATGGTTCCACCGAGACCTGAGTTGGCGGCGGAGGAGGAACCGGCGTCCTGGAAGGAAGGTGAGCACCTCAGCCCGCGCCGGAGGGCTGTGCGGTGGTTGCCGCCGGGCCTGGCCAGCCTTAGGACGCGGTCCCTGCTTGGGGAGTGGTGCGCCGGGCTTGGCCCCAGTCTCACCCTCCGTCCTTTGACTCAACTTCCCGAGAGAAGGGGCTGGGTCTGGGCGGACATTCCCCAAATGGAAGGGACACAGGGAGCTTTGCATTCATCTATTTGCTGAGCCAAATTTGTTTGCCCCCCCCCCTTCATCTAAGGGATCATGTGCTACACTTCTCCTTTTTAAAAACAACCTTGAACTCTGATCCTAAACACCGAGGACAGATAACAGCAGAGCTGAGTTCGAATAGAATCCAGAAATAGAAATAGCCCAGATTTTCTAACCCTCAGGTTCTTTGTACCTTGTCATGGGGATTCCATTTTTAATTTTTATTTGCCAAACTGTGTCCTTACGTATGCTAGGAAAGCTCTCTACCACTGAGCTACATCCCCAGTTCCTTTTTTGTTTTGAGTCAGGAGCTATACATAGACCTGGCTGATCTGAAACTCACTATGTAGACCAGGCCAGCCTCCCTCCCATTCAGAGTTCCACCTGTACCGGGGTTAAAGGCATGAGCCACCACATCTGACCCTAGTGATTTTTATAAAAGCTAGTTTATATGAACACATTCAGTTATAATGTGTAACGAAGAGAGTTCGGTTGAAGTGAGAAATCACAGGTGTGACTTAATTCTGCAACCAAAAGTTTCATATATACAGTTTACTGCCTTAGAAAACAGCCAGTTTTTCTGATGTGAAAATGTTATAATATGAGGAGTCAAGTCAGTTTTAAAGTGGCTATAAGGCTAAACTTGTATACTGTCATATATGAAATATTAAAAGTTGCATTTACAAGTCAGGAGTGATGGTGCATTGAGTGGTAGGAGCAGGAGCAATGGGAATAAAGGGCCATCCTTGGTTACCTAGTAAGTTGGAGACCAATCTGGGCTACACGAAACTCTGTCTCCATAAAAACAAAACAAAACAACAGTCACAGTAAAACACTGAACTTAGAGAAACAGAGTTTACTTGATGGTTTCCCAAAGGATAGGGAAACCGGGGACGTGTTTGTCAAAGGAGACTTAATGAACAGCATGAAAAGTAGAGCTTTCTTGTAGTCATTTCTTTTTTTTTTTTTTTTTTTTTTTTTTTGTTCTTTTTTTCGGAGCTGGGGACCGAACCCAGGGCCTTGCGCTTCCTAGGCAAGCGCTCTACCACTGAGCTAAATCCCCAACCCCCTTGTAGCCATTTCTTAATATGTAAATATTAACATGAATGTCTACCGTAGATGAGTTTATTTTTCTACTTTGTTTCTTGTGAAATTTTTAATTTAATTTTAATTTAAAAGACAAATACAGCTGAAAAGCATTTGGAATGCATTAACTTAATAAACCCTAGTTTCTACCAATCAAAGAACTAAGAAGGCTGCCAGCAGCTGAGAGTTATCTACCTGACTGTAACTCTCCTTTTATATCTCCACCAATCTATTTGAAGAATGTCTTGGTTTATGATTTATTTTATTCTGTTACTATTTTTTAAAAAACCTAATGAAGCTGCTTCTACATTGGAACGTAGAATTTGGATATGATGGTTTGTATAATCAGCCAGGGAGTGGCACTATTAGAAGGTGTGGCCTTGTTGGAATAGGTGGAATAGGCTTGGGCTTTAAGACCCTCATCCTAGCTGCCTAGAAGTCAGTATTCTGTTAACAGCCTTCAAACTCTCAGTTCCTCCTGCACCAGGCCTACCTGGATGCTGCCATGTTCCTACCTTGATGATAATGGACTGAACTTCTAAACATGCAAGCCAGCCACAATTAAATGTTGTCTTTATAAGACTTGCCTTGGTCATGGTGTCTGTTCCCAGCAGTAAGACCCTAACTAAGACATTGACTATCTTCTGGGGTGATGGTTACTGTATTGGCTAATTTTATGTCATCTGTACACAGCTAGAGGTATCTGAAAGGTCTGAACCTATATTGAGAAAATGCCTTCATAAAATCTTATCAGGCTGTAGAACATTTTCTTAATTAATAATTGATGGGGAGGATACAACCTAATTAATCATGGATGGTGCTATCCCTGAGCTTGTGGTCCTAGGTTCTCTAAGAAAAGAGTCTGAGCAAGCCATGATGTTCAGGCCAACAAGCAGCACCCTTCCATGGCCTCTGCATCAGCTCTTGTCTCCTGCTCCCTGCCCTGCTTTAGTTCCTGCCTGTTTTTGATTATGAACTGTTATGTGCAATGATGCATGAAATAAACCCTTTCCTCCCCAAGTTGCCCCCCCATTAATTTATTTATTTTACAACCCAATTGCAGCCCCCCTCCCTCCTCTTCTTCCAGTCCCATCCTCCCATCCTCCCTTCCCTTCTCTGAGGAGGAGAAGCCTCCCTTGACCACTCTGCCCTGGGACATCCATTCACCCAGTTAGGGGAACAGGATTCACAGACAGGCAACAGAATCAGGGACAGCCCCCACTTCAATTGGGTGACCCACATGAAGACCAAGCTGCACTTGTGCAGGAGGCCTAGGTCCAGCCCATGCATGCTTTTGGTTGGTGTTTCAGTCTGGAAACCCCCAAGGATCCAGGTTAGTTGACTCTGTTGTCTTCTTGTGGAGTCCCTATCCACTCCGAGTCCCTCAATTCTTACCCCAACTCTTCCACAAGACTCCCTGAGCCCTGTCTAATGTTTGGCTGTGGGCCTCTGTATCTGTTTAGGTCAGTTGATGGGTGGAGCCTCTCAGAGGACAGTTATGGCCGGCTGCGGTCTTCGAGCATAACAGAGCATCAATAGTGTCAGGGATTGGTTCTTCATTATGGGATGGGCCTCGAGTTGGGCCAGTAATTTGTTGGCCATTCCCTCAGTCTGTCTTAGTCTCTGCGCTTCTTTTATAGGCAGGACAAATTTTAGGTCAAAAGTTTTGTGGGTAGGTAGGTTTCTTTATCCCTCCACTGGGAGTCTTGCTTAGCTCCAGGAGGGGGCCATTTTAGGCCCCATATCCCCCACTGCTGTAGTCTCCAGAGTCACCCTCAGAGACTCTCGGGAGCCTCCCCATCTCAGGCCTCTGGTACATCCTAGAGATGCCCCACTCTCCCTACACCTGATTCTCCCCCCACACACACTTCCCTTCCCCATCCCCTCTCCCACCCAGTTTCCTCCCTCCATCCACCACAAATGATTATTTTATTTTCCATTCTGAATGAGATTCAAGCGTCCTCCCTTGGGCCCTCCTTGTTATCTAGCTTCTTTGGGTCTGTGGATTGTATCGTGAGTATGTTGTACTTTATGGCTAATATCCACTTATAAGTGAATACATACCACGCATGTCTGTTTGGGTATGGGTTATTTCACTGGGATAATATTTTTTAGTTCTATCCATTTGCCTGAAAATTTCATGGTGTCCTTTTTAATAGTTAAATAGTTTAATAGTTAAATAGTTCATTCGAATAAATGAACCCCATTTTCTTTATCCATTCTTTGGTTGATTGGCATCTGGGTTGTTTCCAGTTACTGGCTATAAAGCTGCTATAGTTGAGCTTTTTACTATAGTTGAGCAGTTGTCCTTGTGGTATGATGGAGCATCTTTTGGGTCTGTGCCCAGGAGTGGTATAGCTGGGTCTTAAGGTAAAACTATTCCCAATTTTCTGAGAAATCACCAAATTTACTTCCAGAGCAATCGTGCAAGTTTGCACTCCTATCAGCAGTGGAGGAGTGCTCCCCGTGCTCTGCATCCTCACCAGCGTGTGGTGTCACTTGAGTTTTTGATCTTAGCCATTAGGATGAGTGTAAAAGGGAATCTCAGAGTCCTTTTGATTTTCATTTTCCTGATGACTAAGAACATTGAACATTTCTTAAAGTGTTTCTTGGCCATTAGAGATTCCTCTGTTGACTCCATTTTTTAATTGAGTTATTTGGTTTGTTTTTGTTGATGTCTAACTTCTTGAGCTCTTTATATATTTTGGATATTAGCCCTCTGTCAGATGTAGGGTTGGAAAACATATTTTCCTATTCCATAGGCTGTTGTTTTGTCCTAATGACAGTGTTGTGAGAGAGAATGAGAGTGCACAAACCTCAAAGCCTACCCCCCAGTGACAGACCTCATCCAACAGTGACCTAATCCTTCCTAAAGGGACTACCAACTGGGAACCAAACATTCAGTTGTATGAATCTCATGTCCACTACAGCAAGCAATGACCTTTGGGTATACTTTGGTTAATAATACTGGTTGCCTGATAGACATGGAAATGAGAAGAAGGAAGAAACGGAAGGAGGAAATAAGGCGAGGGAAGAAAATCTAGTAAAAATTTCATATACTTTCCTTGAGGCTTCAAGAATGCACTCTGCCAGTCTTAAGAACCACCATTTGCACTGTTTGTTTAGTAATTACTTTGCCTACTTTTTTATAATAGAACTAGATAAGCTAGTATTCAATTGTAGCTTATGAGGCTTAATTACACACAGCTCATACTTAAAATGGCTTACATTTTCTATTCCTTGCCTTATACAGACTTACTGGAAATAAAAATCTACCTAGTTGTCTTCATGAGGTAAACCTTACACAACGTTAAGAATTTCATTCTATTTTTTGAGGGGCCACTGACAGACTTGTGGTGTAGAAAATGAAGAGATCACAGCACTGGTTTTCAGAAATTGATCTATTAATTTTTATGTGAATGTGTGTGTGTTTGTTTGAGATCATGTGCACTATATGTAGTCCCTAAGCAGTGCCCAAAATCTGTCAAAGCAGTGGCCAGCCCCTCCTTCCCACTTCAGCCCACAGCACTGCTGTAAGAAGCCAAAAATCTGTCAAAATGGTGGCCCCTGTCAGAACAGTGTGAGGCGCTGTCTGAGGTACATCTTCACTTCTTTCCTGCCTCAGCCTACAGCCTGTGTGAAATACAACCGCAGGAGCTGCCCCACAGTGGTAGCATCTCCTTTCTAGCCTCCCTAAGCAGATCCACAGAGATGGAGCCTCAGCCAAAGCTGGCCGTGGCTGGAAAGACTTCCTACCCTAATTCATGAGCACAGTTTATGGAAAAGAGGATTTTTAAAAAAGCCACCAATCCAGGGCAGGAAAAACCCACCAGTCTCTGAGCTCCCAAAAACAAAAACAAACAAACAAAAACCAACAAAACAGCCAACAAATCCTAATCCTAATTCTGGAAATCTCTGCCCTGAAAAGCTCTGCTCTCCTAAGAATTCCCGTATAAGCCCTGCCCTTTTTCCAGTTCCCTACTGTCTACTCCTAGGAGCAGAGGCAGCCATCCCTGGATTTGTCTCTCCACACCCTGGACCCTCCAGTAAATCTCTTTTATGAGATTTGCTGACTAGTGTGACTCTCTTATTGGAAGAAGCCAAGAAGCGATGAAGAGAAGAAGTGGAGTGCGGCTGAAGCTCCTGAGCTCCTGAGCTCAGCTAGTGATACCCTGTCCTGGGAGCTGTCACATCTCTGCTCAGGAGGCTTCCTCTCAGAGCTGTGTGGTTTCTGGGCCCCTGTGTCTCAGGATGCCCTTCCACTGGGATATCTTTCCCCTCAGAGCTGTATGATTCCTGGGCTTCTAAGGCCCAGGATACACTTCTGTTCAAGCAGGAACACTTATGCCCTGTACCTGTAACAACTTGCTTCGGCCACAAGAGGGCATTGGGTTTCCTGGAATTGGAGATTATGAGCTGCCACGTACTGGAAATTAAACTCTGGTGTTCTGTAAGAAGAGTATGTTTTTAACTGCTGAGCCATCTCCCCAGCCCCTTGTAGTTCCTTTTTAAAATATATATTGATCGGATTGTTTTAGAGGAAAAATTAGCTACAAGATAATTGGTCTAACCCTGCTAATTATAGTAAAAAATAAAAATCCTGGGATCTGGAGAGGTGGCTCAGTAGTTAGTACTGCTTTTACAGTGGATCCCCCACATTCAAATTCCAGCATCCATGTGGGACAGCTTACAGCTGCTTGTGAGTCTAGGTGTAGGGAGTTCCAATGCCTCTGGCCTTTGGCATCCTACTCATACCCACACAGGGTTAAACCATACAAATAATTAAAAACAAAAATCCTTTAAAACCATAGCTGCTAGCTTTGAAAGAGAACTAGTGTTGCTTCCAAAATTGTCAAAAATATCTGAAAATTTCTAAATTCAAGTATGAGTTAGATTTTGAGATTTTTTTGTAAGCTTTAAAAACTAGTGATATTACTGCTCATGCGAATTTAAGTAGGGCATTTATCCTTAAATCCTTACTTGTATTTTGTTTGGATTATCTAAATAGACTTGCAATTAGGAACACTTTCTGATAACTAGATGTTGCAGATTATTTCTAATGCTTTGAATTAATCAGCAGTCTGCTTGTCCAAACGCTGAAGGTCCTTGTCCCCAATTAGTTTTCGATCAATTAATTAAGAGCCAGTGGCTGGGTGGAGAGCCCTAACCCTAACTTTTAGATTGTGCAGGCTAGGAACTAGAAGAAAGGGAGGGAGGAATTGTCATGATTCAGAGGGAGATGTATCAGATTTAGAGCTGCAGGAGGAAAATTCGAAATGTAGGTGAGAAGAAATGTGAACCCCAAAAAGAGCTGCTCAGAAATGGCTTGGGCAGCAAAGGAAGCTAACCAGAAGGAGCCAAAGCAACAAAGATAAAATATAGAATTAGAAGGTGTTAAACCAGGATTACAAGAGGGAAATGTGTGCTAGCTGTGGGAAGGAGTAGAACTGCCCAGCCTTTGAGCTAGCCAAGGCATTTTAAAATTAACTGATGTGTGTGTGTGTGTGTGTGTGTGTGTGTGTGTGTGTGTGTGTGTGTGTGTGTGTCTTCCATTCGTGAATTCAGAAAGCTCCTGGGCAGGTGCACAAGTTCCACCAGCTGAGAGCCAAAGTGGTGTAGCCCATTATCACTACACTAGATAGTTGAGTCTTTGTGTTATATTGTTTCAGGTTTATTCCAGGATACAGATCCATGCAGTGATTGTGGCTATCATGCTAATCCAGGTGCTACTGTAAAAACTCTAATGCCAGAAGGAAAAATTCTTTTTCCACAAATTATCCAAACAAATGAACTTCTGTTTTATGAGCGATTCAGAGCCTATCAAGATTACATTTTAGGTGAGTAATTTCTTATAGTTTTATTTTGCAAGTAGCTTGCCTACAGATTGTCACTTGTTCTGAGATGAATTTATTAACTTCTCATCTATACATTTCCATTTCTGATTTAATTTGTAGCTGACTGTAAGGCCTCTGAAGTAAAGGAATTCACAGTCAGCTTCTTGGAAAAGGTCCTTGAACCATCTGGATGGTGGGCAGTCTGGCACACTAATGTGTTTGAGGTGTTGGTTGAGGTAAGTTGAATTCTCTTATGAATATACTTTGCCAAGCTGTCTTCTGTGTTTCTGACTTTGTTTCCCAGGTCCTGGATTGAATTAATCTGTTTCTTTTTAATCCTCCTTGGAGTCATTGATCATTTTTAATAATAAATTTTAAACTACTTTTTTTTTTTTTTTTATTAACTTGAGTATTTCTTATATACATTTCGAGTGTTATTCCCTTTCCCGGTATCCGGGCAAACATCCCCCTCCCCCCTCCCCTTCCTTATGGGTGTTCCCCTCCCGACCCTCCCCCCATTGCCGCCCTCCCCCCCACAGTCTAGTTCCCTGGGGGTTCAGTCTTAGCAGGACCCAGGGCTTTCCCTTCCACTGGTGCTCTTACTAGGATATTCATTGCTACCTATGAGGTCAGAGTCCAGGGTCAGTCCATGTATAGTCTTTAGGTAGTGGCTTAGTCCCTGGAAGCTCTGGTTGCTTAGCATTGTTGTACATATGGGGTCTCGAGCCCCTTCAAGATCTTCCAGTTCTTTCTCTGATTCCTTCAATGGGGGTTCTATTCTCAGTTCAGTGGTTTGCTGCTGGCATTCGCCTCTGTATTTGCTGTATTCTGGCTGTGTCTCTCAGGAGCGATCTACATCCGGCTCCTGTCGGTCTGCACTTCTTTGCTTCATCCATCTTGTCTAATTGGGTGGCTGTATATGTATGGGCCACATGTGGGGCAGGCTCTGAATGGGTGTTCCTTCAGTCTCTGTTTTAATCTTTGCCTCTCTCTTCCCTGCCAAGGGTATTCTTGTTCCCCTTTTAAAGAAGGGGTGAAGCATTCACATTTTGATCATCCGTCTTGAGTTTCATTTGCTCTAGGCATCTAGGGTAATTCAAGCATTTGGGCTAATAGCCACTGATCAATGAGTGCATACCATGTATGTCTTTCTGTGATTGGGTTAGCTCACTCAGGATGATGTTTTCCAGTTCCAACCATTTGCCTACGAATTTCATAAAGTCGTTGTTTTTGATAGCTGAGTAATATTCCATTGTGTAGATGTACCACATTTTCTGTATCCATTCCTCTGTTGAAGGGCATCTGGGTTCTTTCCAGCTTCTGGCTATTATAAATAAGGCTGCAATGAACATAATGGAGCACGTGTCTTTTTTATATGTTGGGGCATCTTTTGGGTATATGCCCAAGAGAGGAATAGCTGGATCCTCAGGCAGTTCAATGTCCAATTTTCTGAGGATCCTCCAGACTGATTTCCAGAATGGTTGTACCAGTTTGCAATCCCACCAACAATAGAGGAGTGTTCCTCTTTCTCCACATCCTTGCCAGCATCTGTTGTCCCCTGAGTTTTTGATCATAGCCATTCTCACTGGTGTGAGGTGAAATCTCAGGGTTGTTTTGATTTGCATTTCCCTTATGACTAAAGATGTTGAACATTTCTTTAGGTGTTTCTCAGCCATTTGGCATTCCTCAGCTGTGAATTCTTTGTTTAGCTCTGAACCCCATTTTTTAATAGGGTTATTTGTTTCCCTGCGGTCTAACTTCTTGAGTTCTTTGTATATTTTGGATATAAGGCCTCTATCTGTTGTAGGATTGGTAAAGATCTTTTCCCAATCTGTTGGTTGCCGTTTTGTCCTAACCACAGTGTCCTTTGCCTTACAGAAGCTTTGCAGTTTTATGAGATCCCATTTGTCGATTCTTGAACTTAGAGCATAAGCCATTGGTGTTTTGTTTAGGAAATTTTTTCCAGTGCCCATGTGTTCCAGATGCTTCCCTAGTTTTTCTTCTATTAGTTTGAGTGTGTCTGCTTTGATGTGGAGGTCCTTGATCCACTTGGACTTAAGCTTTGTACAGGGTGATAAGCATGGATCGATCTGCATTCTTCTACATGTTGCCCTCCAGTTGAACCAGCACCATTTGCTGAAAATGCTGTCTTTTTTCCATTTGATGGTTTTGGCTCCTTTGTCAAAAATCAAGTGACCATAGGTGTGTGGGTTCATTTCTGGGTCTTCAATTCTATTCCATTGGTCTATCTGTCTGTCTCTGTACCAATACCATGCATTTTTTATCACTATTGCTCTGTAATACTGCTTGAGTTCAGGGATAGTGATTCCCCCTGAAGTCCTTTTATTGTTGAGGATAGCTTTAGCTATCCTGGGTTTTTTGTTATTCCAGATGAATTTGCAAATTGTTCTGTCTAACTCTTTGAAGAATTGGATTGGTATTTTGATGGGGATTGCATTGAATCTGTAGATTGCTTTTGGTAAAATGGCCATTTTTACTATATTAATCCTGCCAATCCATGAGCATGGGAGATCTTTCCATCTTCTGAGGTCTTCTTCAATTTCCTTCTTCAGTGTCTTGAAGTTCTTATTGTACAGATCTTTTACTTGCTTGGTTAAAGTCACACCGAGGTACTTTATATTATTTGGGTCTATTATGAAGGGTGTCGTTTCCCTAATTTCTTTCTCGGCTTGTTTCTCTTTTGTATAGAGGAAGGCAACTGATTTATTTGAGTTAATTTTATACCCAGCCACTTTGCTGAAGTTGTCTATCAGCTTTAGTAGTTCTCTGGTGGAACTTTTGGGATCACTTAAATATACTATCATATCATCTGCAAATAGTGATATTTTGACTTCTTCTTTTCCGATCTGTATCCCCTTGACCTCCTTTTGTTGTCTGATTGCTCTGGCTAGAACTTCAAGAACTATATTGAATAAGTAGGGAGAGAGTGGGCAGCCTTGTCTAGTCCCTGATTTTAGTGGGATTGCTTCAAGTTTCTCTCCATTTAGTTTAATGTTAGCAACTGGTTTGCTATATATGGCTTTTACTATGTTCAGGTATGGGCCTTGAATTCCTATTCTTTCCAGGACTTTTATCATGAAGGGGTGTTGAATTTTGTCAAATGCTTTCTCAGCATCTAATGAAATGATCATGTGGTTCTGTTCTTTCAGTTTGTTTATATAATGGATCACGTTGATGGTTTTCCGTATATTAAACCATCCCTGCATGCCTGGGATGAAGCCTACTTGATCATGGTGGATGATTGTTTTGATGTGCTCTTGAATTCGGTTTGCCAGAATTTTATTGAGTATTTTTGCGTCGATATTCATAAGGGAAATTGGTCTGAAGTTCTCTTTCTTTGTTGTGTCTTTGTGTGGTTTAGGTATAAGAGTAATTGTGGCTTCGTAGAAGGAATTCGGTAGGGCTCCATCTGTTTCAATTTTGTGGAATAGTTTGGATAATATTGGTATGAGGTCTTCTATGAAGGTTTAGTAGAATTCTGCACTAAACCCGTCTGGACCTGGGCTCTTTTTGGTTGGGAGACCTTTAATGACTGCTTCTATTTCCTTAGGAGTTATGGGGTTGTTTAACTGGTTTATCTGTTCCTGATTTAACTTCGATACCTGGTATCTGTCTAGGAAATTGTCCATTTCCTGAAGATTTTCAAATTTTGTTGACTATAGGTTTTTATAGTAAGATCTGATGATTTTTTGAATTTCCTCTGAATCTGTAGTTATGTCTCCCTTTTCATTTCTGATTTTGTTAATTTGGACGCACTCTCTGTGTCCTCTCGTTAGTCTGGCTAAGGGTTTATCTATCTTGTTGATTTTCTCAAAGAACCAACTTTTGGTTCTGTTGATTCTTTCTATGGTCCTTTTTGTTTCTACTTGGTTGATTTCCGCTCTGAGTTTGATTATTTCCTGCCTTCTACTCCTCCTGGGTGTATTTGCTTCTTTTTGTTCTAGAGCTTTTAGGTGTGCTGTCAAGCTGCTGACATATGCTCTTTCCTGTTTCTTTCTGCAGGCACTCAGCGCTATGAGTTTTCCTCTTAGCACAGCTTTCATTGTGTCCCATAAGTTTGAGTATGTTGTATCTTCATTTTCATTAAATTCTAATAAGTTTTTAATTTCTTTCTTTATTTCTTCCTTGACCAGGTTATCATTGAGTAGAGCATTGTTCAATTTCCACGTATATGTGGGCATTCTTCCCTTATTGTTATTGAAGACCAGTTTTAGGCCGTGGTGGTCCGATAGCACGCATGGGATTATTTCTATCTTTCTGTACCTGTTGAGGCCCGTTTTTTGACCAATTATATGGTCAATTTTGGAGAAAGTACCATGAGGAGCTGAGAAGAAGGTATATCCTTTTGCTTTAGGATAGACTGTTCTATAAATATCCGTTAAGTCCATTTGGCTCATGACTTCTCTTATTCTGTCTACATCTCTGTTTAATTTCTGTTTCCATGATCTGTCCATTGATGAGAGTGGGGTGTTGAAATCTCCCACTATTATTGTGTGAGGTGCAATGTGTGTTTTGAGCTTTAGTAAGGTTTCTTTTACATATGTAGGTGCCCTTGTATTTGGGGCATAGATATTTAGGATTGAGAGTTCATCTTGATGGATTTTTCCTTTGATGAATATGAAGTGTCCTTCCTTATCTTTTTTGATGACTTTTAGTTGAAAATTGATTTTATTTGATATTAGAATGGCTACTCCAGCTTGCTTCTTCTGACCATTTGCTTGGAAAATTGTTTTCCAGCCTTTCACTCTGAGGTAATGTCTGTCTTTGTCTCTGAGGTGTGTTTCCTGTAGGCAGCAGAATGCAGGGTCCTCGTTGCGTATCCAGTTTGTTAATCTCTGTCTTTTTATTGGGGAGTTGAGGCCATTGATGTTGAGAGGTATTAAGGAATAGTGATTATTGCTTCCCGTTATATTCATATTTGGATGTGAGGTTATGTTTGTGTGCTTTCATTCTCTTTGTTTTGTTGCCAAGACGATTAGTTTCTTGCTTCTTCTAGGGTATAGCCTGCCTCCTTATGTTGGGCTTTACCATTTATTATCCTTTGTAGTGCTGGATTTGTAGAAAGATATTGTGTAAATTTGGTTTTGTCATGGAATATCTTGGTTTCTCCATCTATGTTAATTGAGAGTTTTGCAGGATACAGTAACCTGGGCTGGCATTTGTGTTCTCTTAGGGTCTGTATGACATCAGTCCAGGATCTTCTGGCCTTCATAGTTTCTGGCGAGAAGTCTGGTGTGATTCTGATAGGTCTGCCTTTATATGTTACTTGACCTTTTTCCCTTACTGCTTTTAATATTCTTTCTTTATTTTGTGCGTTTGGTGTTTTGACAATTATGTGACGGGAGGTGTTTCTTTTCTGGTCCAATCTATTTGGAGTTCTGTAGGCTTCTTGTATGCCTATGGGTATCTCTTTTTTTAGGTTAGGGAAGTTTTCTTCTATGATTTTGTTGAAGATATTTACTGGTCCTTTGAGCTGGGAGTCTTCACTCTCTTCTATACCTATTATCCTTAGGTTTGATCTTCTCATTGAGTCCTGGATTTCCTGTATGTTTTGGACCAGTAGCTTTTTCCACTTTACATTATCTTTGACAGTTGAGTCAATGATTTCTATGGAATCTTCTGCTCCTGAGATTCTCTCTTCCATCTCTTGTATTCTGTTGGTGAAGCTTGTATCTACAGCTCCTTGTCTCTTCTTTTGGTTTTCTATATCCAGGGTTGTTTCCTTGTATTCTTTCTTGATTGCTTCTATTTCCATTTTTAATTCTTTCAACTGTTTGATTGTGTTTTCCTGGAATTCTTTCAGGGATTTTTGCGATTCCTCTCTGTAGGCTTCTACTTGTTCTCTAAGGGAGTTCTTCACGTCTTTCTTGAAGTCCTCCAGCATCATGATCAAATATGATTTTGAAACTAGATCTTGCTTTTCTGGTGTGTTTGGATATTCCATGTTTGTTTTGGTGGGAGAATTGGGCTCCGATGATGCCATGTAGTCTTGGTTTCTGTTGCTTGGGTTCCTGCGCTTGCCTCTCGCCATCAGCTTATCTCTAGTGTTACTTTGTTCTGCTATTTCTGACAGTGGCTAGACTGTCCTATAAGCCTGTGTGTCAGGAGTGCTGTAGACCTGTTTTCCTCTCTTTCAGTCAGTTATGGGGACAGAGTGTTCTGCTTTCGGGCGTGTAGGTTTTCCTCTCTAGTGGTCTTCAGCTGTTCCTGTGGGCCTGTGTCTTGAGTTCACCAGGCAGCTTTCTTGCAGCAGAAAAGTTGGTCTTACCTGTGGTCCCGAGGCTCAAGTTCGCTCGTGGGGTGCTGCCCACGTGCTCTCTGCAGCGGCAGCAACCAGGAAGACCTGTGCCGCCCCTTCCGGGAGCTTCAGTGCACCAGGGTTCCAGATGGCCTTTGGTGTTTTACTCTGGCATCCGAGATGTGTGCACAGAGAGCAGTCTCTTCTGGTTTCCCAGGCTTGTCTGCCTCCCTGAAGGTTTAGCTCTCCCTCCCACGGGATTTGGGTGCAGAGAACTGTTTATCCGGTCTGTTTCCTTCAGGTTCCGGTGGTGTCTCAGGCAGGGGTCCTGCCGCTCCTGGGCCCTCCCCCACGGGAGCCCAGAGGCCTTATACAGTTTCCTCTTGGGCCAGGGATGTGGGCAGGGGTGGGCAGTGTTGGTGGTCTCTTCCGCTCTGCAGCCTCAGGAGTGCCCACCTGACCAGGCGGTGAGGCCTCTTTCCCAAGGGGTCTGGGAGCAGAGAGCTGCTGCGGGCTGGGATCCTCGGGCGTGGGACCTCCGGCAAACACAGGCCGTGCCCGGTCCTTGATGAACTCTGCCTCTGTGTGTCCCGATCTCACCAGGCAGCTCTCTTGCAGCAGACAAGTTGGTCTTACCTGTGGTCCCGAGGCTCAATTTTGCTCTCGGGGTGCTGCTCATGGGCTCTCTGCGGCGGCAGCTTTAAACTACTTTTTAAGGGTTAAAGGTGCTAGTTTTATTGATGCATGGCCTCCTCGTACATGTGTGACATACGCTGTTTTCATTTATTGTCCTCCCCAGAAACCCCTTCCTGTTAGTTCTGACTTCTGCTTTCTTATCACGTGTATTCCTTTACCCTATTTTATACCTCCATTAAGATATTTTCCTCCATTTTCATGATCGTATTTCATATTTCTATTTAAAATTTTTATATATTTTATGTTTATTAATTGTGTGTGTGTGCGTGTGTGTGCACACGCATGTGTGCGTGCGCTCCCGTGCACTTGTATATTCATGTAGAAATCAGAGGACAGCATATGTAAGTCAGTTCTTTTCTTCCACCTTCTAGATTCAGGGGACTGACCCCAGGAAGTCAGGTTTGGCAGGAAGTACCTTTATCTGCTGAGCCTTGCCAAACTCTTTCTAGATTCATGACCACAAGTGTATGGCAGAAAATTTTTTGTTTTCATTTGGTATTTTACCTATTTCAGTATCTGAATTCAGCTGTTGAAAAGTTGTGTTATTTTTGGGAGCATCCTGTTACTTTACTTTTTCCTATTGTTTGCGTATTTTGTGATGGAATTTACACGTTTGTTGGTTTAGAAAACTTTTCTGGTTTTACTTGGAGATTTTACATGAACAGCTTCCTGGTTTTAATTCTCAATTAAATTAAATCCTTCCTTCAGGTTTTAATTCCCAGTAACATTCAGTGAGTAGAACACAGTTCTGATAGCGCAACACTAAAGTGTAGAAGATATAGAAATACACTTAAAATCAATTAAAGCCACTGATACATCACTGATGACCGTAAGCCAGACAGTGGGAAATTCATGTAGAATATGTTATTAAGTTAAAAATTATTTAAGATAAATGTGTCTTTAATACATTAATGAGGTAAAAGAAAGAGGCTGGGAAAAAATAGAAGAGAAGAAAGGTTAAATAAATGAAAAGATGAAAGGTTGAGAAGTGTTAGGAGGAAAGAGGAAGGAGCAAGGGATTGAACACAAAAATTGGGGGGAAAACCCTCAGGAGTGAAAAAGTTCTAAGTTACCTCGATATGTGGAGAGTAATAAAAATTAAAATATTATTTAAACAAAAACCATTAAATATTACTAAAACTACAGGACAGAATTCAAAGGGGGGGGTGTAATAAAAGAAAGGGAAAAAAGATTACCCACTAATGAAAAAGTTCACAAATTAGGTGAATGTCAGAAGTGAAATAATTAAAAAAAAAATTAACCATTTTTAAAAATAAATAAAATAAAAATACATCTGATATTATATTGAAGACAAAAAGCTGAGGGACAGCAAAATATAATGGGAATAATGATGATGATGATGATGATGATGATGATGATGATGATGATGATGATGAGATATTGGAGCAACCACACGGTGGCTCACAACCATCTGTAATGAGATCCGATGCCCTCTTCTGGTGTGTCTGAAGGTAGCTACAGTGTGCTTATATAGAATAAATAAATAAATCTTTAAAAAAAAAAGAAAGTCTTAAATATTAATCAGATTGCCGGAGAGATGCAGGTAGAGTATGGGGACGTCCGAATTTCAGAACTCACAGCCGTGGATGACAGAGGTGACTCGAGGTTGATGGCCCTGTTGAGTTTAGGCTCAGGGCAGTGGATCTCCAGGGTTCTTGGCAGCTGAGGACAGGGCTGCTTTTCTCTGTGTGATCAGAGCCTCTGCTGCTGGCACATTCCTGCTTTTCAGCATCAGACCTTTCTGCTCTCTATGTTCAGACTCTCGTTATTATGGTTGTTCTTCATAATGAGTCTCCAGTTTTAGCTCAGTTTCAAATAAGTAACAATCCTGTCTTGTGGCCTCCTGGTCGTATAGAGTAACAGTAAAATTCCAGAGAATCACTGCTTCACCGAAAGTCAAAACTGGTTTTGAAGTTTGTGAAACCTGTGGTCTTGTTCACCTGGCTCGCCTGCTGAAGGAAGCGCCTGTTTTCCCTCCCACTGCTAAGGACCTCTAGTTACCTGTCTTTTTCTCAGTACATTTCAGTTTTTCTATCACTGCCTTTTGAATTTCTAATGCTGTTCCTCTTTCTCTTTGAAATATTCTCATGTTAAAAATTTAGGTCCTTGAAAACTGGAAAATGTCATTTGCATGGGGTAGGGAAAGTAGACGGTTACTGGGCTTGTGTACCTTTATCTTTCCTTTGGCTCATGCTGGTGTTCAACCTGTATTTTAGTGTCTGAAGTCCACCAGATCTGCTTCACCTTAACAGTTTATCTTTCACTGTCTCACCAAGGCAATTTCCTTTCTGCAATCTTTCCCATAAGTTGTCCTGTTTAGCTTTCTCCTTGATTATATTCTGAGGATAAGAGCCATTTCTATTTTGTTTATCCTTAGAAGGCACTCTGACACGTTACAGACTTTTAAAAAGTAGGTTATACTCATAGGTAGCAATGAATATCCTAGTAAGAGCACCGGTGGAATGGGAAGCCCTCGGTCCTGCCAAGACTGAACCCCCAGTGAACATGATTGTTGGGGGGAGGGCGGTAATGGGGGGAGGATGGGGAGGGGAACACCCATAAAGAAGGGGAGGAGGGGTTAGGGAGATGTTTGCCCGGAAACCGGGAAAGGGAATAACAATCGAAATGCAAATAAGAAATACCCAAGTTAATAAAGAAAAAAAAATAAAATAAAAAGTAGGTTATAAATAGTATTTTATATGTGCATTTCCACTTTGATTCCTGGGTATTAAAATGAGTCACATTTTGAATTTCAGGTTACAAATGTGGACTTTGCAGCATTGAAGGCAGTGGTGAAGCTTGCAGAGCCGTGTATCTATGAATCTAAATTGAGCACTTTTACCTTGGCCAATGTGAAGGAGCTTTTGGACCTGAAGGAGTTTCATCTGCCTCTGCAGGAGCTGTGGGTGGTATCAGATGACTCACATGAAGTTCACCAGATGGCCCTTGCGATCGAGCACGTCAGGTACAAAGGAGCATCGATGGAAGTAACCTTGTGGTCAAAACTGTAGTTTAATTGAAATAAATCCCTTTCCTTTTTCCTTTCCTTTTTCCTTTCCTTTTTCCTTTCCTTTTTCCTTTCCCTTTCCCTTTTTCCCTTTTTCCCTTTTTCCCTTTTTCCCTTTTTCCCTTTTTCCCTTTTTCCCTTTTTTTTCCTTTTTCCCTTTTTCCCTTTTTCCCTTTCCCTTTCCCTTTCCCTTTCCCTTTCCCTTTCCCTTTCCCTTCCTATCATGAGGCTTGAACCTAGGCCCTCATACAGAGTAGAAAATGTCTTTACCACTGAGCCACATATCCATGCCCTAGGAAAATCTTTTAAAAATAAAAACAAAAACCTTAATGTCTTACATTTTCATTTTGTTTTCACTTCAAACCCATAAAAAAAAAGTTGAAAAATATAGTACATGGAATCTTGTTTATCATTAAAATTCTTCAAGTGTTTACAAAAGATAAAGAATTCTTAATTTGGTTCTTATTGATGCTAAAGCTTGTGATTGGTACATTTGAATGGAGTAGGACAAAAAAAAGATGAAATGTAAGAAAATAAAGTTCGATAGTACTAGTTGGAATAGTATACATCATTTGCAAGAATATGTCTAACAGAGAGACTTTTCTCATTCTACTTTGAAGGGTTTTAGAGGATGTGTTCATGTGTCTTCTTTTATAGGTGGTGGTGTCCCTTTAAATGAAAAAATGTGTCTGTAATATCTGGATTACTAAATATACTTTATTTTTTAAAAGATTTTATTTTATGTGTATTAGTATTTTGCCTACATTTATAAATGTGCACCACATATATAAATGTACACCCGATGAACATGGAGGCATTAGAGCTCCTGGAGCTAGAGTTATAGGGTTGTTGTGGTGTTGGTGCCAGGAACTGAAACATGGGTCCTCTGCAAGGTCAGTTAGTGTTCTTAATTCATGACTCATCTCTTTGTGTGCTGTTAAAATTACTTCAGATAAATTATCCGTCATAGTTGATATTATAGTCTCTCTCTCTCTCTCTCTCTCTCTCTCTCTCTCTCTCTCTCTCGTGTGTGTGTGTGTGTAAGAAATTTTGCTTTTAGCTGCTTGGACATATATCATGACTCTTTAATTAGACTCTAAAACCTGAATCTGATTTGCTAAGTAGAATATTGTTTTATTACTTAATAATAATCTTGGGGATTTGTTTTATGTATGTGAGTACACTGTCGCTGTCTTCAGACACACCAGAAGAGGGCTTTGGACCCCATTACAGATGGTTGTGAGCCACCATTTGGTTGCTGGGAATTGAACTCAGGACCTTGGAAGAGAAGGCAGTGCTGTTAACTGCTGAGCCATCTCTCCAGCCCCAATTTTTTATTTTCAAGTTCTATATAATCTATGTACATGCTAGTATATTTATTCTTTATTTTATATTTGCCTCTTTTAGGTGGGGAATATAAATACAACTCCTCATAGAAATACATTTCTTCTATGTTAATATAATAGGCACTGATAAACTCATTATTATTATTAAGCTTTATTTGTCTAAACAAATTTGTCTTTCATGAATAAAATTTTAAAGAAAATTTTAGAGATACAAAAAATAATTAAATTAGATGTGTATTTTAGGAACTGGAAGATTAAATGATGTCAGTGATATTGTTTGGTGTTCTGTAGTCTAAAAGGTACTTTCTGCTTTCTATACCTTTAGTGGCTTAAGCTGGTTTTCCTGAGTCCTCCCTAACACCCAGGCTTACTATGGTCAGATTTGCCTTTGGAACTGAGATTTTTATTTCTAAGCCTCTTGAGTACTCAATATTAAAACAAAATAAAACAAAACCAAAAATAGTGATTATCACCGAGACTTCCATACATAACTAGAAATGGCAATGAGTGCTAAATTAGACTTAATTTATTGAAATTGCTATCCTACAATTGCTTCTTAGGGGAAGTAGCATATAAACTTGAGTCTAGAAGGTTACCTAGGCAAGGAGGATGGGTCCAGGATGTCTGTGATATTAAGATACTGAAAGCCTTGCACAGTCAGAACACAGTCCCGGAATGCCAGACCTGACATTTTAAGTCAGAAGGTACAGAGCTTTGTCAGCCAATTAACCAGTTCTGTAACAGAACATTGGAAAAGCACTGCAACATTTTCATTGTTTGCAAAATAGGATCAGCTTTGTGTTTTAGGGGGTAATGACTGCACCGTAAAAAGAGATTAAAGAATAATAATAATACAAATCAAGATTTTTAAATGAAAAAAGTTCACTTAGGCTTCTTTTGTAAAGTAAAAGGAGGGAGCTAGGATGGGGATTTCAGTTAAGAGGTGTGGGCAGGGGACCCAAACATAAATGCTTGCACTGGAATGGGGACATTGATAGGACAGGGCAGAAGCTGAGTAGAGCAACTGGGACTTGAGCATCTAGACAGCTTACATTTGACTCATTTGGTTTATTTGAGGTTTCTGCTTTGAAAAAGCAAACTCTGGGGGGTTGGTATGGGTAATAATTTGGGTTAGGTATGAAAATATATTTAAATATTTACCAGGTTGAGAAAGTGAGAGGCACTTAACCAACATGCTACAAGGAAATTTGAAGGATATAAAATTGGAAGCAGAAGTGTTTTAAAGATACATTCTAAAAATGAATAACTAATATGCCTGAGATTTGTTTTGAAATAATCTTATATCAAGGTGATATGTGAGTTGGGTAGAGACAAAAAAAATTACCTGTTAGCTGATTTTTTTTTTTTTGGAAGCTGCTATTCATAATATTATCTGTGTTTTCTTTTGCTATATATGTTTGAAATCCTTCAAAAATATGTTAAAACATCTAGGGAGTTTTAAAGAAATTATGGATGTTGCCTTCCCCTCTGGATCCTGATTTATTGATTTAGATTAAGTTTTTTGTTGTTTTTCTGATTTGTTGATTTAGATTAAATTTTTGTTGTTGTTTGTTTGAGACGGACTTACTATGTAACTAGAACTAACCTAGGACTCAGTATGCAGACCAGGTTTGTGTCACAATCATAGAGATTTATTTACTTCTGCCTCCAAAGTCTGGAGACTAAAGGTATGCACCACCATCCAGCTAGGAAATAGAATTCTTAAAGTGTACACCAGGAGTCCCTCATGTGTAGCTGTGGCTGGGAGCTGATGCTTCCTATTAAGTTCCTGCATCATCTCCTTTACTGCTTTAATAAAAAGCAGTAAATTCTATCAGTAAGTCCCAGATTTATATCTCTATTTTTTATCCCTTGTTTCTGGAAGGGGGAAAGGCTATATTGCTCTGTCCATTGGACATTACTCATTTGTAATTCAAATCAGCATCCCATCTCAAATACACTTAAAGCACAACTTTTATTTAAATCCTAATTTCTTTACTACCTGAGTAAATGGCACTGCCATCTGTTAAGTTATAGATAGTTGTGATGTAATCGAAGTCTTGCCAGGAGTAGTGACCCACACCTATAATCCCAGCATTCCTGAGGCAGGAGGATTAGGAGTTCAAAGCCAGCTTAGTCTACAGAACACAATTCTCTCTCAAAAAACTAAACAGACAAAAACTAGCCCCACTTAAAGCAAGCAAGCAAACAAACAAAAAGCAGGCCACCCTAATAGCAGTAGTATAATAGAGAAAGTAACTTATGTGAAGGTTTTATCTCATAGGACTCATGAGTGTCAACTGTAGCAAATACTCAGCATTGATATATCTTATAAAATAATGTGTACTTGATGTGTTGGTAGGTGGGGAATTCTAGCTGTAACACAAAAAATGTTATGACATGAAACTAAAGTTTTATATCCTGTTGTTAAGACAAAATACCCCAACAAAAGCAACTTAGTGAAAAAGGGATTTCTTTTCGCTTACTGCCTCAGGGGCTGAGTAGACCATCACAGTAAGGAAGGTAGTATGACCATCCCTACACCTCGTACAGGCAGTGTGGATGCAGAGAAATAACAACAGGTACAGCCGAGCTAAAACCCTGTACTCAGTATTTCTGCAAGATTTTATCTCCTAAGCATTTCCTCATCTTTCCAAATATTGCCACTTGCTGGGGACAAGTGTTCACCCACATGAGCCCATGATGGACATATTTAAGCCACACCTCCATCCTTTTGAGCCAGTGGTTGAATTTTATTGATATCAAGCTTCTTTTCAGATTTTTCTACAAAAACATCTGGAGAAGTTGGGATGAGGAAGAGGAGGATGAGTATGATTATTTTGTCAGATGTGTTGAACCTCGATTGAGATTGTAAGTATTTATTACAGATGTGGTAGATACAAACCCAGGAGCTTCATGGGCCAGAAGTAGATTGGTGTACCAATAGTGCATTTGTGACAAGTTATTAAATAAACCTTGTGGGAGAAAAGACACCTGCATTGTGTGTGTGTGTGTGTGTGTGTGTGTGTGTGTGTGTGTGTGTGTGTGTGTTGAGATAGAATCTTTCTATAGCCCAACCTAGGTTTGAACTTGTGATTGTCTTGCCTCAGTCTCCCTAGTATTCTGATAATAGGGCTGTGCCCCCATGCCATGCTATATTTATAAACTAAATTTAAACAAGTTTTAAGAGTATCTAGGTTAAAAGCTTGTAAATCTGAATTGTTGTGAGCTAGATCAACCCAAAGCCTCCTCAGCATCCCCCAATAAGGGGGGAGGGGTGGACAACTCTAGCTCTGTGTCCTTGTACAGGAGCAGATGTGGCAAAAAACAGAGTAGGACCAGGGCCAGAGCCTTAAAAGAGTTATGGTTTTAGCTCCTGGGAACTTGACTTTCCCCTCTGAAGGGATGTGGTTATCGGTCCCAAGGCAACTGTATCCAAGGAATCCTACATTTTCTTTGCCAGCGTTATCCCTGCTGACCTTGGCCATTTCCCCTGTACAAACAATATATGAGACGCTCTGCTTTTTAATTAACTTTCTTGGAATAAGTCATTAGCTTATACAAGGCCTTCTGATCCCTACAATATGTCTTCTGTATTTTTCATTCCATGGCCGCCTCCTCTATACTTAGCCATTTGAGACCGTTATTTCTGAATATTCAGTTCACTGAATAATATTCAACTGATATAGTACATTAAGATTCCTGAACATTGTCAAGACACTGAGTATTTTCTGTTCTGGTTCCTGTTTAACAGTGGTGATTGATTTTTATGGAGGTGTTTAATTGTAGGTGAATATCCTATGTATCTGGCACATTTGATCTTTACCTAGAAAAATTATGTTCTGGTTTGCGAGTCTTGCATGTGTTAGCAAGGATTAATTAGTATAGTGTCATATACTGGCAAATGGGAAAACTTAAGGGAAATTGGTTTTTCGTTGTAGAGAAGAAAATATACTTCATTGAAAAAATGGAATGATTGAAATGTTGGCAGATGGGAAAAGCTCCCTGTGCTGATAGAAGCACTGTCAACAGGCAACATTTAAATGGAATCAAACCATATAGTCTTTATTTTATATTGTGTATATTTTCCTTTCTAATTCAAAATACACTGTACCAAAATTTAGGAATCTGAAATATGAATTTGGTATATTATTTTCAAACTATGGAGTATCAATATAATAAAAACAAAAGCCAATTAACATGGTTGCAGAAATGCTAAAAGACCTTTTTTTTTTTAAATTTGAGCCTGGTTTTCATACTTGGTTGATCTGATATGTCAATCGGTTATGGTTTAGATTTTTTGTTTGAAAAGTGGATTTGCACATTACCTTTAGATGCGTATGGGTTAACTAAAGAACACCAAGTCCATTCTTTTCTCGTGTCTCCTAATATTTGAAAAGCCAAGAAATTTATTTTCTCTAAAATATTATTTGAGGGGCTGGAGAGATGGCTCAGTGTAGGAGCACTGACTGCTTTTCTGTAGGTCCTGAGTTAAATCCCCAGCAGTCACATGGTGGCTCATAACCATCTGTAATGGTATCCAGTCAATATAATTTGATATATATACTTAGGGTATGGTTTTCTTCTCCCATCTCATTCAGAGCATTACTGATTTAAAACAATGAAACTCTTCTCTAAAACAAAATTTCTAAGGCAATAATTCTCAACATTTAGTATATATTAGTTTCTGTGAAGAACATTAGAAAGTCCATTTGTGTTCTAGAGAACAATTTAATTGCCAGGGCTTTTACATTTTTAGATGCTCCACAGGTGCGTATGATAATCAGTTACGGTTAAAAAAAATCCTCTGATCTGAGGCTACTTAACATATTTTTAACTGAGAAATAAAACAGATATTTAATATATAATGTTCAGGCGTTAACAGAGCTTCTCAGGGGACAACTATACTAGGCTCCTATCAAAAATCGTGTCTGGATTTGGTGTCTGCAGATGGGATGGATCCTTAGGTGGGGCGGTCTCTGCTCCTTCAGTCTCTGCTCCACTTTTTGTCCCTGCATTTCCTTTAGACAAGAACAATTCTGGGTTAAATTTTTTGGATATAGATGTTCACAGCCAACCGTTAGACTGAGCACAGGTCTATAGTTAGTACAAGAAAAGTGGTTTATAAATGAAGATGGCTCTTGTGAATTCGCAGCTGGAGGGGAGGGGTGGGATAAAAGCCAGGGAAAGGAAATAAAAGGCTCACCCAAGAGGGTGACTCGCTCACAGGCCAATGGATCAAGAATGAGAATTATAGGTTTGCAGATGTCAGATGGGTAGGGGAAGGGATAGAAAGGTAAGAAGTGACCCAGGAAAAATGGCTTGTGAACAGAGTGTTAAAGCAATAATAAAATAAGCTGAATCTTTAAGGACTAAATCCAGTCTTAATGATAGGAAACTTGCTTTTAAACTTTCAGGTATTATGATATACTTGAAGATCGAGTTCCCTCAGGACTTATCGTTGACTACCACAATCTGTTGTCTCAATGTGAAGAGAGTTACAGGAAATTTTTAAATCTGAGAAGCAGTTTGTCAAGTTGTAATTCTGACTCTGAGCAGGAAAATATCTCCATGGTGGAAGGGTTAAATTTGTATTCAGAAATTGAACAGTTGAAGCAAAAGCTAAAACTTATTGAGAATCCTTTGTTGAGGTATGTGTATTTTTGCTGTTCTTAATTATTTAGCATGTCATCTTTCTAGCTATCTTAGTGAGAACTGATGGGTCTTCGTGATTTTTTTTTTAAAGATACGTTTTTGGTTATCAGAAAAACTCTAATATCCAAGCAAAGGGTACTCGTCAAAATGGCCAGAAGGTCATCCATGTGGTTTCCTCCACCATGAAGACAGGTCTGCTTCGGTCTCTATTTAGGGACAGGTTTTGTGAGGAGTCTTGCAAAGAAGAAACGGAAATTCAGGTAAAAAAAAAGTTATTGTTCGAAGTGACTACTTTTGATTCACTCCAAATTTTCATCAATTCTATAAAGTATAGGGACTTTTTGGAGCTGGTTTTCTGTGAGATCCAAATTGTCAGAGCACTGTTCTCCAACACACATTATCTGCCTGTCACTTCAGTGACAAGCACACGGCTGAGCTGAGAGCACTGGGAAAAGATAAGAGGCAGAGTTTCAATTAATTTTCATGTGGTGCATAAAAGCGCTTGAAGTACTACCTAAGTGGCTTTGGGGGGTGTATTTTTACAAGATGCTGTTGTTTTCTAGTTCCATAGTGATCTGTTGTCTGGTATAAATGCCTGCTATGATGGTGACACTGTCATTGTTTGTCCTGGCCATTATGTAGTTCATGGCACCTGCTGCATAGCTGACTCCATTGAGTTGGAAGGTGAGTATAGAAGATCATAACCAAACTTTATCTGTAACAAGTAAACAGTAAGTTAGTGAGCTTGATTAATGCCAACAATGAATCAACATCTGATTTCATTTTGGGTTTTGGTTTACCCTTGCCACAGCCTGTGCCTGTCACCATCTCCTTATTCCCTATAACTGTTCGAACCCTTTGATCCCCAATTTTCCTTCTACTTTCATATCGCATGTTTATATTATTTCTCACACCCCTCTCCTTTAAGGCTTTTTCTTCCTCTCATTGGTCCTTTTCTAGTTTCATAACAAATACATACATCTCCTCTCATATAAATACAAATACATAAAAATGAGAACTAAGATAGACATGTAAGAGAAAGTGAGGTATTTGTCTTTCTGATCTGGATTACCTCACTTCGTATTTTCTACATCCATTTACCTGTGAACTTTATAATTTCATTTCTGTTTTTAAATAATTGAGTTGTGTATGTGTACCACAGTATGTGTAGTGTGTTTATGTACAACAGTTTATTATCCATCTGTTGATACACGTCTATTCTGATTCTATTTTTTTTTTTCAATTATGAATGGAACAGAAATAAAAGCGAATGAACAAGCATCTCTCTAGTAGTTTTGGAGAGCTCTTCAAGTATATGTCCTGGAATGGTATAGCAGGTCATGTAGTTCTGTTTTTAGCAATTGAGATAAGCTTGCACGCTGATTTCTATAGTCCTTATCACACTCCTACTAATAGTGCTTAAGGATTCTCCACGTCTTTCACCAGCATTTGGTTATCATTTATTTTCTTAAGGATGGCCATTTCGACTATGGCAAGATGAAGTCTCCTGGTTGTTTTAATTTGCATTTCTCTAATGTCTAAGAATGTTACAGACTAAAGATATTTATTGGCCATTTGCACTACCACTTTGAATACTCTCTATTCAGTTCCATGGCCTTTTTCAATGGGATCCTTGTTTTCTTTTAGTACTTTAAGTCCTTTTTATATTCTATATATAAACTATCTGTTGAATATACAGGTGGAAAATATTTTCTCCCATTTTGAAGGGTACATTTTGCCTCAGTTAACATCCTTTGCTGTACAGATAATTTTTAATTTCATTAGGTCAAATTTATTGTTCGTTGGTCTTATCTCCTGAATACACAGTCCTTTTTTATGCATAGATCTTGAGGTCTTCCCTGTTTGTTCCTCTAACAGTTTCAGAGTTAGGGGGCTTATGTTTAGACATTTGACCCATTTGGGATTGGTTTTCTGTGTGAGTGTGTGTGTGTGTGTGTCTGTGTGTGTGTCTGTGTGTGTGTCTGTGTGTGTGATGAAGGGTCATCTAGTTTCATTCTCCTACGTGCATATATCTTTCTCCAAACACACTTTGTTAAAGAAACTGTCTTTTCTTCAATGAATATTTTTGGAGTCTTTGTCAAAAATAAAGTGGCTATAGCTGCATGGGTTTATATCGGGATCTTATGTTCCATTGATCTACATGTCCTACATGTGTGCATGTATGCACACAAACCCACACCATGCTGTTTATGGTACATGGTGATTTTTTTTCTTAAATTCAGTATTGCTTTGGCTTTATTAGTACTCTTTAAGACTAAAAGAGGTACTTACTTTTTTCCTTGACAGCTCATATACAAATACTATGTATTATAATTCATCCTTTTTCATTACCTTCTATCATTTTCCTTTTTTCTCTGAACCACTTTTTCCTATATAGTACCCACATGATAAATCCTCCCCTATCCTCTCCAGCCTCCCTTAGCAGTCATAAGCTCCTCAGGAAGGAATGAAGTCTCACAGACACCTCATCTATCCATGATGAAAAACTGAAGCCTCAGTCTTGCATAGGCATCTGCAACTGCAGTCTGTTCATGGCTGCAACGACCACGTCATATGTGGATGGCAGTATTTTATGATACTTTTTTCAGTGTTCTGATTGTTAAGTTTTGCTGTGCCTGACTTCTGTGATATCTCATGGGCGTTGGATAGTGGTTATTCAGAGGAGGTCACTTAGACGTCACTCAGCACTTTGACCTCTGCAAAGGCTAAAACAATGTTTAGAAGGCAGTTAGACAGTGCGTTCATTTTTGTTGACAAAGGTAGTGTGCTTTTCCCTTGGGACCAGGAGACCAGGTTTAGAGTACCATACCTGGTAATCTATCCTGAGGCACAGACTGCATGTCCACTTACAAAGCAGTTAGTTATTCCCAAAATAGCCAAGCTACCATTGTATCAGTGAGCATATCGTGTCTGGCCGGTGTGTTTTATCGCGCGTGATCAACAGGTAGGTGAGACTGTTGACAAGGTTCTTCTAGTGCCCTGGATAGCACCTTCTGGGACTGTGAACCTTAGCAAGCATAGAGGGCATTTCCTACACAGTTCCATATCTCTGTGTCCTACAACTAAGATATGTTACTCTCACGTTGTAGTGGCTGACTAAGAGCAATGACAACAGCCTGTGTTCTTTTGTTGACTTCTGAAACCTTCTGCCCACAAGTCACAGGACAGTATCCCACATCTGGTATTGGACTCTTATTTAAAAGCTTCTTTTTTCTTATTTAAATTCATAAAATAATAATTATTATTATTATTTATAAAGCACTAGGTTTCCGTATAGCTTTTTTATGTTTTCTCAGTTTTCTTTCCCTTTCCCCTATCTTCCCAGTACCCTTGTTTCCCTGCCCAAACCCTTTCACGCCTCATACCCTACTTTCCAGTCCCTATGTTTGACTCCCTCCTCCTTCAGTGCTTCTTCTGCTCGTGGAATCTTTCTTGCCTCTGTAAAGAATTTGAATTTTAAAAAAATTAAATTTTGAGGCTATTTATTCAAGAAAGAAATTTGGGGTTCCCTTTGTGGCCCTCGGATATTCCACTCAGTGTAATAATTTCTAGTTCTATCCATTTTCCTGCAAATTTACTCTCTTCCTTTCTTAGGTTGTATGGAATTACATTGTGAATACGTGCTTCATTTTCACTGTTCACTCATCAGTTGTTATTTTGGATCTTCGTAATCTTTTGCATGTAGATGTTTTCCTTCATTCTTTCTAAGTTGTTTCACGCTCTTCCATAGGATACGGTCCCCCAGATGATATCATCATTGAAAAGAGGGGCAAAGGAGATACTTTTGTGGATTGCACGGGTATGGATGTTAAAATTTCAGGCATAAAATTTATTCAGCATGATTCTGTAGAAGGAATCTTAAGTAAGTATCCAATGTTTGGTGTATTTTTTGTTTTGAGCTTTGAGAGAAAAGTTGACTGGGCATAGAAGTTAAAATTTAATGAAATTGAATATATGGAAGGCAAATTAATAACTTGCATAGCATGAATGACAAGGAAACATCAAAGTAAAAAATAACTTGTTATTCTTGGAAACATTAATTTCTTTTCTGTCAGTGGGGATTTTATTTTATTTTTGCTGTTGTTGTTGCTTGTTGTTTGCTTTTGTTCTTGTTTTTGAGATAAAGTCTCACTCTGAACTGGTTGTCCTGGAATTCACAGCAAATGGTGATCCTACCTCAGGCTCCTGAGCTCTGGATTTATAGGCATATTTCCCCATATCTTACACAAGTGTAACAGTGGTAAAGTGGTAAAATCATTTAGAGGTTGGACCTGGTAGTAGGTAATTAGATTACAGGAGCTCTATTCTCAGGAGTGGATTAATATAAGTCTCATAGGAGCAGATGAGTTTCCAGGGAGTACGTTCTTATAAGAATGAGCACGATACCTCTGTAATCTTGCTTTCTTGCTATACATGTGCCCCTTCTGCATGCAATTCCTTTTTCTTATGCCTCTGCACATGGTAACGTATCTGGGGAGATCTTATCAGATACCATGCTGTTCTGAGTTTACAGATACTAGAATCATGTATAAGGTATTTTGTTACAGACATACATAAAGGGACCAAGACATTGCTCTAGTATTAGTTTTATAGGATGTGTAATCCACCTCTTCTCAAGGTCCTTTTTCTTTTTCCAAGAAAAGCTGTTCATTAATATGTGTGTATCAATAATAATATACAAATATTATATACCTTTTTCTGTAATGAATATATACTTTCACATATCTTAGTTTAAGTCTTCTCTCTTTTTTGTATTTGTGAATGTGGTTCCCTACTTATCATCCTCAGGGTGAGAGGGGTTAGGAAACAAACTTGGGTCAGTCACCATTTTCTATATTGTCAGAGGCAGGATCTCTTTGTTGTTAACTGCAGTTGATATCAGGTGCTTCTCCTGTGTCCAGCTCGCATCTCACTACAGAGTCACTGGAATTGCATGTGTGAACTACTATGCCTGACTTTACAGGGTTCTGGGCATTTAAACTCATCTCCTCATGTTTTGGCAAATGCTTTACCCACTGTCAGTCACTCATTACTAAGTAGCCTTTGGTTTTTAGAAAATATTTAAAAGTGTATACTACTGTATATTGTATGAGTTTGTAACTTGTTTAACAAAATTTAAATGATACCTCTAAAAAATATCCTATTGTCTAATTATGATCTATACTATTACAGTTTGTATAAACTTTCTACTTTTCCATTTAATTTTGAAAATATCAGCCATTTTAACTTTAATAAACTTTCTAGTTCTCCCTTCTGTGAAAATCCAGTCATTTTATCCTTTATAAACTTTACTTAGTAAAAATCATCCATCTTTTATTTACTGATTTTCTTTCTTAATAACATGAGGACCATATGTGCTTGATTATTGAGAGTGAGTACTTAGAAAGCAAATCTTTATCATCAATATGCAAAGGACAGTAAAAAGTAATCTAAATCAGTAAAAATGGCATGCAGATTTTGGGTTTACTCATCTCAGCAGGAAGCCTGTCAGCACTAGGAAAAGGTGTGGCCTAATTGTTATATTTTGAATTCCCAAGAGATCATAGAATTTAAGCTTTAAGTTTTTATTACTTCACATAGCATGGCATGTTTCTGCCCACATGTTGCTTTCAAAATTTATGGTGGATTTTGTTTTTAAGGTTGCTGTCAGCCTACTGGCTGCTTTCACCAAATTACTACCACATCACACACATAAACATTATGTGGTCAGAGACATGAAATAGTATATAATTTAAGTTTAAAGCCATGCATCCACTTATGCTATAAAGGCTGATTATATAAGTTTCAAGCAAGTTGATTATACTGTTCTCTTAAAGGCTGGTGTGGTTTGAATGAGAATGGCCCCAAATTGGCCCATGTCTTTGAGTGCTTGCTTCCCAGTCGGTAGACTCTAGGGAAGGATTGGGAGGTGTGGTCTTGTTGGAGAGGGTGTGGTTTCAGAGGTGGCCCTTACAGATTTCAAACTTGCACACCAGGCTGAGTCTCACTCTTTGCCTGCTGGCTGATGATCAGGATGTAAAGTTCTCTGGTACTTTTCTAGCACTAAGTCTCTCTATCTGACACCATGCTCTTCACTGGGATGATAATGAACTGACCCTCTAAAACTGTTAGTCCCACACATACATTAAATGTTTTCCCTTGTAAGAGTTGTCCTGGTCATGACGTCTCTTCATAGCAGTAGACTAGTGACCCAACAGCTGAAGACACAACAGGATAGGTTAAGTGCCCAATCGTAAATGATCTCAACATATTTTAGCTGCAAACTGCATCAAAAGTTAAGTCTTTTGGGGATCAAGAGACATTTTTATAAAAAGTTATCACAACATCTAATGCTAGCTTTAAACTGTTTCTGATATTGATGAATTACTTAAAATAGTTGAATATTTTTGTTACAGTTATTCACCATGGCAAGACCACCCTGGAAAACTGTGTACTGCAATGTGAAACTACAGGAGTCACAGTGCGCACATCAGCAGAACTTTTTATGAAAAACTCAGATGTATATGGTGCCAAGGTATTGCTTTATCTTTGGAAAGAAGTAGTTACGGTGTTTAAGTTTGAAATAAATCAAATATGATACCAAGATATAAATCTATTATAGTTTCACTGAAAATCAGACACTAATATCTCCTAGTCATCTAAAATGTAGGTGGTCATGAAACATACAACTGCTATAGCATTTTATAAACAGGGCACTGAGAATAAAATTGAGTATCTAATGTTTTAAATGGTAAACCTTAAAAATTATTATTATAATTTTTATTTATTTTCCTAATTATTTATTTTATTTTAATAAAATATTTATTTTATTAAAATAAAATTATTATTTTATTTATATTATTATAATTATTATTAAAATTATTATACTTTTGGAACTGGAGAGGTTGTTCAGTGGTTAAGAGCACATAGTGCGCTTGTAGAGGACCCAGATTCAGACCGCAGTACCCATGTCAAGCATACTAACGTCTATGTGTAACTTGAGCTCTAGGTGTCCTGACATCCTTTTTGTGAACTCTGGGTTCACAAAATTCAAATTCAAATTCTCACATTCCTACACACAGACCTACACATATACACATAATTTTTAAAATCTTTTTAAAAATTTAAACTCATAACTTTGTAAGTTTCTAACAATTGAAGCTACTACTGTAAGTGCTTAAGAATTTCACACACGAATACACAGATGCACCTTCTTTTCCCTCTCCAATTCTTCCCCTACCTCTCTACTCCTTTTCCCTCCCAACTTCTTGTGTTTCTTCTTTAAACCCTAGGAATCTGTTTATTGCTGCTTATATGCATATGTGGTTTAGGGCATGAGCCACCTTAGGCTTGTATATTTAAATGCTTGTGTCCAACTAATTATTGAGACAGTGGTCATTTTGAATAGCTGTATCTTTCAACAAAATTGTTAAATAATTTATTAATATAATAAAAACTTGATTTGTCTAGAATGAAACATGTAATAAGCATTAAGTGTGATACTCTTTACTCCTTATAAATGTCTTTATAAGTGTGTGTATATGTGTGTATATGTGTGTGTAATTTTATGTGTGTGCTAGTGTGTCTTTGTGCAGAGTAATGTGCATGTATGTTAGTACGTGTACATGTGTGTTGAGTTACACATGCATATTTAAGATATTAGTTGACACTGAGTGTCTTCAACAATCGCTTTTACAATATTTTTTTGAAGTAGAGTTTCACTGGATATGGAGCTCAGTTAGTCTGGCTGATCGGTGAGATATAGTGATCCTCCTGTTTCTCTCCTTCTAGGACTGGAGTTACATGTTCATACTGTGTTTGGAATCCAAGTATTTCATGCTTGTATTGTAGGCATTTTAGTAAATGAACCATTTCTTCAGTCCCATGATTGCAATTTTTGGAAGTGATTAATTATCAATAGTTGTTCATCATCATAGTATTGCTTGGTGCCCCAATATTGCTTTGTGGCAATATAGATTAGAACTGCCTAATAAAGGCCAACAAAATGACACTGGGTTAGATGCTTGCTGCTAGACCTGAAAACCTTGGTCCTTGGGAAACAGAATGATGAAAGGGGGGTATTGATTAATGTTGGTTGCAGTAGAGAGAAGCTCACCAGGATGATTTGCAGAAGCAGCAGAGAGGTTCGGCCTTCTGGGAAGACTGAACCATGATTAGTTCACTCCAGTTACTTTTATTCAATCATTACACAAGAGTAATTGCTGGGAAGACTGAGAAAGGGTCTACTTACCAAAGTTATCTGGACCTTTTTGCCCAAGAGAGCAGACGACCCACACAAATCCTGGTTCCTTTTTATCACGGCTAGCCATAATCAAAAGTAAGAACGCCAAGTCTGCCAGGAATGTTCTAGGACCAGGGTTTGTGCAGGTGCAAGCTCTCATGTAGTACCAAGTGCAGACCTTCCCAAGAGATGACATTTCAAGGTTAACACAGTCTTAGAACAATTTCTCAACCTCTACTGATTTACCTAAATGTAGCAAGGGCTTTGCTGAAACATTTCATTTAAAGACAGACACAAAGGCTTTACTATGCACATCACAACAGGAGAGAACCAACTCCTACAAATTGTCTTCTGACTTTCACAGACATATCATGTCATATGTATACACACGTTTGTACATTCACAGACACCTCTAATATAAATAAACATGAAAGAAAGAAAAAAAAGGAAGGAAAAGAAATAAAATTTTATCTTTAAAACAGTATATTTCACATTTATCCCATCTGAAAGGCTAAAAAGTTACAGTAATAAACCTTTATATCTTTTCTTTTTTAAATATTTGTTTATATACGAGTGTTTCACCTGCTTCTGTGTCTATGCACCACACACATATGCTCCTGGTGCTCATGGAGGGAGGCCAGAAGAGGGTGTCAGATCTCCTGAACTAGGTTCATGATTGTGAGCCACCATATGGATGCTAGGAATTGAGCCCTGGGTCCTCTAGAACAGTAGCCAGTGGTCCTTAACTGAGTAACCATCTCCAGCTTCTGGTTTGACTTTTTAAAGTAACCTCATCTTTTACAGGGTGCTGGTATAGAAATATATCCTGGAAGTAAATGTACCCTGACTGACAATGGAATCCATCATTGCAAGGAAGGAATCCTCATTAAGGTGGGTATCAGCTGAAGCATCTTTTTCTAAAGGTTAGAATGATCTTACCCCGAAAAATTTATGTTTATTTCATTCTTATGTTGTGCTTTGTTTTGTAAAGTGTAAACAGTGCTTAAATTTTAATAACAGTAACAGTGATTAAAAATCTAATAATCTTTTATCTTTAGATCTACAGAAATAACAACACTTAATGTGTGAGCTTAATGCTACAACTTATTGATAAGCATAGCTCTTTCACTTTTAATTTTAGAAATAGTCTGAGGAAGGGTAGAGAATTTATGAAACATGTTTTATCTGACAATTCCTTAAGACATTTCTTTTCAATGTCGCAGGACTTCCTTGATGAGCATTACGATATTCCCAAAATATCTATGATAAATAACGTCATACATAATAATGAAGGTTATGGTGTTGTTTTGGTGAAGCCTACAATTTTCTGTGACCTACTGGAACATGCCCAAGATGAAACTAATGGTATGCTATATTTAGTAGTTTAACTTTAAAGACTGTAAATGTGTTTATTAATTGAATATAAAGCTAGATATAGTTTACTGTATTTCAGCACCAAATTCTGATGAGAACTTTGGTTTTCTCCCTCAAAAATATTCCTGGAAGTCTGGGGATATAGTTCAGCTTGTAGAGTGCTGGCCTAACATGCACAAAACTGTAGGTTTAGTCCCAGCATTTAGGAGTTCGGAGCAGGAGGATTTAAAGTTCTAAAGTTCAAAGTTAAACTTAACTACAGAGAGTCAAAGATCACTTTTCAAAAGAACAGAAATAAAGAAATTTGAGTATGCTTGGTTGTAGAGCTAGAACAGGGTCATAGAGAATGGTGAAGCCATTATAGAATCTAAGCATGGAAGATACTTTTAAATGTAGCTTATTGATCTATTCATTTGGAGCTTTGGTGTGGTTTCAGTAAGTCTTCTTGGCTCCCTGTGTGTAAAACAGAATGACTTCTTTAGATATTTGTGGAAGGTGGAAGTAGGAAATGAATTATCTAAATTTGAGGTTTCTTTTGCCTTTACTTTCCATTGGTAAAAGTAAGTTTCTCCCTGTCACCACTTTTTCTGGCAGAAAAAGGTAAACACACCTAGTGGAAATTTGTAAATCTCAAGCCACTGATGTAAATCACTTTTAAACATTAGACATAAGGAAGTAAAAAGTATTAGTATGGCTGTGGATATTTTGAGTGGTTTAAAGAATAGGCCTTGTCATCCCTCAGGAGCCATTCCCCTCAGAACAGAACAAGGTAAAACTGAGATAAATGTTGAACAGAATCTTATCTTGAAAGCTCTGGTGGAAGAATCTACTTCCAAGTTTATTCGTGTGGTTCATTTGCAGAATCAGTAGTGTAGATTTTAGGACTCAGGTCTGTCATAGCTGGACCCATTCTGCAGCCCCACTGATTAGATACACAGACTCCAGCTCATTTCTCATGCTTTGAGTCTTCAGCAGCCAGCTAGAAAAAAACTTTCTTAAATAGCCTTAATCACATTGCTAGATGATAATACAAAAGATTTTTGGCATTTTAACAATCATAAGGATGTCAGGAGCCATCTAGAAAAGGCTAAGGCCAGCAGATGACCTTCCTGGAGGTGGCCCACCATTTTTGCATGGTCTATGATGGCTGAGCTCTGAGAGGCAAGGTCCCCAGAGACTTCATCTCAGGATGGCTTCTTGCCCCTGCTATGCCTTTCCTGCCACTGTTACGTAGCCTAAGGATTCCTGGTCATTAGCCCGCCCTATTGAGCAGATTTCCTGCAGATCAATATAAAGGTAAACTTTCAATAATGCTGTTTAGATGAATTAATGATTTCATAAAATTCCTGATTTGGTTCAAATAATTTTAGGAAGAAAGTTTTAAGATGGTTTTATTTGTTTTACTAGAAATATATAATAAAGTTAGAATCAAGAATAAAATGAGCCCCCTCATAAATATTAAGTAAAAGCTACATAATAAGCAGTACAATGAACTTTCAAAATTACACTGAAAAGAGATAGGTGCTTGGAAAAAGTTTGTGTTAAAGAGAAAATGTTCAGGTGCAAGGATGAAGCCACAGGTGTGCACTGTGATGAGGCAAAGCCATGTAAAAACTTTTGCTTTGAACTTAGATAATGAGCTGACAATATGAAACACTGCTTTGTACTTGTTATTAACTCTCTGTAACTTCCCTTTCATGTAACTTTTTATCTATGAGGTAATTCTTCTTACATAGAGAAATTTTTGTCTGAAAATTTTGTCTAAAGCTATAAAAAGGCTGAAAGCAATAAAGACAAGTAGTACAGCCCGTTCTACTTCACCCGTTTTGTGTATTCTCTGTGTGAGTGACTTTTTTCCTTTCCTTTTCTGTCTGTTTCAAAAGAGTTAATGAGCTTCCTGGCCAGTGAGAGGCTTCTTAGCTGACTGACCAGAGGAAGACGCACTAGCAATAAATCCTCCTTATAACTGCCCAGCGCTTACGCATTAAGAATTAAGCGCTTTTTAGCACTTACTGAGGCACAGAACAGTAACAAAGAGTTGTTTCCCCAGCACTTATTCAAGCATAGAGAGTTAAAGAGAAAAGAAGCCAGTAGTTTTCAGCCAGAGAATAAGCATGAGGGTGTTACGTGTCCAGCGGCCACCAGCTTCCACTCCCCAGTAGCTAAGAGGCACAAAGCTGGAGATCATCAGCTTTGGCTTTCATCCAACTCTGTGTTCCACCTCCACTCCGAACCAGAAGACCAGGGCAGGCCGCCAACTCTTGAAGACAGGAACTAGCTGATAGATTGTGATTTTATTTAACAAAAGTAGCACTATTATAGTATTGTTTGCATCCTAGCTCCCAATGCATAGCTTAGCAGATAGTAAATGTCTAGGAAAATATCTTTCCAGTGGCTGAGATTTTAGGATGTAGAAGGTAAAGAAAGTTTAAAATTGATGATTCTATTGTTACGAAACTTTGCAAGAAGATCCAAGTAGCCACTCATTGAGATTCTTATGGTAAAGAAATCCTATAATAAACTCTTTGCAGAAAGTATTTGAATCTAAATGACTGTATTAGAAATATCTCCTTGTTGGTTTAGACTGTATATTTAACTTCATTATAATTTGTTTCCTCAGACAATACAGTTCAGAAAAATAAAGAGGCAGATGTCACTGAAGGATTAGATCTGGAAGAAATGCTTCAGTGTGTGTCTAACAAAATGGAGCCTTATGCCACAGCAGACTTTAATGAACAAGCTAAGGGAAACTGTGAAATTATAAATGAACTGCTTGCTATTTCCATGCAAAAAGGCCGGATGAAGAAAAGACTGAGTGAACTTGGGATCGTACAAGCTGACGACGACTTAATGTCACAGGAGATGTTTATTGAAATTGTGGGGAACCAGTTTAAGTGGAATGGCAAGGGGAGTTTTGGCACCTTTCTTTATTAGCTACAATGAGACCAATAGCTCACAAAGTATTGTGTTTTGACATGTCCTAAGCACGCTACTTATATACGTTGCTTCATTTGCTTCATAACTGTATATTATATAAAGTGTACTTGATTAAGCTCGTGTGAAATATGGGTTTATTTCTACCTAAATGTATTATATACAGAGCACACCTTTGTAGGAAAGCCATAAAAAACAGAAAATATGAATGTACATGTAGCTCAATAGTAGAGCATTTGTCTAACACGTCCAAGGCCCAAGGTTCAATACCCAGCTCTCCCCCTCGCTTCCCTCCCCAAAAAGAAAGAAAACTAATTGGAGATTTCTTATCTAGAAAATCCCCTTTTTTAACGGAATAGCTCTGCTATATTGAGCCTTCTAGTACTTTTTTTTTCTTGTAAATACCCTTTAGCATTGAAGGTGAAAGAGAAAGAGGTGCAAGATGTGAGAGTAAGTGTGCAGTAGGTGTCATGTGTTCAGTGTCCTTTGTTTGTTTGTGATAGTGTCTCTCTAGAAACTCAGTGTGTAAACCATGCTGGTCTCAGGCTCATTGACTCGCCTTACCTCTGCCTCCCATGTGCTGAGATTAGAGACACATGCCACCATACCTAGTTTGAATGGGATACTTTTTTAATTGAAATTATTGTCATTAAATAGGTCACAGGTATGTGTTCAGAGCCAGTATTGAATATAAATGATTATAAGAATATTTAATTGCATGTAAAACTTTTGAAGTATGCAAAAGTATGTTACAGTTAACATTTTTTTCCTGACTTTTTAGGCATGTGAAAATTTCATAAAACTGTTGTTTGAAATTTTTCTATTTTCTCTGCTCATCAGCTAAAACCTCTCAAAGCCTCTTCCCACAGGTAAAGCTTAATGAGCTGGGTCAACAATGCTCCCATCCAGGTGGTCCAAATGCAGTGAGACCAGGACCTGAGATATTGGGATTTAGACATCACATGGTGAAAGCTCAGAGTAACCTGATTTGATGAGTTTGAATTGAGGGATAAATGTGTAGCAGGACAGGTCTTTCTTGTTTTGTATATGAAGGCTTCAAACTACCAGGGTATCACAATTAAAGACCAGTTTTGAAATGTACTGGCCCAATGGACTGAGGATTAGGGAGACAAAATATATAAATATATTTATTACAGTTCCTCGCATTGTGGTGACCTATAACCATAAATAATATAAAATAAAAATTAGAAAAATTAATAATATATCACATTTAATAAAAATAATGTCTTTCCTTGAAATTCAGTATAAGAGTTTCTGTTTCATGTTTTAACTTATTTCACTACTAATTGTTTTTAACCTTCCCACCGGGGAAGATGCGCCAGCTAACAATAGTGCTCCTCGGTGTTTGTCCTCTGTTTCGTGCTTTTCTCCCAGGCTTGTCTAATAATTACCAGGTGAAAAGTAGCTGCAGTTTACCTGAACCATGAAGCCACAAAGCTCTTGTTTCCTAAAGTCTCTCATTAATTGTTAATACCCTGGGCACCCTTCCACTCGTGGGACAGATTAACAACTCCACTGCAAGTTGAGTAATGGGCCATGCAACCTTGATTCCCAGAGGAAGAAAGGAAAGTCCCTACTGAGTGTTGCGAGGGGAGCTCAGGCAATCCCTGTAGAGGGACTTGGTGAGCACAGGGTCTTTGCCCACAAATGGGTGATAAGACAAATGAATAGGTTATTGAAAGACAGGCACAAGATCCACTGAAATGCAAATCCCTGCAGAGCTGGAAAAGGTCTGACTCCGGACTGCAAGTTTGGGCCAGGAACCACCATGCTCTGTCCCTTCAGCACACTCAAACCCTGAGGAACATATCCATGTCAATCAAGACTCACTGGCTAATCAGAGCCTTAGGCAGATCTGCCAGTCAGAAGGGGAGAAGGGCCCCCCTTGGGTGCTAAGCGCCTGGTTGCGTTTATCCGCTAGACAGACTTGAGTAGTTCCATGTGATGAGCTCTGAGCCCTGCTTATGGGTGTTGTGAGGTGCGCTCAGTCAAGCTCCGAAGTTGCAACATGGCGAGCACAGGGTCATTGCCCACAACAGGAAGTAGCAGGGGACTAAGCCGCGGGAGCTGGTGTGGTGTGGTCTTTCCTGGGGCTGGGTAGGAACCGGCAGCCACCTGTGAGGTTTCCTTGTGGCCCTAGCCACTCGCTGCATCTGCGCAGAGTATTTGGAACAAGGGCTTAGGTGTAGAAACATCCTTGGCAGAATGAGAAACTCGGAGAGCCTTCGTTTCTACAAGTTCTGCCCTTGGCATTTAACATTAAGGTGTACAATCCATTTGTAATTAATTTTGTGGCGGTTGTAAAAGACCTCTCCTGTGTTGGGTAGCAACTCAATATAAATCTGGTGTAAAAGAGCAGCGTCAATGATGTGCAGGATGCACCAATGCTTAGTGTCAGAAGCCAGGTCCGCGATCTCTTGAAGGTGGGGAATAGCGTCCGCGGGGCCAAGACTTGGTCTTGCGAGATATTTTAGGTTGCTTTTTAATAAGACGTTTACCTTTCTTACGTCTAAGTTACTTTGCAGCAGTAACTGTCTGGTCTGAGTTCCCGAGGCCGGAAACTGCTGTCTCTGACATTTAGTACCTCTTCAGCCTTTGTCCTTATGTCCACCTGCTAGTTGCAGGAAGAAAAAGGGACACTTTGAGAAGTGATTTTAATCTTTACTTTTAAGTTCTCCAAAGGAAAAAAAACCTAAAAAGTTATCTCTTAATTACTAAGCTTCCTTTTAATTTTTAAGTTATTCTACTCTGCAATTCTTCCTGTCTTGCTCTATACTCCTGCTCTAATATAACAATGGCCTTGCAATGTCTTTGTTCCTAGTTTTCTGTACCTTTCCTAGGGGAATAGATCACATGGTTTTTCCAAGCTGTTTTTTTTTTTTTACAAAAGTTCACCAAAAGTTCAAACATAAATTCAAATAATAAATAAGACGTTTACAGCAGAGAATGTTTACATATGTATCCATTAAGACTAGACATTCATTATCTGTCACTAGCTCTACAGATTCCTGGAGAGTTAAAGACCATTACTGAGTTATCATTGAAGTTTTGTATAGATAAACCCAATCAATATTTTATTTTCTGACTTTGTACCTATAATAAATTGTTAGTTCCCTTTTTATGACCTTTGGTTAATTGTTTTACAACCTCTTACAATGTGTTCTAAGTTGTGGCTGCCTGCTTTCAGAAGCAATTAACTTGGACTTCACAGTTTGTTCGTATGTTTCTGCTGACTTAATAGATGCCTCCCATTTCCTTCCATATAAGGGGTGTACAAGGTGCTATACTTCTTAAGCTTACTTAGCATAAGACATAGTTTGTACAAGACCTGCCCACCCCAGCTTTAATACTTTCTATCTCCTCATTTTCCTGTTTTTCACCATCTGGGACCTTCTACTTAGGATCCCATTACCAAAGAATGTTTTAGGGCACCGATGTACTTAATAATTCTGGGATGTCTTTGCTGTGTAAATCTCCCATCTGTCTACATGGCTAGACTTGCAGTCTCCAATCCACATTTAAATTGTTCAAACCTTAACCTGGAACCTGAAACAAAAAGAAACTTAACCTCCCCACCAGATAGGAGAGAAACAAGGATAGAGGAGAAAGAGATCCTTGAATCTAATTTCTTTGCTTTTGTTTCTTCTTTGACCACATCTACAAACAAACCACAACCAACCTTCCTAAAGGACCAACAACCTTCCATCCTGCCTCTTACGGCACTCACATTTATGTACCCTCCAAAAAGTTCTTGGAATTCCAGATGTCACACGATCACACAAATCTGTAGCTGTCAAAACATTGCTTCTAGTAGAGCTGACACAAATCATGGTCAGTGGTTGCAGATAGAAGCAGCCTCACATCACTACATCTGGGATTAAAACAAAAGCACATTAAAAAAAAAAAGACAAAATTCAAGAATTCTCAAAAATGTCACTAAATACCAGAGTTGGATGACAACTATTATTAAAGAGATTTTTAAATTAATCTTTTAATTGTATATGGAGTGATTTCTCCCTGGGAAGGCATATTAATTCTAGAACAACTGCATCTTCAGCCTTTCTAAAAAAAAAAAAATGTTTCTGAGACAAACTATGTTTGCTTGGGTTCCCCTTGCTCCTAGTCTCTTGCTCCCCCAGGGCAATATCCTTGCTTTTCTCTTGAGTAAACGTCCTAAATCCTTAAATTAAAGGGATATAACAGTTTGAAAATGTGAGTCATGTAATAAACTGCCCATCACGGGGAAAAGACTTGCACGTGGAGTGGCTTCTGCCTTCAGATCAGAACAGGAGGAACAGTTCACTGTAGTCTGCAGGGTGAAACAGGGCAGGCTACATCACAGACTAAAGTTTCAGGGTTAGCACCATTATGAAGAAGGACCTTATTCAGGCGGGGAGATAATTTTGTAATTTCACAGCATTCATTAACTCATGAATATGACTGAAAACAGACCAGATCCATGGGTATACAATTTGGGAAGGTTGTGTTGAGCAAATAAACATTGAATTTCTAATTAGGGGGCTGTCCAGTGGAGATTTCTACAATCTTCATTAACATTTAGTCACCTCAGAGGGTTGACACATAGGCCTTTGGCTGTACCTGTGTGTGTCAGGTTACAAATCTCAGCAGCTAACAAAGAACAAGAGAGGGTCAAGGTCAGACAGTAGCTAATTAATGCCATTTCATCTACCAGGTGATGGCCTGTTCTCCCCACCCCCCGCTGGGCATGGAATCTATCATCCGGAATTCAACACGTATTCCAATTCACCAGAATTATCAGTCCCCGTCCTACATCTTCTCCACTTTGCTCCCACCTCTCCGTCCAAAAGCCCGTGTTTTTTTTTTTAAAGTCCATATAACTGTGCATTTTTCAATTATATTTATCTTTTAAAGACGTCAATTGGTGTTACTTTTTAAATTTTATATTCTTAATTCATCACTGCTCTAATCTCTCATTTGTTTCTATTCTCCAGTGTCTCTGGGTTATTAAGAATTGTATTCCTTTTTCACAGTGCTTTGATTATTTGTTTTTACTTAGAGCAATATCTTCTGAGCTTAGGCTTGCCTCATGCTATATAGTTAAGACTTGCTTTGAACGCCTAATCCTGCCTCTACTATCCAGTGCCTGGAAGACAGTCCTGCAGCTCCTTCCAGGCTGGGCCCTGACTGGTCAGTGAGAAGGAAGAGACCAGTGAGTGAGTTTCCCTCCTACCTCCCTGACTTTTTAGGGGAAATTTGAAATAAAGAGGGACCTGTGTGAGAATTGAGTTTGTCAACTACCTTTGAAGCCGGTGTATTCACAGCAAAGAAAGGTATGTGGAGGAAGGAAGGAAGCTCTCCTGCTTTGACAGTAGCTGGCATTAGCATCGGGTAGGCAGGTCAATTTTAGATGGTCAATAAAAGTTCAAAATGGCCATTTTTGTAGGTTCACAGACCAGGGCAACCAAGATTCTAAATAAGGATCTGAATTTATTTCTAAAAACCAAATTACTGTAGTTACACTAGTTCAACCAACACAGAAGATTTTGACAACCTGGTGCGTCTGTGCCTGACAGAGATGTGATTTTGCCTGGTTGAAAGTGCACAGCCTGAGATGAGAGATTGAGTAATATTTGCTGTGCTCTAGTATACCTGTCTATCCCTGGAGAACGCTGGACCATAAAGCCTGTTTCAACTTTTTAAAATAATTTTTGAGAATATTATTATGTAATTTCAGCCTCTTTGTTAATGTTAAATCTCAAAATCTGGGGCAAACGACTTAGGCACCTGTTTAACAAATCAGAGTGGACCTGGCTGTGAGTTCCCGCAGCATCTGTCAGTCTCTCCTGGGACAGGGTATTGCTGCCATATCCACCCTCTAGATTAGAGACTGGGCTGCCTCTCCTTATGTAACCCAACCATTTTGGTTACCTGCTAGCGGCTTTAAAGCCTGAAGGTCTTTGGACATTCTAGCTCTCTAGCTATACTGAAATGCTGGTGACAACTCTGAGGGAAAAAAGCAGCCTGCTTAGGCGATTGGCACCTGTAGCCTAACAGTGGAGGATTAAGTAATGTGGATTTTGTTCTATCTCAGCAGGAACTGTGTGACTCTAAGTTTCAGCCTGCTAGTTTGAAGTTGCGGGAAGAAAAAGAGAGACTTTGAAAAGTGTTTATAGCATTTATTACCAAGTTGTAAAAGGTTTCCTATGGAAGTTCTCTAAGAAAAAAGGGGGAAAAGCAAAATGCAAAAGGAGGATAAGGGAAAATTCTACACCTCTTTGTCTAAGTGTTCTGTCCAAAAGAACAAAAACAAAACAAAACAAAACAAAACAAAACAAAAGACCAAAAAAAAAAAAAAACCCAAAAAAACAAAAGTTCTCCTCAGCTCAGTTCTTACTCTTCTCTTGGTCCTCAGCACGTATACATCTTTCAGATGATCACATAGTAAAAAGTTCATCACCAGTTTACACAGATTCACATCATAAACTGAATAAGAAGTTTACAACAGAGAATGTTTGCATGCATATCCATTAGGAGTAATTATCTGGCTAAACATTCATCACCTGTCTCAGCTCCACAGGTTCGCTGAGAGTTAAAAATCTGAGTTATTAGAAAAATTTTGTATAGATAAACACAATCAATATTTTATCTTCTGTCCTAGCACCTATAATAAATTGTTAGTTGCCTTTTTATGACCTTTGGTTAATTGTTTTACAACCTCTTGAAATATGCTCTGAGTAGTAGAAAGTCTGGTTTCTATCTAGAAGCAATTAACTGGTGACACATGGGAGACTAACAGTTCTCATTGCAGTTCTGACTATCAGAAAAGGACCTAATAGCAGTTCCACTATAAAAGAGCTTAATAAATACTGATATAATTTTAGGAATTATTATAGGGTCATTATTAAGAATCCATTTGTCTATATAGCATCACTACAAGACAGTTCATCTTTGAAGATCTGCAGGGATCTGCTCAAAAGGGGTGGGCTAATACCTAGCGATTGTTATATAAAAGCAAAGAAGTGCAGGCCGACAGGAGCCGGATGTAGATCGCGCCTGAGAGACACAGCCACAATACAGCAAACACAGAGGCGAATGCCAGCAGCAAACCACTGAACTGAGAATAGGACCCCCGTTGAAGGAATCAGAGAAAGAACTGGAAGAGCTTGAAGGGGCTCGAGACCCCATATGTACAACAATGCCAAGCAACCAGAGCTTCCAGGGACTAAGTCACTACCTAAAGACTATACATGGACTGACCTTGGACTCCAACCTCATAGGTAGCAATGAATATCCTAGTAAGAGCACCAGTGAAAGGGGAAGCCCTGGGTCCTGCCAAGACTGAACCCCCAGTGAACGTGATTGTTGGGGGGAGGGCGGCAATGGGGGGAGGATGGGGAGGGGAACACCCATAAGGAAGGGGAGGGGGGAGGGGTTAGGGGGATGTTGACCCAGAAACCGGGAAAGGGAATAACAATCGAAATGTAAATAAGAAATACTCAAGTTGTCTACGGCAAAAAAAAAAAAAAAAAAAAAAAAAATACTCAAGTTAATAAAGATGGAGGGGAAAAAAGTAAAAATAAAAAATAAAAAATAAAAAACATTTTTGAAAACTGTACTATAGATCCAAGCTGTTTTTAGAAATACACACACACACACACACACACACACACACACACAATCACACACACACATGACAAAACTCCAAAACACCAGTCAGGCATATGATGTTCTGCCAGTAATCCCAGCTGTGGTGAGGTGGAGACAGGTGGAGCCCTGGGATCCATAGCCAAGACAGCCTAGCCTAAATTATTGATCTCAACTGAGAGAAGGCTTCAAAATCAAGGTAGATATCATCTGAGGAACAGTACTCAAGGTCAACATTTGGTCAAGAGGTGCATGCAAACATACATGAACACACACTATGTAAAAATGGAACATAATTCAGACTAAAAGCTGTGGCACATGCCAGAACATAGATTTTGCACAAAAAGAAATAAACCAGTTGCCAAGAGACACATATTATATGATTTTATTTGTACAATGAGCATGGAGACATCAAATTGGTAGCAATGGAAAGTAGCACGGTGGTTGTCAGGGGCTGTGAGAGGGAGAAGTGAAGAGTTAGTATTTCTTGGCTACAGAATTTCAGTTTGAGATGGTAAAAGAATTCTGGTGTGGATGGGAATCATAATCCCACAATACTGTGAATGTACTTCATGCTACTCAACTATCAGCTTAAAAAGATAAAAATGATAGATTTTATATAATATATATTTTATAATAATAATAAGAAAAGGGTTCACCTCCACCATGAGGTGATAGGGGGGTTGGGCCCTGCATAGGTGCAACACAGTAACAGTAATGTTAATTTGCTTTGGTCAGTTTCTTAATGTTTCACTGCGTTTATATATGTGTACCTTAAAAATAAAGTAACATTAAAATGTCTTCCAAGGACTTTTCTAAGGTATCTGTTGAAATCCCCAAGTATTGAAATCCCTTTGAGTGACTTAGTGTAAAGGAGGCAGCTGTTGGCTGTGAGGAAGGCAGAGTCATAGAGAAGCCTGAGTGCTCTGCGCAGCACCAACTCCCAGGCACTACTCAGTTTACTTTCCTTTATAAACCTTTACAGAATGAAATTTTATGCCCATCTGTTTGGGTTGATTAATCACATGTACTTTCATAATAAAGCATTAGATGCTTCCTTTGTCCTCAAATGTCTTTTTTTAAAGGTTTGTCACTGAGGCTGGGGTGTGAAACCCCTGGCTGCACTGGGGTGGCCTGCAACAGGCAATGATTTCTTTATTCTCTAAATGTTTGCCTCATCTTTGTCCATGGAGAGATGTTTAAATTCATGCTGACATAAGAAAATATGCCCAGTGCTTCTTTAGATATTTCCACTAACATTTCATGTAACAAATATCAGTTCATTACTCCCAGGATGGCGAGCAACCTCAAGACAGGATAAGCAGGAAACAACACAACACTTAGCATTCGATATTGAGGGACTCAGATTCCAGCTCTGAGTCCGACCAGTGAAGCACTAGGCAGCGTCCTAGAACCTTCATCAGCAAAACTGACTAAACAGCACATACCTTTCAGGATTACTGCAAAATCAACAGTGAAGTGTGGAAGACTGTGCAGGCCCTGTCACCTAACCGACACTAAATTAACACGTTACGATTTCTGTCACTGGTGTTAGTGTTCGAGAGTCCATGCAGGATAGGGAACAACAGTAAGTATATATATTTTTTCACATCATTAAGAATAATGAGAGATTGAGACTAAGACAACTCTAGCAATTAGCATTTTGGGTGGATTTCAATGACACCCTTTTCACTTGGTCTTGCTAACTCTGAACTTGGCTAATCTTCAATCCATCTTTTTATCTGTTTTTAAAAACAAAAATTATCAATCATATAAGATGCAATATTAAGGCAAACTGACAACTGCTTTCTCTTTTTCTAATTATTTCCTTAATTGCACTGTGTGTGTGGGAGTGTGGGGGCCCCTCAGAGACTAGAAGTGTCTGGTCCCCTGGAGCTGGAGTTAGAAGCAATTGTGAACCTTCCAACGTGGGTGCTGGGAACCAGCCCTTGGTCTTCCTCTTCAATGGCAGTCAATGCTCTTAACCACTGAGCCATCGCTCCAGCCTTTTAAAATTCTATCACATTTCCTGGTAAGGACTATCATAAACAACAGATGCTGTCAGAAAACAAACAAACAAACAAACAAACAAACACAGGTTGTGATTTAGCAATTAAGAGCTAGAAGACATGCACAGTGCAACAGGTGTCTCTCTGTCCTCAGCCTTCTGTCAGATTTTCATCGGTTGTATTAATGGAGCCAGCCCTCAGGTGGGATATTCTCAGAGATTAGACACAATATTGCCAAGCAAATTTGTAGAGCAAATACATGCTTTCCCAAACTATTGTATATTCTTCAAGCCTATGACTTTCCCTAAATGATTTTTGTTTGTTTTAATTAGTTTTTCTATGCTGTGATAAACATCACAATCAACACCAACTTGATGGTTTTATTTATTGTGTTTCACAACTTATAATCTATCATGGAGGGAAATCAGGGCAGCAACCCTGGCAAGCAGAACCTGGAAACAGAAATTATAGCAAAGACCACGGAGGAATGCTGTCTCCTTGCTTGCTCCCCATGTTTGGTTCAGCTTGTTTTTTCATATGACCAAGGACTCGCCCAGGGGTCACACTGTCCACAATTCATTGGGCTTTCTCACATCTATAACTAATCAAGAAAATGCCCAACATATTTGCCCACAGGCCAGTCTGAGGGAGGCCTTTTCTCAATTAAGAAGTCCTATTTCAAGATGAGCCTCACTTGTGTAGGGTTAACAATTAAAAAAAAAAAAAAAAAAGACCAACAGTAACAAGAGGAAAACCCAGAATGATGTTTTCTGATATTTCCTGTATTTCACTTCCCCTAGAAAGAGTGGGACCCAAAAGCTGAGTCATGTTGGGCTGTACCTAAGGACAGTAACGCATTTGCACACTTTTCTCCCATTTAATTTATCTTAGACATTTTATTCCAGCAAACCTTCAGAGGGCAGAGGGGAAATCCCATTCACCCCTATCATAGTCTGCCCTGCCCTGCTGCACATCAGCTCAGTGGCTTACCAATGGCAACGTTTTAATGCAGGTTTTCTTTCTTTTAAAGTTCAGGGGTACAGTGCTTCTGAACAGAAAGAACTGCACTAAGTCCATTATTAGGCACCAAATAGCTTTGAGAATAGGTTTAGTAATGTTTCTTTTCTATTTTTTAAAGATGTATTTATTTATTTTATGCATATGAGTACACTGGTTGTTTTCAGACACACCAGAAGAGAGCATTGGATCACATATAGATGGCTGTAAACCACCATGTGGTTGCTGGGAATTGAACTCAGGACCTCTGGAAGAGAAGTCAGTGCTCTTAACCCCTGAGCCATTTCTCCAGCCCTTGATAATGTTTCTTAATGAATCTATCCAAAAATTGCATGGTAAAACAACACTTGCCTTCAAAACTTAAACAGTTGTGAAGCCTTTCAATAACAACTAATATTTCATTCATGGTTTGTCAAGTTGCTTGTGCATGTCTCATGCTGCCATATTTATTTATTGACTTGTGTGGGTGGATGTGCCTACTTACACACATGTGAGTGCATAGTGCACATGTAGAGACAAGAAGACAACATTCAGGAGTTAGTTCTCTCCTTCCACCATATCTATTCTAAGACTAAAACTCAGATCATCAACTCAATGAGAAATTTCACCAGCCTTAAATAAATTCTTTAAATCTATATTGATATCCCTCAAACTTTGTATACTCAAGTTGACTGGAAAACAAAACAAAAAAAAGATACTATCTTAGTTCATTTTCTGTAATTATAACCACATGCTACAGCCTGGGTAATGTTTTAAAGAAAATAGATTTGTTGGGCTCATGACTGTGGAGACTGGGAGTTCAAGAACACAGCAACAGTGTCTGATAAGGGCCCTCTCGCTATATCATAACATGATGAGGGCATCACCTAGTGAGACGGAGCAAATGTGACAATGAGGTTTCTCTACTTGTCCTTATAAAGCCACTGTGCCATCATGGAGATTCAATTCATGATCATATGTAAACTCATGTTACTGGGCAGGTATTGAAAACCCTGAACAAGGGGCTGGAGAGATGGCTCAGCGGTTAAGAGCACTGACTGCTCTTCCAGCGACCACATGGTGGCTCACAATCACCTGCAACACAGTCTGATTCCCTCTTCTGGTGTGTCTGAAGAGAGTAACAGGGTACTCACTTATATAAAATAAATAAAATCTAAAAACAAAAAAACAAAAACAAAAACACTGAACAAGGACTGTAGACACGGCTCGGTAGTTAAGAGCACTACTCTTCCAGAGGACCTGTTCAATTCCCAGCAACCAAATGGTGGCTGACAACCATCTTTAATGTTTTCTGATGCCCTCTTCTGGTGTGTCTGAAGACAATGACAGTGTGCTTACACATATAAAATAAATAAAGTCTTTTAAAAATAAAAGAAAGAAAACACTGAGCAAAAGCCCCGATTCTTTGCACACAGCAATAGATGTTTTATTGCTTTTAATAGAAAAAAATCTTGCTTCATCAGAAAACAAATAGGCTGCCCTATGACAAGCAAGAGAAGTGGATCCCACCTTTCTCCCTGTGTTCGTCCTTGACAAGTACTATGAGTCTGTGAGTAATGGGCACTTGCTGTGCACAGAACGGGAGAGATTCATCAGGTTTATGCTAGATACTGTTTAATGTGCTTCCTGCAGGTGGCCTCCCAACAGATATCTTCAGAAAGACGTTAAAAGACATAGAGCAATGAAGGTTATTATCTCTGGGTTTTACTTTCTTTTTCCTTTGGACAACTCTTGTCATAGAACAGGCTACTGAAGAGACAAGACGTGAGGGCTCTTGGTGATCACCGTTTGACTCTCACCCTCCCCCACACTGACCCTCTTATCAATGTCACATCTAGGGATGGCCAGGTCCCCTATGTAAAATTGTATAGTAATAGCACAGACACATCCTCTTTACATTGTAAATCAACTTAGATGTTTTACAGTATTTGATACAGTGTTGATTCTAAGAAAACACATTGATAATTAGGAAATCATGACAAGTAGATAGATTTATGCATGTTTGTTACAGAAATAACATCTTTTAAATAGTTTCTTATGCCTTCTCTCTCCTTCCATTTTTCCTCATTCATATCCTTCTATATCTCCTTTTCATTTCCATTTCCTTTTTTTCCATGAGGACAGTGATGTATTAAGATAGGATCTCACATGTAGCCCAGAGTAGTATTGAATTGAAAATCCTCTTACCTCTACCTATGAAGGGTGCATTCAGTAATTGCCCATCCTGCACTCTCCTTTCCAACTCTCCCATCCACACTCCTTTTTTGTTCAGTCCTGCTGTGGGTTGCCCTGATGCTATTCATATTCTAATGTTAACTCTGCATCCTCCAGAGGGCTGCCCCAGGGTTAGGGTTAGGGTTAGGGTTAGGGTTAGGGTTAGGGTTAGGGTTAGGGTTAGGGTTAGGGGGTTAGGGTTAGGGTTAGGGTTAGGGTTAGGGTTAGGGTTAGGGTTAGGGTTAGGGTTAGGGGGTTAGGGTTAGGGTTAGGGTTAGGGTTAGGGTTAGGGTTAGGGTTAGGGGGTTAGGGTTAGGGTTAGGGTTAGGGTTAGGGTTAGGGTTAGGGTTAGGGTTAGGGTTAGGGTTAGGGGGTTAGGGTTAGGGTTAGGGTTAGGGTTAGGGTTAGGGTTAGGGTTAGGGTTAGGGTTAGGGTTAGGGTTAGGGTTAGGGGGTTAGGGTTAGGGTTAGGGTTAGGGTTAGGGTTAGGGTTAGGGTTAGGGTTAGGGTTAGGGTTAGGGTTAGGGGGTTAGGGTTAGGGTTAGGGTTAGGGTTAGGGTTAGGGTTAGGGTTAGGGTTAGGGTTAGGGTTAGGGTTAGGGGGTTAGGGTTAGGGTTAGGGTTAGGGTTAGGGTTAGGGTTAGGGTTAGGGGGTTAGGGTTAGGGTTAGGGTTAGGGTTAGGGTTAGGGTTAGGGTTAGGGTTAGGGTTAGGGTTAGGGTTAGGGTTAGGGTTAGGGTTAGGGTTAGGGTTAGGGTTAGGGTTAGGGTTAGGGTTAGGGTTAGGGTTAGGGTTAGGGTTAGGGTTAGGGTTAGGGTTAGGGTTAGGGTTAGGGTTAGGGTTTTAGGGTTAGGGTTAGGGTTAGGGTTAGGGTTAGGGTTAGGGTTAGGGTTAGGGTTAGGGTTAGGGTTAGGGTTAGGGTTAGGGTTAGGGTTAGGGTTAGGGTTAGGGTTAGGGTTAGGGTTAGGGTTAGGGTTAGGGTTAGGGTTAGGGTTAGGGTTAGGGTTAGGGTTAGGGTTAGGGTTAGGGTTAGGGTTAGGGTTAGGGTTAGGGTTAGGGTTAGGGTTAGGGTTAGGGTTAGGGTTAGGGTTAGGGTTAGGGTTAGGGTTAGGGTTAGGGTTAGGGTTAGGGTTAGGGTTAGGGTTAGGGTTAGGGTTAGGGTTAGGGTTAGGGTTAGGGTTAGGGTTAGGGTTAGGGTTAGGGTTAGGGTTAGGGTTAGGGTTAGGGTTAGGGTTAGGGTTAGGGTTAGGGTTAGGGTTAGGGTTAGGGTTAGGGTTAGGGTTAGGGTTAGGGTTAGGGTTAGGGTTAGGGTTAGGGTTAGGGTTAGGGTTAGGGTTAGGGTTAGGGTTAGGGTTAGGGTTAGGGTTAGGGTTAGGGTTAGGGTTAGGGTTAGGGTTAGGGTTAGGGTTAGGGTTAGGGTTAGGGTTAGGGTTAGGGTTAGGGTTAGGGTTAGGGTTAGGGTTAGGGTTAGGGTTAGGGTTAGGGTTAGGGTTAGGGTTAGGGTTAGGGTTAGGGTTAGGGTTAGGGTTAGGGTTAGGGTTAGGGTTAGGGTTAGGGTTAGGGTTAGGGTTAGGGGTTAGGGTTAGGGTTAGGGTTAGGGTTAGGGTTAGGGTTAGGGTTAGGGTTAGGGTTAGGGTTAGGGTTAGGGTTAGGGTTAGGGTTAGGGTTAGGGTTAGGGTTAGGGTTAGGGTTAGGGTTAGGGTTAGGGTTAGGGTTAGGGTTAGGGTTAGGGTTAGGGTTAGGGTTAGGGTTAGGGTTAGGGTTAGGGTTAGGGTTAGGGTTAGGGTTAGGGTTAGGGTTAGGGTTAGGGTTAGGGTTAGGGTTAGGGTTAGGGTTAGGGTTAGGGTTAGGGTTAGGGTTAGGGTTAGGGTTAGGGTTAGGGTTAGGGTTAGGGTTAGGGTTAGGGTTAGGGTTAGGGTTAGGGTTAGGGTTAGGGTTAGGGTTAGGGTTAGGGTTAGGGTTAGGGTTAGGGTTAGGGTTAGGGTTAGGGTTAGGGTTAGGGTTAGGGTTAGGGTTAGGGTTAGGGTTAGGGTTAGGGTTAGGGTTAGGGTTAGGGTTAGGGTTAGGGTTAGGGTTAGGGTTAGGGTTAGGGTTAGGGTTAGGGTTAGGGTTAGGGTTAGGGTTAGGGTTAGGGTTAGGGTTAGGGTTAGGGTTAGGGTTAGGGTTAGGGTTAGGGTTAGGGTTAGGGTTAGGGTTAGGGTTAGGGTTAGGGTTAGGGTTAGGGTTAGGGTTAGGGTTAGGGTTAGGGTTAGGGTTAGGGTTAGGGTTAGGGTTAGGGTTAGGGTTAGGGTTAGGGTTAGGGTTAGGGTTAGGGTTAGGGTTAGGGTTAGGGTTAGGGTTAGGGTTAGGGTTAGGGTTAGGGTTAGGGTTAGGGTTAGGGTTAGGGTTAGGGTTAGGGTTAGGGTTAGGGTTAGGGTTAGGGTTAGGGTTAGGGTTAGGGTTAGGGTTAGGGTTAGGGTTAGGGTTAGGGTTAGGGTTAGGGTTAGGGTTAGGGTTAGGGTTAGGGTTAGGGTTAGGGTTAGGGTTAGGGTTAGGGTTAGGGTTAGGGTTAGGGTTAGGGTTAGGGTTAGGGTTAGGGTTAGGGTTAGGGTTAGGGTTAGGGTTAGGGTTAGGGTTAGGGTTAGGGTTAGGGTTAGGGTTAGGGTTAGGGTTAGGGTTAGGGTTAGGGTTAGGGTTAGGGTTAGGGTTAGGGTTAGGGTTAGGGTTAGGGTTAGGGTTAGGGTTAGGGTTAGGGTTAGGGTTAGGGTTAGGGTTAGGGTTAGGGTTAGGGTTAGGGTTAGGGTTAGGGTTAGGGTTAGGGTTAGGGTTAGGGTTAGGGTTAGGGTTAGGGTTAGGGTTAGGGTTAGGGTTAGGGTTAGGGTTAGGGTTAGGGTTAGGGTTAGGGTTAGGGTTAGGGTTAGGGTTAGGGTTAGGGTTAGGGTTAGGGTTAGGGTTAGGGTTAGGGTTAGGGTTAGGGTTAGGGTTAGGGTTAGGGTTAGGGTTAGGGTTAGGGTTAGGGTTAGGGTTAGGGTTAGGGTTAGGGTTAGGGTTAGGGTTAGGGTTAGGGTTAGGGTTAGGGTTAGGGTTAGGGTTAGGGTTAGGGTTAGGGTTAGGGTTAGGGTTAGGGTTAGGGTTAGGGTTAGGGTTAGGGTTAGGGTTAGGGTTAGGGTTAGGGTTAGGGTTAGGGTTAGGGTTAGGGTTAGGGTTAGGGTTAGGGTTAGGGTTAGGGTTAGGGTTAGGGTTAGGGTTAGGGTTAGGGTTAGGGTTAGGGTTAGGGTTAGGGTTAGGGTTAGGGTTAGGGTTAGGGTTAGGGTTAGGGTTAGGGTTAGGGTTAGGGTTAGGGTTAGGGTTAGGGTTAGGGTTAGGGTTAGGGTTAGGGTTAGGGTTAGGGTTAGGGTTAGGGTTAGGGTTAGGGTTAGGGTTAGGGTTAGGGTTAGGGTTAGGGTTAGGGTTAGGGTTAGGGTTAGGGTTAGGGTTAGGGTTAGGGTTAGGGTTAGGGTTAGGGTTAGGGTTAGGGTTAGGGTTAGGGTTAGGGTTAGGGTTAGGGTTAGGGTTAGGGTTAGGGTTAGGGTTAGGGTTAGGGTTAGGGTTAGGGTTAGGGTTAGGGTTAGGGTTAGGGTTAGGGTTAGGGTTAGGGTTAGGGTTAGGGTTAGGGTTAGGGTTAGGGTTAGGGTTAGGGTTAGGGTTAGGGTTAGGGTTAGGGTTAGGGTTAGGGTTAGGGTTAGGGTTAGGGTTAGGGTTAGGGTTAGGGTTAGGGTTAGGGTTAGGGTTAGGGTTAGGGTTAGGGTTAGGGTTAGGGTTAGGGTTAGGGTTAGGGTTAGGGTTAGGGTTAGGGTTAGGGTTAGGGTTAGGGTTAGGGTTAGGGTTAGGGTTAGGGTTAGGGTTAGGGTTAGGGTTAGGGTTAGGGTTAGGGTTAGGGTTAGGGTTAGGGTTAGGGTTAGGGTTAGGGTTAGGGTTAGGGTTAGGGTTAGGGTTAGGGTTAGGGTTAGGGTTAGGGTTAGGGTTAGGGTTAGGGTTAGGGTTAGGGTTAGGGTTAGGGTTAGGGTTAGGGTTAGGGTTAGGGTTAGGGTTAGGGTTAGGGTTAGGGTTAGGGTTAGGGTTAGGGTTAGGGTTAGGGTTAGGGTTAGGGTTAGGGTTAGGGTTAGGGTTAGGGTTAGGGTTAGGGTTAGGGTTAGGGTTAGGGTTAGGGTTAGGGTTAGGGTTAGGGTTAGGGTTAGGGTTAGGGTTAGGGTTAGGGTTAGGGTTAGGGTTAGGGTTAGGGTTAGGGTT